>NC_064559.1:139447881-139750911 GCF_937001465.1 Orcinus orca
AAATTTTCAGAGATGGAGTCATAAACCTCAGAATTAGGAAGAAGTCTTACTGATTGATGGCCTCGGATTTCCTGTATCTCCCCCATCCCAGCCTGGAGGTGGTCACACTCTGTCTCCAGTAATGGGAGATGAGCTAAATTTCAGAGGATGGTTCTGACTATTAGAATCATTTTCCTTCAAGGTGATTGCCATGTTTTGGGGAATCAGTTTAGCACAGTGTGAAGAACCTGGGCTTTGAAGTCAATTTGAATAGTGGTACTGTCACTTACTTGCTGTGTGGCCTTGGACTTTGAACCCCAACTTCCTTACATAATTGGACAGAAATAATACTACACACTTTACAGGATTAAATGAGATGGTATGTATGCCTGGCACATAGTAAGGGCTCAAGAAATGGTTATTCTTCTTCTTTCCCCAGATGGCATGATCTAATCCATCTTCCCTAGAGTGAACTTTCAAATATTTGGACACACTTATACAGCCACTGTTCTTGTACAATTGGTCTTTTGAGCCTTAGTTTAGTTGATTTTACTCAGATTAAACCTGCTCTGGCTGGACGTGGCTTACTGGGCCAGCCAGTGGCTAGGTTTTCAGATCTTAATTCTGCCACCTGATGTATTCACTGTAACTCTCGGCTTTGCATCAACCACACATTTGATCAGTATGCTGTCCATTTCCTCATCCTAATTGTTAATAAATATACTGCAGGTGTTTCATTAGCCAGGCTCTTGGAGTCCTTTGGAGTTGTAAGCTCACTTGTATTCACACTACGCTCAGATGTTCCAAGAAAATGTAGTTTCTTTATTTCCAATAACTGATCTAATCTTCCTCAAGAGCCTCCCACCTCAGTGTGCTGCAGGTAAAAATAGCTTTATTTTAAATTTTCCAGTGCAAAATATCTCATTTTTTGTGAGTTTCAGTGGTTTTGTTCTGGCTCAGGTTAGAGGGGGTGAGTGCTCAGCCCTTCAGATTTGCTTTCCTCCCCTTTTCTTCTTCCATATGGCACCTGGCTAGGTTCTGTGAGCTTGTGGACTTGGGTTGAAGGGCCTGCATCTTGCTGACCTTAGGCTGGTCCTTAGAAAGGTCTCCGCCGTGGCGATAGCTGGGGGTGCCTCGTTCAGTAAGTGTGCCTGGTGGCCGTCTGCGCAGGTGTGGTAGTTCTGGCTCCACCCTCTGTTGTTGCCCATGCTGAAGTTTATGGCTGATGCAACCCAGTGTCGGCTCTCCTGCAGATTTAGGACTCCTAGAGAGCTGCCTTGCCAATGCGGACACACTCACTCCCACCCGGCTTTGTGAACCTCCTAAGGTCTGGCTCTGACTCCCTAACTTTGGAGGTCCAGTCTGTACCCCTTGGCCACAGGGTCACTATGTCCCTGTTGTTCAATCCCCAGCCAGATATTCAATTAAACTCTAGATTCCCTCTGAGGGGAGTTGAAGAAACTTCTGATGAAGAGCATGGGCTCCGGGGCCAAAGTGCCTGGGTCTGATACCCAACGCTGCCACTTACCAGCCAAGTAAGCTCAGAAAGCTACTTAGCATAACTGTGCCTCCACTGGCTCACCTGTAAAAAGGGGTTAAGAATAACACCTACCTTCTAGGTAGGGTCCTTGTGAGGGTTACATGAGTTAATACATGGAAAGCACTTTGAATTGTGCTTGGTGAACCCAGAGTACATGCTTGGTCAGTATTAGCCAGTAAAAAAGTAGAAAATTGGATGTGGTAAGTTATTAACCTCTCTATGCCTAAGTATTCCCATATGTAAAACAAAGAGCATAATAATAGCCCCCTCATAGATTTCTTGTGCAAATAAAATTACTGAATGGGTAAAGGAATTAGAACATAGTTTGGCACAAAATAAGCCCTTATCATTGTTGTTATTGCTTTGTTGTCCCCAGGTCACAGGAGAGCCCAGGGAAGCCAGGAGTGCCTACTCAGATTCACTTCCTGCCAAGGCTGCAGCTGTCCAGGTGCCTGGTAGGGACACTTCTTAGGAATGGGAAAAAAGTCCCTTTTCTGTCTGCATTCCGCTTTCCCCTCAACCTGCCGTCGTGTCACTCCCCTGCCAGACGGCACCTGCAGGCACGCCTTTCCATGGACAGCTTCCACCCTGTGCCTCCCATCTCCCTCCTACACCAACCACATGGGACAAGCTCTCCTCTTCACAGTCTTTCTGGAAGGCACCTCCCTTATGTAAAACTCTATTATCAAGCCACTCATGTCTAACTCTGTTTGTTAGCTAATGGAAACGTCATACAATTAGGATTCCTTTTTCTCTCCATATAAATTTGATTCTCAAGTCTATTTCCAGTCTGTCGACTCCAAACAGAAATCAACCTTGAAATAATGACCCTCAAATGGATAAATAAAATACCACTAATTCAACTGGGGGAATTCACCAGACAAGGGGATGTATGGGAGATAAAAATATATATGAAAGTGTTTTTTAAAATATCCCAGTATGACTGACAAAGATGTCATTTAAGGATCCCTCTGACAACTTCTTTCTAGCTGCTGCAGGATCACTACTTGGGAAATGTTTCCTAGAGTGGCTGACCAAGGAGAAGAATGAATTTTACAATCACAGGGCATCTGGGAATCAGGATTTGTTTCCTGCTCCTGCAATAAAGAAATGGAAAATAATATTAAGTGAGTACCAATTCGGTGTCAGGCACTATACCTGGAGGCTTACATATATAGAGTCAGTCAAGATGATTCACTGGGCCTCCTGTATGTCCCACGTGGTTTATAAGATACTACGGATGTGGTGGTGAAAAAGACATATTCTCATGGAACTAACAATAGCTCTATGTGGTGGTATCACGATTATCTTTATTTATAGAATGAAGGAATAAAAGTGTCAGAAAAGGTAAGTAACTTAGTTCATTTCCAGGAGTCAGTCTAGCTCTGAGGTCCATGCTCTTTCCACGAGGTGCAGCACTGAGCTTGATGATTGCAGCAGGTTGGCAGAGACTCCAGGGACTCGTGTTCTGGAATGTATGGAAGGATTGACAAAGAATAAAAAGAACACTGAAATTTGATGCAAAATTATGCTTAAATTTGGTACATGTGTTTTCTTTTTTTTTCTGGAGGGAGACTCTATAACTTTCATCAGATTCTCAGGAAGCCCTGTCAGTGCAGAGCTGGTTTTCCTTGAGTATTTGCAGATAACTTCATTTTGGCATTACCATTGCTCTAAATCTGTATTTTCTCAGGCCCACTGGAAGCCAAAGTTCTAAGTAGGCGAGGATGCTGGGAGGTCATGAAGAAACACAGAAGGTGGGGAGAAAGGGGTTTTAGAATTTAATCCTAAAATAAAGTACTGAGCCTTTTACATAGTCATACTCTAACCACCAGAGGGTGGGACTGCCACCTGTCTTCCAGAAGCCACCTGCTTCGATGCTCAGTATAGCCTGCTCTCCCTACATACAAAATGTGTGGATGTGTGTGTTGATTTGCAGCGATGGTGAAAAGAATAACACTGTGATTTGCTTCCCGTCCTATTCAGGCTGCCTCTGACCTACATCCTAGCAACTTTATGATATGCATGGATGAGACTTATTGGAAAAAAGAAAGAGGCTGTATCTGAGGCAAAAGACCAGGCACAATTGGCTGATGGTTGCCAAGAGCTGCCTACTCAGCATCTGAAAATGATGGACCATACTCTCCTAAATAATTATTCTTTCTGTGGACTGGACATCATGAGCTAATCAGGGAAGTGGAGGAACAATAATGTCTACTTTGAGGTGGAGAGGCCATGTCTGGAAGCTTCCAGATGGAAAGAGAAGACCAGAACTGATTGCATATCCTGAGGTCTTCACTACCTTGTAGTGAGTTTATTATTATTCTTTATATTTTCCTATTCCTTGCTTCCCAGAATAGGACTAAATGTTTGTGGATAATCCCCATATATCCCCAATTGACTTGTGACATTGTCGATCATATTATTGAATCCGAAATGTTATCTCACTTGAGTGCTGAATGTATTAGTCTGGAGGAGTAACTTTTAAAAACAATATTATTGTAGTGTTCTTTAAGCCCTTCTAAATATAGAGAACCACCACAACAAAACCATCTCTTTTATTCTTAGAAATAGGATTTAACCAAGCTAATGTTTATCCTAGCAGAAGATCTGGAAACAATTAGACATGTCACATATATTTGCATTTTTGATGACATTTGCAATGTAAATGATAGAATAATGGAAGGCTTTGGGAGAGACATTTGTTCCCTTCTGAGCCCGGTGTACTTCTTCCCACAGAGGACACAGATTTAAGGAAAGCAGCTCCCAAAACAGAAAAGATAATAAAGGTGAGAATGTTATTTTAATTTTGGATCGGTGCATTTCTCTTTTATTGGATGAAGTAGGAAAGCATAGAATAAATGTCATCAAAATGACAGGTGTTAAATGCTTTTACTGTGTGTATTTGTCTGAGCACCTTTCAGCAGTGGAGGGGTGTGTCTTTGGAGGTGTGTTCACGTCTCGGGTGTCTATGGCTGTTTTGTGTGTGTCTTTGGATGCAGGTCTGTTGTGTCTAGGTGGTAGGGGGATAGCTCTTGGGGGGTGTCTGGGAGACTTTTTTCTAGGATACATGTGTCCACCTCTGGTGGTGCCAGTTTATGTATGCGTGTTTGTTTTCTGTGAGAGCATGAGTGGTATTTATTAGGAACGAGAGCTTAAAATCATAACCTCTTATGATTGGAGATGGCTTTACAGGTCATTGGATGGAACATACAAAATAGAAATCTCTTGTCTGTTGGGAGAGTGAAAGACTAAGGTGGAATAAATAACCCCGAGGTGAGGGCTGGCCGGTGAACAGATATTTGATAAACACCCCCTCAACATGGGACACAGTTCTTGACCAGGGGATGCAGTGATGAGTGAAGTAGTCCCGTTTCTCAGGAAGGTTTCTAGTATGGGGAAAGAGATGGGTCATTCAACAACAGAATCAGTTATTTAATTACATGTGTAAAGTGCCACGGAGGAAAAGGACAGTATTCTAAGTCAGCATATAAGAGGAGACCCCAATTTGGACAGTGGGATTAGGGAAGGCTTGCAAGAGAAAGGGACATTTAAATGGAGAAATCGACACTCACCCAGCGTGACGGTGGTGTTCAGGGCCCCCTCACAGCCCACACGAGAGTGGTGACTGATGCCACCCTCCCTCCGCCACGTATGATAGTGGGAATTAATGCCAACCCCCTCCCCCTTCCCTCCTGCATAACGGCAGCAGAGCTCCATGCAAAGTCCTCAGATAGCTTCCGCCCTACACACCCTCATATGCTACTTATTTTGGTCATCTAAGTGAAGAGCTCATGCGCCTTAGGGTAGGCCAACTGCCAAAGCAAGCAAGCTAACATTTCACAATGCAGAAGCTGATTTCCTGTTTATGCATCAATCAAAACTAGGTGAGCTAGGTGTTCCTGGTGTGGTGCCCTCCTGAATTGCTCTCCTCTTGGCAGCGACCTGGGCCCAGGCTCCTTCCATGCTGAGCCTCTGCTTTCCTCAGACGTCTCCATTTTACTCCTAGGCAGAAGACAGAGAAAGAGAATGGAGCGTGACCTGCAGGAGGTCTCATGGGCTGAGCCTTGGAGCAGTGTACATCTCTACTGCTCACTTCTCTTTTGCCTGGAATTCAGTCACATGTTCCATCTAAATCCAGGGAAGAGTGAACATACAGTTCACCTCTCTGCCCAGGAGCAAGAGAGTGTGGATGAATACTTGGCAGTCTTTACCAGACTATGGCTGTCTCTTTGCAAGACCCAAGGGAGATTGTAGCAGTGCCTTCAGTCTGAAACGGAGAGCTGGGTACCCACATTTTAGCAGAGGAAGTGGATGACACAGGAAATCACAGATGGATAACATGACTTTTGATGCACTAAAATCTGAACTAATTGCTATGCCAGTATAGATGTTATCTTACGTTTCGGGGGAGGGGGGCTTTTCTTCTGTCCTGCACCTTGTAGACATTAAAATCTCTGGAGGGGAAAAACACAGTCTTTTGCATTTCAGAATTGTGATACATCTGTGAATCTGCTGGGGAAAAAATCCACTGTGAATAAAGGTCCTATACTATTATAATATTCCGCTAGTTACGTGATAAGTCCGATTACCAATCCACATCCCACCCACCTCTCTTCTCTCTTTATCAGGATTATTAGCATACACACTGACCTTTTCCCCACGCCTCTGTTTAAAAGCATTTCAAAGGGATTGAAATGATGGATAACCATGAACCTCAGAAGAAAAATGCCTTGTTCTAATAAGCAACAGAATTTCCGTTCACTCTGCTATTAGGTGTCACAGTATTTGTAGTTTATTGTTTAAAATGATAATAATACCACTATTAAGAGAGAGGAAACAAGTTTCTACCAGTTTTACCTGGAAAAGAGCTTTCATTCGTCAAGAATCAGCTTATTGCCTCCTTGTCAAACCTTCCCTGGCATTGATCATTCCCTCTAAGTTGATCATTCCCTCCTTTGGGAGCACATTTTTCCTGGAACACATCAAATTGTCATAATTATTTTGTGTGCCTGTTTCCACAATGTGAGGACTCTGGTGACAACAGAAGTATTCTTATTCCCCCTTTAATATTTTGAATGCCTCTTTTAAGGAATTATTCCCCTTTCAAGTGTCTGGTGTAGTAGGAGCTCAGAAAATGTTTGATGAGTAAATGAACGGACTGATGGATGAAATAGAATGGTTTACCTGTGGATGTAATTGGAGAAAATAAGCATATATCAAATGTTCAGCTCTGTATCCACCCTTTCTCTACTCCCTCCTTGTTTGGGGTACCACCCCTGGGATGGGAGGATCCAAGGTTTCCTGAGCCAGCTGGTAGGCCTGCATCCCTGGCCTGCCTCACCTGCACAAACAGACACACTTACAGCGGCTCTTCATGTGTTTACACTGCCCTGTCTGGCAAACCATGTTCCAAGAGGCTTGACTTCACTAGGTAGGATACAACAGCAAAGAAAAATGCAGGGAGTGTGGCCTCCTTTCTGGAGACTTTTATTTCAACACGGTGCGTGAGGTCTTGGAAGATTTGGATGACCTCTGCCATAAAATGAGTAACCCCAGCATGGGACGGTTATGGGAACGTAAAAGGTTTAACATAAAACTTGGCATACAGCAGGCATTTGATCAATGTGGCCATTCTTCTTCTGATGCCGTCACTACCACTTGTTTTATTATTTTACCACAGGCTTTCTGCCAGAATCCCTTTCTAACCAGCACACCCTGATTCTGGAGAATGGGGAGAATGAAGTCCATTTCTTCCATTGTGTTAAATCCAATTTTGTGAGTGTTAGTTATTGACCACAATGACATACATTATCTACTGCAGTGAAATACTCTCAACGACAGACTGAAAATCTCAACGTTCTGCTAGCCATTGGTTGGGTCTCCCAATTTAACATTCTGAAACAAGAAGTTGGCCTTTCAGAGTTCCTCAGAATGGTTGTCTCTGAGTAGCCTGCAGCTGTGTTGAAACATAGAAATTCTAGCTAGACCCAACGTTAATAAAATTGTGTGACACATAAACCTCTATGACACATGGCGACTGATAGTCTAATACTGTTTTATTCTCTCTAATATACTGTTTCTCTGCAAAGGCCAAGAAATTAAAGAACAGTTTTATTCTCCCATTCCAGCCTGTGCAGGGTAATTATATATTATTAATAATGCAGCAGCACAAATGATATTAAATGAACTACATTTGTTAATGCAGATCTTATCTAACTGCTTTTTCCATCAGTGGGCTGTTTCTCATCAGGGGGTACTAATTAGCTGTAATATGTAGAAAGATGGGACAGAAATCCAATCAGATAAATGGGATCTATTTGGAGAGATCCAGGAATGAGGAAGAAAGGCATTCATGATTCTGCGAGAATTACTACAAGTAGAAAAGATGAAAATTTCTGCTGTTTCAACTTCATTTACATTTTGTGGCCACAGAAGTTAAAATGCAGTACTGCTGGGTTGCCCAAGCTGCAAAGTCCTGCAAGTAATTTTATTTATCATGACTGTAACAGTGTTGTCTTTTGCAGTAATAGAAGTGCATATAGCTCTATAAGAATCCCAAATGGTTTACATGGCCCTTGCAAACATTAAACCTAAAGTATTAGGGTAAAAACTGATGTCTCCAGCTTTCCCTAACTAATGTGGACTTGCAGGAAGCAGTCAGTCTTGAAACTATTTTTTTTAGGAAAGGATCACCTGAAGCTCTGAGATGACATATGCTCGATAAATCCTAGGCTACCCATAAACATACCTGTCAGATTCTCACCCTTCATAAATCTCCTGGGAAAGTCCCCATGTTGAAGGGTTAATAAGTCAGATCCTTTTTAGATTTCCCATCAACTAAGTTGGATGGACATGTGGCCTAACTGCAAAATTAAAGCAGCCCTGCCCACCCTGCCTGCTCACCTGAGCCAGGTTCACACTCACCAACGTCAGGGATACATCAGTGGTCCATTAACAAATGAGGTGCCTTACTAACCTGACAACATATTTATCACCGCTCTTGTGGGACTGTGGTCTCTTGAGGCCACCTTGAGTGAGCTGGCAGGGACTCAGAGGAAGGACACATATTCTCATTGTGAAAATAGATTATTTCATTTTGGTTAGCTCAATTCCTCAAATGTAGAAAAAGGCTTGCCACACACTACTCAAAAAAATAAAAGCTTGCTAAAATTAGGCTGATTATTGAAGTTAATTTTTAGAGGCAGCCCTGTTTTTGCCTGCCTCTTCAGAGCCAGTGATACCTTTTTGCTCCTTTCTAAATCCTAAGCCAGTAGGCACCGCAATATTTGACTTCCATGTGTTAGGAAATCATATTTCTGGGAACTACCATCTCACTAGGGGAGCATCCTGGTCCAAACCACAGCGTGCACAATTAATGCCCCAAACTCCTAGGACAGCAGTATTTTACTTAAACCGTGGAGAATTTAGAATTGTTTTATGAATCCTTAATTGTTATCAATTGAAAGCATTTATTTTCTCAGTTCTTGGTGGTCCTGCAAAATGGCCCAGCAATGTTTGGAAAAATTGGGGCTCATACTTTAACTGCCTTTAAAAGGTGACAGTATCATTATTTGGAACAGGATTGGAATGGACACAAAATATTTTACTAGCTGAGACCCCACTGATCACTGGAAACGAGTGAGATGCGACCTGGTCAGAAAGAATGAGACCCGATGCTTCAGCAATCTGCAAATATTCAACACCTTTTTAGCAAAGTAATCATGAAAATGCAGGAGACATCATTATAATATAAAATCATCCAGGCATCAAGGGAAATATATTTGTCTACCTTATGACAAAAGTTGAGTGGAAGCTCAGGAGTACTATTTACATTTATGTATACTTATATCATGTAATTAAAGCCAACAGATAAACACATCAATATGTTAAAACAGATGTAAAAATATATAGTTAGACATATTGCACTGAAACCTTGATATTGCATCCAAATGAAATCCTGTATTCCAAATATGCCCCGTAGGAGTTTTGCTCAAGGCTATGCTTAGGTATACTCAAAAATTCCCGATAGCGAGTCACCGGGGAAAACATGTTCTTTTACAGATAATTGCTACTGGCAGCCAGAGACCTAGAGAATTTGATGTGCAGTAATGTGACCTGACTATGTATTAAACTTTTTTGAAGGACATGTGTAAAGTAATTTTTATGTCTCTCACACACCCTGGATTTTTTTTCCCCCACTTTGCTAGCACATTTTTAAACAACTTGCCAATTCTTAATATCTCAGTTAGGTGCTGTCCTAATAGTTTTAAACCATGAAAGATATTGGTATTGTTTTCATCATCCCCCCCGCCTCCCCAAAAAAAAGCAATCTGGAGACAAGGAAAAATCCCATCTGAGCTGTAAGGAATATGTAAACAAAGTTATATTGTTGGTAATGAACTTCAGGAAAAATGTGAGAAATAATAGTTGCTGTTCACGAACAAGAGAAATTAGAGATTAACTGATTTCTCGAAGGTTGGGAGGCATCTCCGCTGCCATTTAAGGCAATAATCACTAGCTTTTCATTAAATCTAGGGATGTTTAGGAGATGGTTCCTGAGGTATTTTAAAGATACTGCTTCAGAAACTATAATTAATAATTTGAAAAAATTATAAATTGGCAAGGACACACATGTGCAATGATACAATTCAATGAACATGTATCATCGCTGCTAATTACTTCAGTTCCATTTTTTTCTGGGTTATTATGCTGTCCTCATTTTATTGTTCAATATTAACATGTAAACCTTAATTAAGCATAATGTCAGAAGGTTCCAGGAATATTGCTGAAGATTTCACAAGGTAGTTCAAAAGCTTGTTTGGAAAGAATCCCTGGATCAGCTAGGGAGTGTAATCTGTAAATAATGTGCTTTTGTGTTGAGAGTTACATGAATTATTACAGACTGACATTGAAAATTAGCTTTTAAGAGCAAAAATCCAGAGAGGAAAAAATGAACTCAAACCAGCATGTAGTACAAAAATCAGGTGTGGGAACAGGCTGAAAAAGCTGGGAATGTCACATCAGTTTCGTTAATGACAGGCGGCAGTTCGTAAATTTACATGCTTGTATTCTGGTGCCAGGAGGATGAACATCCAAAATGACAACTTATCAGGAAAATGATATATTTCTAGTTTCCATTAAAATCTTTAAAAGCCACATTCCTTCTTCAGATATGCAAATGGTTTTCTATAGAAATCCATGAACAAGGGTAAGATTTGCCCTGTGTTCATGAAGAGCTGCACAGAGAGTACTTTCTTTCACAAAGTTCTAGATACTTGATGGATTATCTAGGTCACATCTTTGTACCCCGTGTGTCTTGTGTTTTAGGGTTATTTCAGGTTCAGTTAGTATTGGTGCAAAGAAAAACAGGGTGAAATGAAGGCAGAGAGTTTTGTCACATATTGATATTTGGTAAAAGGTGTAGGGGGATCAAATCAAGGTGAAAGCAAAATTTACAGAGACAGTCTGTCAAGTTTCAGCGGGCCTTTGAAGTGTAACAGACAAAACCAGGATGCAGTTATCATCGTGAATCGTCTATATCACGGCCATGGAAGAATGCAGTATAGGCTTCAAAGCCAGCCTAGCAGCCAGAATGCTTGTGATTGTTACTCCTCCCTTCATGTTCATTAGCTGTGTGCTCTTGGACAATTTCACCTCTCTATGCCTCAGTTTCTGCACCTGCAACATGAGAATAAATTTTGTCTCTGCCTCAAAGGATTCTTGTGAATATTATGTGAGCTCTCATATGCAAAGCATTTATGTGAGATCTCATATGCAAAGCATTTACCAGACTCTAGTAAATGCTGTATAAATGCCCACTATTAATATTTTTCAAATCCTGGAAAATATCTTATGGGACCTCACAAATCTGTGGTTTGTGCCAATGGGGTTTCATCCCCAGCAGTGAAGCAATAGTGTTCCTTTTGGTTAAAATTTGTTACAAAAATCACTCTCAAAAAACATACAAAATATGATGAAAATATAATCTATACCACACCCTTTGTTTCCTTTTAACACTTAAAACTTGGTCTATTAAAATTCTATAAATGGGGCTTCCCTGGTGGTGCAGTGGTTGAGAGTCCGCCTGCCAATGCAGGGAACATGGGTTCGTGTCCCGGTCCGGGAAGATCCCACATGCCGCGGAGCGGCTGGGCCCGTGAGCCATGGCCGCTGAGCCTGCGCGTCCGGAGCCTGTGCTCCGCAACGGGAGAGGCCACAGCAGTGAGAGGCCCGCGTACCGCAAAAAAAAAAAAAAAAAAAAAAAAAAATTCTATAAATGGAAGTTCGACTTTGCCAGTTTCTGTTCATTAAGAGTATATTCTCCCCAACGGCTGGGAGGACACTATTTTATAAGTTCTTATACACACGGGGAGCACCTTATAAACGTTAAACTCATTCCAAAACAGATTGAGCTTGTTGAACAAACAGGAAGTGTATAAAGGAAAGAGACCATATTTAAGAAAAAGCCAGTATGTAAAAATGGAAAGCAGCCTTATTTAAAGAGGTTAAGAGGTTAACTAAGTTCGTTAAAAATAATATGTGTCTAAATTTTACAAAAACTGTTTCCAGTGACCTCATGTCATGTATTGAAAAGAAACTAAAGAATCAATACACCTCAATTTCAGTGTTTTAAAATTTCTTTCCAGCGTGTTAGAGAAACAAAAATCTCAAGTGTCATTCCTCAACCAAGTTCTAGAAGAGCAATACCCAATAGAAAGAGAATAGGAACCATGTAATTTTAAAGTCTGTATTTGCTGCTTTGAAAAATGTAATTAATTTTAAGGAACACATTCTATTTAACCCAATAGAACCAAAATGTTTTCATTTCACATGTAATCGATGTAAAAAAAAAAATCAATGAGAGAGTTCACATCCATCTTTTCCATACGAAGACTTCACAATCTGGTGTGTGTTGTACAATTACAGCACATCTCAACTTGGACTGGCTACATTTCAAGAGCTTCGTAGCCTCATATGGCAAGTGGCTAAGATTGTATGATACAACTCTAGAACAAGAGGTGAGGGGCTATACTTTGAGAAAGTACTCTGGACAGCAGGATGACATCTGTTGGCCTCGGTACGAGCTATGCTTTGAGTCTCTACTTAAAAAGAAATTTTTACCAGGGCCTTTGGCTTTCAGTGTCATTGGTGTTGGACACATCACCATTTCTGTTTGTTAATTTTTCTTTTAAGTGTGTACAGAGTACTCGTGTGCCTTTTGACATCTTGTAGCCAGGTCTGTTCTCTTAGAACAAATGGAAATCGGCTTTGGAATTCATATATCTGAAGAAAACTTGTCTTGACAGCTGCTGGGGAAGATTCAAGCACACATGAGGTGAGAGAAAGCCACCTGGGATCTTTTTTTAATACTAGGGGTGGAATAAGGAGGTGGAGGAATGCCTTCTTAGAGTGCCAGATGAGACAAACAGGTGGCACAAGGAAGGAACAAGTAAAGGATGAAGGGAAGAGCAGCAGGTTAAGGCCTCAGGCAGAGCAAATACAAGATTCAGCTACTGCAGGTTCAAGCTGGAGGCAAGTTAATAGAGCTGACTGTGGCAGAAAGAAAATCAGACCTGTCAACACTGAGGTTCATCCATGAACATATACCGGTAGAAGAGTGTGGAAGGAATGCAGCCTCTCAGCATCATGGGGCAACCTCACTGTCCACAAAAGCCATACCATGTCACAAAGAAGCCCAGGACCCCTCCAGGATTAATCAGATGACCCCTACAAACATGATGTTGTGACAGGGACCAGGAACGCTTTCTATTATTTAAATATCTCTTTTCTCACTTTGCACACCAAAGGGATACAGGCAGCCGACCCCCAAAGCAAGCAAATGCACCATAACTGGAAAAAATATGAAGAGAAATAAAAATGTTTCTAAAAATATTTCTCTGTGAGGGGGCCTACATATCAATGAAGAAAAACCAATAACCTCTGTCTTCCTCACAAATAAATCATCACAGAGCCAACCCCAATGCCTTCTGAAATGAAGCCTTACACTAAAAAATACAAATCCCTAAAAAAAATAGGAAATATGTGCAAAACCTACCATAGATTAGGGAGAAAAAGCACGTTTTTCTTTTCCTCCCTATCCACCCACACTTGAGGGATATAGAGACATACACTGCAAAGATCCTTGCTCCGAGGTACCTTTTGGCGACGAAAAAACCCTGGTGTGAACAGCTCTCGAGCAGCAAGGCCTTGTCTTCCCACAGGAAATACAACAATATGGACTTTGAAACGCCCTCACCAAATTTCATGGCCAAACATTTCTTCAAAAGGCCCAGAGATAAAAGTATACTTGGCATAACATTTAGAGAAATCACCTAGTCTCATAAGTAGAAAAAGAGTTGTATTGAGTTTTGGAATGAGTCCAAAAATCTTGCATGGACTTAGTTATGTTTTCATTGCTATTTCTCAAAAAAAAAAAAAAAAAAAAGTGGAGAAAACCTGGCTGACTAGCCAACTCCCCTACCCTCCACTCTATTTGCTGCTCTCTGAGTCCTTGCCCTGTAAGAGTGGCCTCTGAGGAGGCACTTCAATTTAACTCATGAGCCCAAGAACAGGATTTCAGTCTTCAAAGACTTCCCGTAGCTATTGACAACTGCAGACACAGCCTTGCAAGAGAAGGGGCTTCTCTCCCTCCACTGCAGGAATCAGGTGAAGGGTGGTTTCACCTCTACTCAGAGGCCAATCAGACCAGGAGAGAAAACTTGAGTGGAAAACCCTTGGTCTGTGCCTCAGGTGAGGGGGACCAAGAGATTTACTGACATCCACAGCCCCCGTGACAGTGCCCACTAATTACCAGCCTGCTTTGCTTTCTGACTCTCTTTTCTTAGGGTAACGAGGGCATCTCTCATACCCTTTCCTTGAAATCCTAATATTTTAGAGGCAGGTTGTATCTTTAGGATCAACCTTTCCATTTTATAAGTAAGAAAATTGAGACCCAATGGAAGTACCTCAACTGGTATAAAGTCACCACAGCATTATTTTCACAACCAGGAACCGGATCACAGGAACTGTGTGTTTCACATTGACCCCACACAGCACATAGAGAGGCTTCCAAGTGTCTGAGCAAAACTTTCCATTGTGGATAAGGTGGGGAGTTATGTTGAATAAGAAAGAAGGAAGATTAGATAGAAGCTAGAAAGACCCTAGGAAGCCAGAAGAGCTGCCTGCAAAGATGTGCACACCCTAATCTTGGGAACCTGTGAATATGTTACCTTATGTGGCAAAGGGCTTTGCAAATATGATTAAGGTTAAGTATCTTGAGATGAGGTCATCCTGCATTACACAGGTGGGCTCAATCTGATCATGTAAATCCTTATAAACAGAAGCTTTTCAGACTGCACAGACCAGAGAAAGGGCAACGTGTGAGAGAGGTTTGACTTTGCTGGCTTTGAAGAGGAAGGAAGGGGTCAGCTTCTAGAAAATGGTAAAGGCAAGGAACGAAATCTTCCTCTAGAACCTCCAGAAAGGACAGAGCCTGCTCACACATTGATTTTAGCCCAGAGACCTGGGTCAGATTTCCATCCTACGGGGCTGTAAGATAAGTCATTTGTACTGTTTTGAAATACATTAAATAGGTGGTGTTACAGCAGCAGCAGAAAACTCATGCAGACCTTCTCATAGCAAATATCCACTCCACTCAGGGTGTTTGTTTCAGAAACTCTAGCTTTGGACCATATAGCCAGACCAGTGCTGATTAAGTAAATGCTGGGGGCGAGGGGTGGGAGCTGGCAGGCCTGCTGAGGGATGAAGGATGGTTGAAGCAAACAAAGATAGTAACTGCAGGAAAGAGCTACTACTCCTGGGGCTGGTAGAACACAGGGAAGGGGTTGGAGTTACCAGGAACTAGAAGCTCAGAAGAGGGGCCTCGGGAGGCTGGGACTCAGACCTTGGAGGAAGGGGAGCTGTTCCTTCACTAAGACATGATGAGGCTGGTCCTGAGAACTCCGGTGAAAGGTCTGGAGCCTGGGAGAACGGCTGCTGTGGGGCAACCAGGCCCTGCTGGGGTGATGCTGATGCGAGGAGCAAGCAAGGGAAGAAGCAAGTCCTTCTCCACCTCTCATCTGCCAGTCTCTGTATTTGTCTGCTCGGGCTGCCATAAGAAATACCACAGGCTGGGTGGCTTACACAACAAATGTTTATTTTCTCACAGTTCTGGAGGCTGGGAGGAGAGGATCAAGGTGTCGGCAGATTTGGCTTCTCCGGAGGCCTCTCTCCTTGGCTTGCAGACGGCCGCCTTCTCTCCGGGTCCCCATGGGGCCTTTCTTCTGGGCACACTGCTGGTGTCTCTTCTGTGTGTCCAGATTTCCTCCTTTTATTGGGGTACCCCTCAGATTGGATTAGGGTCCAGTGTACAGGCCTCATTTTCACTTTGTTACCTCCAAACACTGTCACATTCTGAGGTACTGGGCATTCAGGCATCAATATCCAAATTTGGGGCCCCGTGGGGAGATACAGTGTGGCCCAGAATGGTCTCCCTTTAGAAACTCCCTGTTGGTGAAACTTGCAGGGTGCCCGCTGACAAATCAATGTAGTTTTCAGAGTCCCAGCCCCACCATCACAAAAGCAGAGTTAAACAAAGATGGGATTTGGAGCTTGGTAACTGGCAGAAGAGGGGCTGACGTTGGAAAGGACAGCCAGGAAACCTGCTGTTGGGAGTGAGGGGGCAAATCAGCCTCCCAGGCCCCAAGTGGGGTCTGTGTACCTGTGAATCATGCGACATGTATGACTGTGGGGGACACCTACCCGTTTCTATCCTCCCTTCCCCCATTGGAGGCCTGGCTCTGAGAAGCAAGTATGGAAATGGAAGCATCCGTCCCTTAACTGTAGTTCTTCATGCAGCCAGGGGTGACGGAAGAGGAAGAGTTCCTAGGGTCACAGTCAGGAAAATGGGCCAGCAAAGCAAGGTGTCAGGATCTGGCCCAGCAGCCCAGCAGTGGGTCAGTGGATGGGAGAGAGCCATCCCCTTAAGCACCCAGGATGGGTATGATGTCAGGACTTCAGGGATGACTTCCATGGGAGTCAGGAAGAGGCCACTTGGAGGAAGACTGGCAGGCCCTTTGGGGTTAAATACAGGGGCAGAGACAGAATGAGGGAAGGATATGGGCCAATATCTGTGCTGGTCCAACTTGTTCGCTGCTTCCTGGAGCTGCCTCATCTGAAGGAGAAAGATGACCCTTTATTTCTCTTATTCTTCCTCCCTCCCTCCCTCCCTTCCTCCCTCCCTCCCTTCTTTCTCTCTCTTCCTTCCTTCATTTTTCTCTCTCTCTCTTCCTTCCTTCCTTTTTCTTTCTTTCTTTCTTTCTTTCTTTCTTTCTTTCTTTCTTTCTTTCTTTCTTTTTCTCTTTTCTTTTCCTTTTTCTCTCTTTCTCTTTCTTTCTTTCTTTTCTTTCTTCCTTCCTTCCTATCTTTCTATCTTCCTTCCTTCCTTCCTTTTCAAAGAATTTGAAACTAGAAGAAAAGTAAAGAAAACCTGAGGTAAGTGCTAGACTCTGAAAAAGGCTCTGAGTAACCCTAGACCTTAGAATCCCACAGGGAGTAAACAACAGCTATCCGTCTAGGGCCTGGGACTCCTTTTCCCAAGGTCATTATTATTGCTTCTGGGTGATCTAGGGATTGTAGGGCAGAACACAAGCCCATTTGGGGAGAGAGCACTCAAGTGTTCTTGTCTTAGAAATTTGATGAACAAAATGCATTATCAAAAGCATTTAAAACAACATGAAGGAATCAACCTCCCTTGGTTAATTTATTCCAAGCAAAGAGAAAATCTCAGAAATAAATTTAGTATTGGAACCTTTTAAATCAGTTTGCCTTTCTTGAACTGGAGCTAATTTGTATAGTTTGGATTGTCCTGAAAGTTCTCTGTGTCATCAGTGACTTAAAAATACTGCTACAGGGCAAAAGAAATCAATGATCTCTACATTGCAGGCTGAGTAATTACATAATAATGATTTGCATTAATGAAAAGACAAGTTGGTCCAGATCCAGATGTGCCAGTGACCACAGTTCCCTGCAACGTCTAACCAGAATGCTGAGGTCGGAGAAATTGCAGCATCAGTTGTGAGACAAAATGACTGGTTAAAAAAGTCTTTCCTAATCAACATCACTTAATAGATCTTTAATGACTGACTCATCACTTTCCTCCAAGTAAAAGTAAATTTAAATTTTAAAATAAAGCAAATTTTACTTATATCTGTGGCACAGAAGCAGATGTTTCCCTGACATGTGCACACAAGCTGTTGGCTGTGACCTTGCAGGATAAAGCAGTTTTGAAAATTAGCTTTTGTCTCCCAATCTGGGGAAAACAATGCTGCAGTGAAGATTTGATAAAAAGTCATAGCTTCTCACAGAAGCTTATTTCAGCAAAGTAAACTATTAATTAAAATAACAAATGTCAGCTATTTTGGAGGCTGACAGTTAACACAAGGCAGCATTTGCTTACCTTGACGTACAGGGTGCATGGGACACTGGCAGGATCCATAATTCATTCTAGGTATGGCTCTCTCCTGCCCTAATATAGTGATAACAGAGTGATAAATTAGCTCCTGTTCAGCAGTTTCGTTAGCAAAAGTACTTGGGGATTTGGGGAAAACCCACCTAGAGAGGGTCTTTTGGCAGGCTGAAGGAATACACGCTCCAACAGCTTGAGTAAAAGTTTCATGGAATTCCTGGAAAACTTGAATACCAAGAAAAACAGGTGGGGAAAATGTAAAACTATGTGAGAGAAAGAGTAAGTGAGATAGCGTGCCAGAACAGTGCATTACAATCTGCTTTCAGCCGAAGTGGGGAAAAATTATTAAGTAGAGGAAGACTATATCACCCCCAAGAGACCAGGAAAAAGAGAGGTTAGGGAAAAAAGCAGCGAAGGTCAGATTTCAGAGACAGAAGGGGGATTGAGGAGGCCGGGAAGGAAGGGAACTTGACAAACATCATTCACCGTCTCTAAATTCAATGATTTAAAAGAGGTTTGGGTGCAGATGAGGCAGCAGTATGACACCTGGGGACATTGGCTCTAAGCTGTTTTTCTACCACGATTACATAGGTGAGAATAATATCAATAAATATAAAAAGCTACATTGACTCTATGAGGTGTATTGGTGGGGAGGTCTGTTTTAGGGTCTTTCTATTAAGACAGTTCAGTAATACATCTATTATAACATTAAGGAGGTAAGAAAAGCCCTTGGAGTTAGGGCACCCTGAAAACATGTGTATCAAAAGCCCAAAGAGGTAGAAGTAGAGGAGGAAAGGTGACCTGGGAGAAACATCTGGGCAGAGCAGATTAGCAGGGCAATGTGGTGTGGGTATGTCGGGTGGTATTGAGGGAAAAGTGCTTTACTATCAAGATAGATGCACTTAGGGAAATACAACCCCCTTCAAGTAAAAATAGTTCTGTGACTTCCTTGTTATAGAAGGCAGAACAAAATCATGTATCCTACAGTTCAGATATTCCACGCTTCTTTTCAAAAGAAAATAAAAAACAAACAAACCACCAAACAGGATCCAATTAAATTAGGAGCTGGCTTCATGAGGTACCAGCTATTCATTTCCTCTTTAACAAAACCCATGGTGGTCCAATAAGGGTTGTTTTTTTATTTTTTTATTCCCATTTCTGGGACTATTTTAATATGTTGTTACAGTGGAGGCATCTACATTTTAAAACTTAACTTATTATCATTTCTACTGAAGTCAAAGCTTAGTGTATCATTAAGCATGATGCAGGTCACTGGACTAAAATGAACCAATAATTAGAGTCCAGAGCAGCTCTTGTGTGCCATGCCTGTTCCCCATGATTCTCTCTTTCCTCATTAGCTCGTGGACTTCAGCTAAGGTATGGGTTGTAGGTGAAAGCTGTTTGACATTCACAAAAATGAAGAACATCAGAGGCATATAAACAAGTCTCTTGGTTACCTGGACTTCAATCAAGCTAAATCCTGCCCCAAATTAATGACCAAAATCAATATGCAAGGCAGAAGAAGGATGAGCCAGTTTGGATGAAATCCTATCTGAAAACTTTATTAAAAGTACAAAGTAAGAAGAATCCTTTCAGGAGATCTGAGAGAGACAGATCAACCTTCAACCCAGATATTTCTTGTTGGAGGCAGAATTCTTAGGTACTAGATAAATTCTGCCTTTGTAAATATGATAGAGCGGGCCCTGAATGGAAGCGGGGCAGCACCTTCTCCCTCAGAGGTGCCTGATCCAGGCACCAGCCATGTGCAGGGTCTGCAGGGTCACCTGCTCACCTTGGGGTCCCCCAGGCTGTGAGATCAACTTTCGCATCCAGTGTGAATGTCATATGGGCTTCGTGCATATCTTCCAAAGGATCCTATCAACTCATATCCCAGTGTAAGAAACCCCTTCACTGTCCACTCCTCATTTTCTCACTTTCCTAGTGCTAAGACCCATGGGAATTTTAAGGCAAATTGGGTCTGGACAGTGTTATGACAAACTCCCTGAGCACCAGAGAGAACCCACATTCCCGCATGCATCCACTGAAAGCAACCTAAATCAAGGGCAGCCAGTATTAGATGATTTCTGCTTTCTCCCTTTTAATTTTCCCTGCAAATGCTCTGTGACACTAAGTTGTCCCATTTGATGGGCAATTTGCTTCTGTGCTATGCTGCCATTAGCACTTGCCTCCAACGTGTTGCTTATCCCTCAAGGGGCTTTTCCACTAGAGTTCAAATCCATGGCAGAGCTCTGGCTGCACTCCAAATCCAATGCTCCTGTAAGATATGTAAAAAGAAAAAAAAAAAAAAAGTTGGAATGCCGTTGAAAAAGTAGGACATGGCTATCTTTGTACTGAGTTTATTTAGGGAGGAAAACTGAATTCTGTCACTGCTGCAGTTTGTGGATGCTTTACTTCTGTGTAATTGCCGAGGAATTAATGTGATTTAATAGGCACAACAATAAATATAGCCTTGACAAGGTGATTATCCCATAAGACTAAAATCATGATATAGCATAAATCAATACCAGCCCTAAGTATGTCTCCGAAAGGGGTATATATTTCTACATTCACGGCTAGATGTTGAACTAATTTTGGAATTAGAAGCTGTATGAAATGCAAAAGCTATTTTTCTCAGTGAAAAATTACAGAATATGTATGACGATCACTCAGAATATATATTGCTCATAAAATGAGTAGAAGGAAGAAGAGTGAAAGCAGGCAAACTTTGAAAGCTAGTTCATGTGTACATCTCTGCTCCCAAGGGCATGCTTCTCTCTACTCCAAACCGACCCAGCTCAGCCAAGACCCTCTGATTGTCCTTTTTCTGCCCCACCTGCGGACCATCAGCCCATCTGAGAGACGCTTCTTGTGTGAATTGGCCCTTTCAGCCCGCACTACTAAGGCAAATCAATTGATTCTCCTGCTTGAGGGAGCTCTGCCTAGTGCAAAGGACTCAGAGTCTCTGTGGCTGGAGTGGAGTCATACAGAAAGAGAGGGTATTGATCAAGAGCAATCGGGCTTAGCTTGCATGGGGAAGTTTCCCGGAGGACACAGGCACTTGATTTTGAAGGTCAGTATTAACCACTCTCTTAGCTGTCCGCTAACTAAGGTAATCCTGTTTGAGCTGACTTTTCTGGAAGCCTGGCTCTGTGCATGTCAACCACCCCTCCCTCCAGGGAACTTACTTGGACGTGAACTGCTCCCCAGCGCTCAACTCCCATCCTGCTCAGACACGTGGAGACCCTCCTCCACTGCCACCGCCCAGCTGAACATCATGGGCAGATACCAGACCCCTTCCAACCTCCAGAGCAGCTCTTGCTTAGTCAAGAGGGCCCTAAAAAACTATTTAAAGCCTTAATACATGAAGTGCCTTCTCGCAGAGCTGAGTTTCCCACTGCCAGATAAGTGCCGCCTTAACTGCCTTTTCCTGAAGTAGCTGCAGTGGCACTTGATAGCTGATTATGTTAATCCTTGAGGGATATTCGAGAAAATATCTTCAGATTCTTCCTATAGGAGAGTAATCAAGATTTGATTCAGGTATCAACAACACGACAGGCCTTTCTAACTTACATGTTCTCAGTGAGCCACATATTGTATATTTTTTTGTTGTTGTTAAAACTGGTATATTTAGTAGAATAAAAGGTAATTGAACATTAAAAAAAATTCTACCTAGATACAGTTTGAGTTTAAATGGGACTTAATTAAACTTAAAAGCTTTTGCACAGCAAAGGAAACCATAAACAAGACAAAAAGACAACCCTCAGAATGGGAGAAAATATTTGCAAATGAAACAACAGATAAAAATTAATCTCCAAAATGTACAAACAGCTCATGGAGCTCAATATAAAAAAAACAAACCATCCAGTTAAAAAATGGGTGGAAGACCTAAACAGACATGTCACCAAGGAAGACATACAGATGGCCAAGAGGCCCATGAAAAGCTGCTCAACATCACTAATTATTAGAGAAATGCAAATCAGAAACTACAATGAGGTATCACCTCACGCCGGTCAGTATGGCCATTATCAAAAAATCTAGAAACAATAAATGCTGGCCCACATTGCCCCTTCTGTAGCTAAGAGCTCATGTGAGCTCTGTTGGCTGGTGCTGTTCTGGTCTCTGTTCTCACTGTAGAGGACAGGTGAGCAGAAAGGGTCTTGGAGATGTGTGCCATGGAAATCCTGTTTGGTCTAATGCTGAGCTTTGATGAACCACATATTGTATTTTTATTTCTCAATATTGCCCATTTTTCCTTTTCGCTCCCCCCTCCCGCAATGCACACAAAGATTCCCTTAGTCACAAAAGATTGAATAATTCACCTATGAAGAATCCTTTCAAAGCATCTTGCAAATTGCTTCCCCTCCTTGCTTTTTTTTTTTCAAACAGAACAAAGGAAAGTGCTAATCTTTTGATAATTCACTCTCTTTTTACTGGAATTTTTTTGTGATTATTTAATACATCTCCAGTCAATTTCAAACAGTGTCTGTTTTCAGCATCTATCCTCTAACCAGAGACAAGTTGTCCAAGCAGGGGGTCTAGGACAGGTTGGTTTGATGGAAACAAAACCGTAACACAGTAATGAATGCAACCCAAACACACTGTCTAAAAATGAATTTGGCTTTACTTACTTAGACAAAGACACAAATGTTCTTGTAGCTTCATTTACCACACAGAGCTCTTACAGAGAGTCTGTCTGCAAAGGGACAGAAAACTTCCTACTCTGACGGGCGTTATCAGTAGGGATTTTATTTGTGTCTTCCTGTAAATGCAGGAGAGCTCAGCTATTGATGACTTTAATTCTACAGGAACCAGTGGTTTGTATTTAGCCTGAGAAATGACATTAAGCGAGTTTATCTGATGGACCCCGGAAGGTTTCACCGTGCTTGGGATGGACCGGGGTACAGTGTGACTACATGCTCTTTCTGGAACCTCTTCCCCTTCACACCCCCATCCCCAACCTGGCTCCCACAAGCCAAGCCTGTCTTTTCACAAATGCAGAGAATTCAACATATGTACACCACCTCCTTCATTATTTCGGCTAAGGCTGCACTATCGATTCAGTCAGTGCTGTCGAGGTTGTGAATATCCGTATTAACGCATGGGTTAAATGGAAAAATATTTATTTGATGCTTTTGTTTACTCTTCCTTCTGCTCCTGACCCTGGGAAACACACAGGGACAGGAGAGGTCCCAGCCGGGCTCTGTCTGGCCCCTTCCTGGGTTAATCATATTTCACACGTCCCCAGCTCTGGCAGATGCAATACCTGACCTCCCCTTTGTCCCTCTCTGGATGAAAGTGTGAGGCTCCGTAATTTCCCTCAGGCACCAGAACAGTTTGCTTTCCCGCTGGAGGTGTAACTGACTCCCGGGAGGGCACAGCTGGGGCTTTTATCTCCCCTTCAGTAAGTACCCGGCGGCTGCGCTCTTTCACTTTGCATGAAAATAAGGCTGAGGTTGGAGCTGCGACATTGGCTTTTCACCTAGTCGGGGGCAGGGGTTGGGGTGAAAAGGACCTGGGGGCGCGCTTCGCAGTGAAGCAGTTGGGCCTTGAGTGGAGCCGGCTCTTTGAGTAGGAGGTGGCCAATTCTCCCGACAGGGGCCGCGCTGGGCCGCTACAGCGTCTGCAGCAAACGAAACGTGTTTCACAGGAGTGAAAGCGCTGGCGCAGCTGTGAGAGCTGCAGGAACTGCCTTAAGGGGAGGATGTGGAAGGGACAGGTCTGTGACAGGACCTTGAAGAGCGCAGACGATCCTGAGCACACTCGCGAGGGCACGGCTCACCCTGGACAGCTCCGCGAGGTATGAGGAGAAGCACTTCTCTCCCTTCTTCCTTCCCACTGTTTTCAACACTCTGCTCTCCAGGGGTTGGCATGCTGCGAAGTCAGTAGCCGTTCTTGGTGGGACCGGAGTCAGCAGATGCATTAGGTTGACTAATGGTGATGGGAGGCTCGGTGGCCATTGGGTTAAGGTGACATTTATATTTGGACACCCTATTATTACTGGCAGGCCCCCGGGTTGCTTGGGAAATGTTTTGGGAA
Organism: Orcinus orca; assembly: GCF_937001465.1. Classification (NCBI taxonomy): domain Eukaryota; kingdom Metazoa; phylum Chordata; class Mammalia; order Artiodactyla; family Delphinidae; genus Orcinus; species Orcinus orca. The sequence goes on from NC_064559.1 coordinate 139,471,905, forward strand.
CTGGGGCTGTGGAGCACCTCCCTGGGAGGATGGCAGGGGTGACAGGTGAGCCATGACAGGGAATGAGCCCAAGTGGCAGCCTTGCGGTGAAGACTATGCCGAGTGGCAGCCGCTCGCAGGCGCCTGGCAGCGGAAGGCCATGTCCTAAGGTGTTCTGCCGACATCCACCAGGGCAGCTGGCGTCTGGTGGAAGGCAGATGGTGTTGGATCCCCCAAGTGTCACTGTCTAGCAAGATGCCATGTCCGCTGATTAAAAATAATTAAACATTCCTTCTTCCAGTGAAGGAGAATGGTACGCACACCAGGCAGAGAGGTTGACAATGGCATTACACAGCAAGATGTGGCAGCAGCAGTGAGTGCCCCGGGTAGCAGGTGCACCTGGCTTGGAGAAGGTGGAGTGGGAGTGGGGGCCTGGTTTAGCAGTGACAGCAGGAAGAGTTTAGTGAGGATGCATATGCATGAGGGAGGCATGAACAGGATCATACTGGATGACTTTCTACTGTTCAGCCTAGTTTATGGAGAACATTTTCCACTTTCTGAATGAAAAGAATACATTTTATGTATATGACCTAATCAATATGCACTAATCCCCTACTATATGCCTCGATGCTAGGTGCTGTGGGTAGAATATATTAATAGATGCTCTTCTCAATATCCTCATTGTCCTTACTTTAGTTGAATTGACCCACTTTGTTCCTCCATATATGTATATGTCTTTTCTTCTGCAATAAGGAGTCCGGGAAAGAGTTTGACAAAAGGATTGAACATACTGACATTCCTCAGTTGTATGGTCATGTTCATGGACTCGGTTGTATTGTCATGAATGGGACCACCTCCCAAATCTACCCAGGCTCATGAATATTGCTATCTTGCCCCCTTCCCCACACCCTATTCTCATCCCCATTCAGGCCCCTTTCCTTTCACAAACAAGTTCCTGGGTGTTGTCAGGAATCTCTGAAAAGGCAGACCACTTTACTGTGTATTTGTTAATTGTTTTGAATTTGTACGTTGTTTATGTGTTTTCCAAAGTTTCTAAGACATTTGAAAGATTTTAATGTGGATTGAATAAATTTGATTTCAGGCCAATTGAAACATTCTAATTTCCTGTTAACTCTAAAAGGAAGTTTCTTCTTCTTACTTATGTGTGTTTGAAATCATCAGTATTTATTTGATAAGTATCTACTGTATGAGTTCTACATGTCACTCCATTGTGAGAGTAGTGTTGCAAGAACAATGTACTATGTACCTGAAAGGAAGAGTAAATTCTTGTAAATTCAATATCACTCACTGAAGGGGAAGATTGAGGGGTTTTGGGTTGAAGGAGCGATCACAATATGATAGTATTACTTAGGGAAGTGAGGTATATGCTGGCTCTTGAAATTTGGGGTTGCACACATGCCTGTGGTGAGGTATAGGAGAGTTTCCCGAGGATGGAGGAAAGATTTCAGCAAACACATGAAGAAAGGAAAGAGTGAAGAAGAAAGTTTGCCTTGGTTGATGAAGAAAGCCCACATTTTTTAGAAGGAGATCAGAAAGAGAGTACTTCCATGAGTATTACCCAAATAAGGACAACTATTTACCCAATAAGGTATCCTTTATAGTGATCTCTACAGACTTAATGACAGACACTGGAATGCTGAAATCTCAGGATTCCATTGTGGAAGACTCTGTATTTTGGCCCTTTCAGCACCCATTCTGAACTGTGGCCTCGCTTGATTCTTAAATCACAGAGGCTTGGGAAACTAAAGCTTAACAATCCCCCAAATCCTTTGTAGCTAAGGTTTTACTCATCATCTAACTTCTGCCAGATAGGTGCCCTCTTGTGAGACTTGGAAGTGGAGATGGACTCTACAAGGCAGCAGACACCAGAGATGAGACCTGATCACCAGGTAAGCCCAGTGGCAGAGGCATCTATCTGGTCCTTTAGGGAAGCTGGGGTGGAACTTCTGGACTTAGTACCAAATGGCTTAGGTGCTGAGCAGTTGTCAGCAGTGGTCTTTCTCTAGAACAGTCCTCAGTGATTGGATATTTTTCCAGGCTGATCTGTTCCTGAGTGTGAATCTGATTGGATATTTTTCCAGGCTGATCTGTTCCTGAGTGTGAATCATCTAAGCCTGGTTTTCTCTTCCTACCTGAGATTTTGTAAGCTATCTAATACCTTTTACTAAAACTTTTTTTAATCTTAAATCAGGTATATCTTGTTGAGCACAAATAAGAACACTAATTACTATAATTCCCTTATGAGTGTTCCTTCTATGTGGTTCCAGCTAAATGAAGAAACCGTAAGGTACACACAGGTGATCATGTGACAAACCATCCTGCCTTGGACACAACTTACTGGATCAGGGGAGGGTACCTGACCCAAAGGGGCAAATTGATTGGTTGACTAGTAGCCTAAGAAGTGGGCTTAAATGAGACCTTTGCCAAACAGGACCAATAATTACATACTCGACCGACTAGATCCTCTTTATCAAGAGTTTCAACTGCAAATATGAAAAAAGTCAGTTGACAGACAGGGAAGAAAGTATGAAAGACTTACAGAAAAAGAAGGCAGACAGTAAGTTCATGTGTAATGAGAAACTGAAAGCATATACAGAATACAGTGATCTTGGTTAATAGTAGCAGGATTGGTAAAAGAATGTTAATGGTTTTAAGGGTATGTCAAGATGGTGCCTGCTATTCCCAACTTCCCCTTTTAGATGATTCTACCTCATCCACAGTTTCCAGCTTCAGGAAGCAGAGTTTGTCCATTCTTTGTTCAAAAACAGCCACAAAATTGGACCAAGGAGCCCATCTGCAGGCTAGCAGGTAATTCATGGGATCATTGGTGTGAACGTCTCAGCCCAGTAACTGGTAGTAATACTAGCCAAACCAATCAGACCAGTTTATTTTGGGTTGGGTTGGCAAGTCAGTAATGAGGGCATAGAATAGACATGAAGGAAAGGCAGAGATTCACGGGAAAGAGGGTGAGTGTGTGAAGCTGATTCCTAGGTGGTCTCACTTTGGGCTGGCGTTTTCCTCCCAGTCCACATATAGCTCTAGGATAGACAGTGCCTTTTGAGCCCCTTTGCTGAAGGTGGTAAAAGGAGCCTCTTCTTCCAAGGAGGTTTCCAAACACACGACCACAGCCTGAATGCAACCTGAAGACATGACCGGATTTGCAGAGTGGCACTGGGTCCTGAGTAACCATCCAGTCCCCAAACTTGCTTGGCTCAGCAAGGCCAGATCCACTATGCCTTCTCTTCTGACCACCTGCTTGTTCAGCTTTCTGTGTTTTGTTTGTTTTTGTTTCTTTTGAGACCTGACTGCCCAACTGAGATTCTTGCTCTGTTATCACAAAAATACCTGAGGTTCTGTCCCCACCTCACCCACGGTACTTAAACTACCTTGAGCATTTGTTTCTTGTGTCCCAATGAGTCCAGGTTATAGAGTACATTCACCTTAAGAAAAAAATTTAGACCATCATTCTTCTGCCTTTGCTCTCTTGGAAATTTCAGAAGTAGGAAGAAGAACAAGGGCAAACATCCTTGACTTGGATTTAGAAAAGTCTGAAATGACTTGATTTTAGTTTTTTAACATTGAAATGCAGGTGAATAACCTTTGGAAACAGAATGTTGCCCAACTGATATGTGGGCCACTATATAAGTCGCCCTTTAAATGTAGTATTTGATTACCACACCTACTGAATAAGAGCTCACAACTATCATCATCAACAATAGAAACCACACGAGCAGATCTCGACACGAGAGTGGAAATACAGCCTTAAATTAAACTATTTTGGCCTTTTTGAAAGTCAGACCATTTTTAGTAAGTGCTTTCTGAAGCCTCATTATTATTATGACTAGTACTAATTTATGCCTATATAATGCATTCTGCCTTATTGTACTCTGAAAATTATATTTCAGAATCATTTTACCCACCTGGAGAGAAGCATAACAGCTATTCCATAACACTGTGCAATGTCTCAGGTCTGGCAATGAACAGAGGAAATGGCCATAAATATGCCACTTACAACAGAGAGGTGGAATGTTCTTTCAAAAGGGAGTTTGGCTTTGACAGGTGGGTCCAGCTGTTTGGGAGGATTGTATTTCTTCGTCTTCACCTATCATTCATCCCAGCCTAGTTGGGTGCAGAAAAACACCCATCAGTGAATTTCAACTTTGGCTGAATCTTAGAATCTCCTGGGGAACTTAAAAAAAAAAATCTATGCCCAGGTCTCAACCCAACCAACAGGAATTAATCTCTGCAGGTAAGGCCTGGGCTTAAGTACTTTAAACTTCACAGATGACTCCAATGGACAATTACATTTGAGATTCACTGACCTATAATGTTGATTTTCAAATGTTGGTTTCCTTCATAATCACTGAGGAAGACTCTATTTGTACATACTGAATCAGGTGATCCTGACGCACAAGAAAGTTTGCAAACCACAGACTTACACATAATGAATTTGGTTCTTTTTGCCCCAAGGTTCTGTCCCCTAGCTTCCCCAATATCCTGCTGCAGTCCTGGCAATAGCTACCATTATACATCCTGATTAAAATGCAATAATGTTAATTGGAGTGATAGCATATCAAATTCACCATCATGAGAATGTTCTCAGAAGAGAACAGGATGGGACAAAGGATGGGTAAACATCACAGATAATAAGAGAATTCTAATGCTGTCTGCTCCTGTTTTCATCAGATTCATAAGACATCCAGCAATCACTGTCTATCACAATCAAACACTGAGTCATGGCTCTTTCTCTCCTGGCAAAAATAGAAAAATATGTGTTACTTATTAAGGGTCTACTCCAATACTGAAGCACTGCTAGTATTATCTACTCTTACTATCACCTCATGAGGTGTGTATAATTATTTTTGGCACTCAGATGAGAAATCTGAATTTCAGAGAAAGTGAGCTCTTATCTGAGGGCCTATAACTAGTGAATGGCTTATTGAAGATCAGACCTCAAGCCCATAGATCCAGGCTGCTCTCTTGACGACCATATTATCTTATATCTGGCAGGTATTTTAAATAGAGAAGGAATCTGGATTCAAATCTTTGAGGGGCTGTCATGAAAAGGAAGCAGACTTAGTCTGTGTTGCTACAGAGAGTAGAATATGGTCCAGTAAGTAGAAGTTCAAGAGATGCACATTTCACCTTAATATATTATAATTAACATTAATTAAAATATTAATGATAGCTATTTCTTGAATGTTTTGTGGTCAGCACTGAAATGTGAGTGCTTAAATTAGCTGATCTCATTTCATTGTCATAACAGCCCCTTGGTGACAGAGGTACTATTATTAACCCTATTTTTAGGTCAGCAAACTGAGTCTCAGAGAAATTAAAGAACTTGTCAAATATCATAGAAACCACACTTGTGGCTGTAATGGTGGAATCAGATGTAGTGAAAAAGAGAGAAAAAAAAAAAGGTTTAATTCAAGCTCTTCAGATCATTCAGGACACAAGTTGAGAATTATCTCCAAAGCCCTCAGTCCCGACCGCTAAGCTAGAAATTTCTAAACAGAGGATTGTCAACTAATTGGTTGGACCCCTTTGTGAATTCAAGAGCTTCCTATCGGTCACTGGAAACACTTGAGAGAGGATGGATGACCGTTAGCCATTCTGGCTTCACTTACTTGCTGCCTCCCTCAGGTCATGGCCTCCTTACACATAGGTGATGGGACTGAGATTGGCTATCTCCCCCAGAGATTCAAAATTCATATTGAGAGTGAGTGAATCTCTGTGAAATTTATGAATTTGGATAGCTGTGGGTGCTTTCTTCCAGTTACCTTACAGGTTGAGTATTCCTGTAATAAATTCTCACTTTTTAAATCCAGCTAGCTCAAAATGATTTCTATTTGAACCAGTCCACAGGAGCATGGATGTCATGAAACGCAGAACTTAAACTAAATGTAAGCATGGTAGCACCTTATCATATGCTCAAATCAGTGTGGCTGCCAGTTCCCAACAGAGTCAGTGTTAACTACTTTTTCCGGTAATAAGCACCTTTACCTTAAACATTGGGATCATAGTAATTTAACCCCCCTGACCTTAGTGATCAGTCCAAGAAGTGGGTATATTGCCTAGGTTGAGCAATCTTTTCCCAATAATTTTTTTTTTGCGGTACGCGGGCCTCTCACTGTTGTGGCTCTCCCGTTGCGGAGCACAGGCTCCGGATGCGCAGGCTCAGCGGCCATGGCTCACGGGCCCAGCCGCTCCGCGGCATGTGGGATCTTCCCGGACCGGGTCACGAACCCGCGTCCTCTGCATCAGCAGGTAGACTCTCAATCACTGCACCACCAGGGAAGCCCTCCAAGAATTTTTAAACAGCACTCTTGGCTAAGGTTGTGACAATGAAAGATTATAATTCCATGCTTGCTTCCAACTATATTCTCTACCACATGGAGAAAGTCTGTGCACAGTAAGCTGCACATATAGGAGAGCAGAGGTGAGAGATGGTTGGAGATGGATGGAGGGTGAGAGAGGTCCAGGCAGCGGGTGAGTAAGAAGCTGAGAGCGCTACTCCATTGGGGGTGACTGCCCAGATGGAGAGGAAAGGTCCTGGCAGAATTGGCCGCTGTGCTCTGGTGGCTCTTGGTTCTCCTGAGTGCCGTCCCCAGTTTCTGACATCACACCACTTCTCTGGCGTCTTCTCCCCAGGCCGCTGAGTCTTTTTCACAGCACACTCTTGGGTCTTGATTTTTACATCACTTTCACAACTGAAGATTTTCCTTTTGATTCAGGTTCCCTACTGTACTTGCCAAAGGAAGTCCTGTTGCTTTGTTAGTAACCTGGAGCGTTGCAGCCTGGCGGAGCTTTCCCATTCACGGAGTCCAGCAGTGTTTGGGACACTCAGGGCGTAGAACATTCCAGAAAGGGTTACCTCCATTTGTGCTCACACTCGGACAGGCAGGGTCATTCTGTGAGCTGAGGAACAGGCAGAGCAGCAAACTTCATGGTGGGATCTAGGGGCATAGAATGTTTACCTGCCCTCCTCTCCCATCTTAAAGTTTGTCTGTAACATCTTGCCACACTCTGAGCTTTCCAAATTTTCCCATAAGCATGCACCCAAATGTACAGGAGAATGAGGGACCCTCAGCGGCTGCCTCAGGTAAGAATTTTTTTCCAAAACCTAGTATTTCATTTCAAAAATTCTTACAAAGTTTTTCATATATAATCTAGCTACATTTGCTTTATTATGAAAATAATGTACTTTTCTGCTATTTTTGAGTAAAAATTTTGGCTCAACATCTGTGTCATGTTTATTTTGTGATCAGTGTGTCCCTGACAGGCCAAAGCTTGACTTGGAGCTGGCATGGCTTCTGTTTAGGATACCGTGTCTAACTGCATATCCTTATAAAACCTTAAGTTTCTGGAGGAGATGCAATAGAACGCCCTTAACAGCTTAGCCTAACTCTGCTTTTATTTTCTAAAATAATTTTTGTATATATCAAAATATTGTCTACATATCATTAAAAATATTAAATACTAAGAAAGTCCCTAGCCATTCTCTGCCATGAGTTTTCCTAAGACAGTCCTATTGATTCTACTAAATAAAAAGCTGTTGAAACTATTTCCCTGTAACTAGGGTGGCTACACATCCTAGACAGCCCTGATTTATATCTTATCTCCTGTATAAATTATTATTATTATTTCACTCCAAAGTATCTTGATTTGAATGCCAAATTTCATGGTCACTGTACCTACCTAGAGGTTGCCACTTCTGATGCTTTTCGTGTTTGTTTTCTAGCAGTAAGCGCCATGTCTTAAAATTTATGGTTGTGTCCTTATTTCTTGATACTGTATCTACTTTAGACATTTCCCATTGACTTCCTGCTATCATGATTAAGTATGTAGCTCACATATAGCCCCATCTCTTTTCCTCACTTCCTTTGAATAAGTACATTGCTCTTTAGTTCCTCTGCTGATTACCTCTGTAACTCTATTTCTTGTTCCATTAATTATAGATAATTTCCCTTTACTTTCTAGTTTATAAAGTAGATATTAGCGTCTCCACATCTTTTTTACCTGCCTTTTCCTTTTCATCCAAATCCTGCACCTTTACTTTAACATTGTCTAAGTGGATAACAACTACATTCCGTCCTATAACCAAAATTAATCCCATGTTTAATCTATAGGATGACTCTGAATGTTGAAGATCAATTGGTAGCGTTTGTGCTATTATGTCTATGTGTTTATTCCCTGCTAAATAAGTCAGCAGTGTCCTGTGGTTCATTACTTTAGTCTTAATAGCAACACTAAACTAGGGACTATTACGATCTTTTTACAGAGAAGAAAACTGAGGCACAGAAAGGCTAAGTCTTGCCCAGGGCCATGCAGTTATTAATAGTAGTCAAGTTTGATCACAGCAGTTGGTTCCAGAGTCAGTGTTCATTATGTTACCTTTCTGGGCTATTGCTCAATGGCTAAGATGTCTTCACTCTTCGCTTTTCCTCTGAATCCAATATTGCTGATCAAAAGTCAGATGCCAGTCTGGTTACTGCTTCTTTACAATGTACTCTTCTCCTCCAATCTCCACTCCTATCCTATGGTTGCTTAGAATATTCTCTTTATTGTTAGTATTCTGAAATTTCAAAATTAATTGTCCAAGTAGTGTCTCTTTGTCATTCACACGGGTCATTATCACTAAGTCCTTTGAATTGGAAGATTCACATCCCTCTTTAACTCTGGGAAATTCTTTTTACTTTTTTCATTGAAAATTTCTTGCCCTCCACTTTCTCTTACATCTTTTTCTGGAATTCTTATTAATCACTTATTAAATATACCATGACTCGTACATCTCTTATCTTTTATCATATTGTCTCCTTGGCTTTTCATTTATTTTAACTCCAGAAGTACTCTCTGGGCACTTCACGTTTTAGTGAGGGACATAGAAAATAGAGAAGTAAACATATAAATAATCTGATTTCAGGAAAATGTCACTATATAGAGAAAATAAAGCACAGTGTTTGCGGGCATGTGATTTTTGTTTTATCAACTGTGAGATTTCCTATACTTTATCCATTACTTTATAGAATGTTTTATTTTGATAATCAGTTTAGCCTTCTCATACTTTTTTCAAAGATACCTAAATATTTCTGTTTTATGAATGTAATGTATTCTTGAATATCATGATGGCAAATCTCTGAGGATAAAAACTAAGGTATAAGGAATCCTCTTTTTGATTCCCAAACTGTCTCTTCTTGCTCTTTTTTTTTCTATTTTTCTTACCTTGGTATTTCTCTGTCATATTTCTGGCTTTTCTCAAATGCCTTGGCTTTCCATTCATATTTAAGAATAAGGCTACAGAGAGCCTGCCTGGGGGCTCTGTGTGTGTGGTCAGAGATTGTCAACAGGCCGGTCATTCTAGAGAGGAGACCTGAGTGCCAGGATGACCAAGAATTTTATCTGGGACACTGAAGCTCATGTCAGCCACCTTAAGGCTTTTCAAATTATTTGTTTAATTTATTTAGAGAATGTCTGTCCAGTTTTATTATTAAGGCTTTGAATCATTTTGCGTACTTGGGTGGGAAGTGAGTCCAGGATGGTTCCATTCCAAAGTAATCCCCATTCTCTGCCCCCTCCTCACTCTTGCCCTCCACTGTAATGGTAACCTCTGCACGTCAAGCCTCAGACGGATTCTGCTAGGCACTTTGGTGGCCTCTTTGTTGTACCCTCACATCAAAGGAGTTGCGGCTTCCTCCACTCTGTTTCAAAGTTTCTAGCTTCCAATACATTTGAAAAATTTCTCATCTTCTTATGGGCTCCCACTTTTGTTATTTTTTTCCTTGACCATAAGTGTTATGGGATTTCAGGAACTGTAGGACAAAAATATATCTGCTCAGCTTGCCATCAAATTCTCATAAATATTTTTAGAAGATGGGATTCCAAGGGTGGACTTTATGAGTATAGAAACATGATGGAATCATCCTGGGAGAGGAGCTTTTATGGAAAGAAGATAGAAAGTCGGATCTGAAGAAAGACTGTCCCTGAGAAGGGCAAGCTGGTGTTGAAAGGGCTTCATGGTTCTCAAGGGGCCAACTGCTAAGAACTGAACTGTGTCCCCCCTACCCCAAATTGTACGTTGAAGCCCTAATCCTCAATGTGATTGTATCTGGAGATAGGGCCTTTAGGAGGTAATTAAGGTTAAATTAGGTCATATCAGTAGGGCTCTAATCAGATAGGACTGTGACCTTATAAGAAGAAGAGAGAAAGATCTCTGTCTCTCATTCCATCTTGTGAGGATACTCCATCTGCAAGCCAGGAAGAGAGCTCTCACCAGGGACTGAGCAGGTTGGCACCTTGATTTTGGATTTCTCAACCTCCAGTACCATAAAAAAATAAATTTCTGTTGTTTAAGCCACACAGTCTATGATATTTTGTTAAAGTAGAGGTGACAAATACACCAATAATTAGCACAAAGTTCCAGAGAAAAACACAAGAGCGTCAGGGTACACTTAAAGCATTGAACTTGAGCCAAGAGACCTGCTGAGCAAAGTTCTGGCTCTGCTACTAACTGGAGTGACTTTAGGCAATCACTTCACCCAATGGGCTACAATTTTCTCATCTCTAGAATGGAGTTAATAATTCCCATTCCCCGAGTCTTGGTGTGAGTATTAAATCCATTATATTTTACCATAATCATTTATTGTACCTAGTTATTTATTCACAGTTGGTTTCTTTGACTGATCTATAACCTTGGCAGTTGAGTCTGTGAGCTAGAAAAGGTAGATGAGTATTAACAGGCATGGCCAGCGTAGCACTTGGCATTCAGTAGGTGTTCACTAAATTCAAATGTAAAGTCTATGTGTAACCAGGTGGTTATAAACTCTGTGGCTTTCTGATTGTGATATCCCACTCGGGAGGCTCATGGAGATCTAAGAAGCTGCCATTCTCTGGAAGGATTCAAGTTCCTGCTGCTCTTTTGCCCTTGGCCAGTCTGAGATAGCACCCCTGGCATTACCACTGCTAAGTGTCCTAACTCAGCCTTCTGTATTGCTGGGAACTTCTCTCTCTATCTAATATTTAGCTTTTTAAATCAAAATTATTTGGCTAACATTTATGTCTTTCTTTCTAGGCTGAGATCTTCTCAAGGGCATGACTATATCTGAATTATTTTCATTCCCAGTGTTTAGCTCATTGCCTGTCAAACAGTAGGCACTCAGCGAATATTGTTTTCACTGGGAGTTTTTATCTGGGAGACATCAGGACTTCTGCCTTCCCTCAGCTTGCTCTTTGGAACTGTTTGAAGTCCTCCTGTGCTCATCCATCTTTCTGCATGTGTCTAGGACAATGGATCTCATTTCTAGTTACAGTGACTTAAATGATATCAGACTGTGTGACTCTAGGGCCATGTTGCTGCCATTTTCAACTTTATATTTGATGTGAATTATGGCACAAGGGGGGATTCTGATGAGATGTTGAAGAAGCTATATTTGTCATGTGTGGCAGCATCCAGTCCCATTGCCATAGACCACATTGAACACAACTTCTATGTAATTGACCTTTAATCTGAGTCTGGAGGTGAAAGCCATGTTGACATTATGCTTTTCTCCCAAAGGACATCCTGGCCTATTGATATAATTTTCCACTTTGAATCTAACACATAATCTGTCATTGTTCTCTCAAGGAAGGGAGAGCTGTAGTAATTTCACTTCTCTACTTCTAACAGTGATACTGGGTTTCTTTAGTGCTAAGTGGTACATGATGTTGTTAGTTTCTTCGATAATTAGACCAGAGTACTTTGCAAAGTCTGCAAAGTGGTTTAGAATTTACCAGTTTGTCTGTGGTATTTATGGTTTCAGAACATTATAGATAACTGTAATAAACTAAACTCTTTTTCATTTGGATTCCTTCGTTCATCAAACATATAGCAAGAACCTTTTCTCTCAGGTCAAGTGTGAGCCTCTGACTTTCTCTTACCTTTTAGCTAGTGATGTTCCAAGCTAGAAAGCTGAAAAAAATAAAACAATATTTGACTAAGTCTAATATTAGCTTCCAGGTAGTTTACTAAATAGTAATACTAATACACTGTGTATAAATATATGTATATATAAGTGTATACACAAATACATATATGTATGTATATCTTGCTAATGCTAATATCTCACAGAAGTGCATGATTTTTTTTGACTAATAAAATATTTTAGCACTTTTTAAAAAAAGGAATCTGATCTTCAGTAACTTTGAAAGATGTTCAGAATATGCATGATATTTCCACATGATTAAAATTGGTTTCATAGTGGATAAATAAATTGCCCAAGGTTACAACATCAGTAAGTGGCAGAGGTGGAAGAGATTGATGAATAAGGTGGTCTTCTTTTTACTTAAGGCTGTTGCCCTGAAGGAGTTTAAGGTTGAGATGTTATTTAAGGCATGTGTGCACACACTAATCTGTTAAACACTGCTGGCAGTGTGTATTTACATGCCATCGTAAAAGGAATGAAGCATTTTCAGAGGCAAGGCATAGCAGCACTGGCTGGAATAGAGCTTCATGTTGCAGTGGTAGATCTCGAAGAAGAGATATACCCAGGGGTGAGGAAATAAAATTGGATAAATCTGGTGAGAAGAGAAAAAGTGTGCGGTCTGAAGTATCAGATTGAGAACTATGGAGCTTTATCATGTAATTAACAGTAACATGTTAAAAGTATGTGAGTAGGTAAGTAGCTTGTCTAATAAGCAATTTCTCCATGACAGTTTGAAGAAAGGATTAGAGTAAGAAGATTCTGGAGGTTTTGAATTTTATTTTATTGGAGAGTAGAGACAATACTGTGCTGGTTAGTTCCTAAATGTTTCTTTCTTCCCTTTATCCACAGTTGGGACCATCTGGGGCCTGCTCTCTCTGTTGAGCCTTGCCTGGCTCCAGTGAAAGGCTGTGTCTCTGGTCTCCACCCTTTGAGTGTATCCATTCCTGGGCAGTGAACCAGAGCAAACCTGTCTCTGCCTGAAATATGGCCATGCCATGGACTTTGTCTATAAATGCCAAGACAGCATCAAGTCTCAGTGTCTGGAAGAGCTGCTCTAAGCATCCAGGCTAATTTACTAGCTGATCGATTTTAAATCTATCAGTACTGACAAACATGACAAGTACACAAGCTTGAACACATTTCTGATTGGTCTTGATGAAGATGGATACTAGCAGGATCTTTTTAAAATTTAATATTGCAAGATTTCCTCAATATTACTTCAGTCAGCTTAATTTTCTTTTTTTTCCTTAAAGATAACAATCTAATATTCTCAAACACTGAGGGCATTTATGTTACACTCATTTGCTGATGAACAATCTAAGCATATATTTACACAGTCTCTCTTAGTCTTTCCTGTGAGCTTTGGTTGGCAGAGACCATCTGTACCAGATGGAGATGTGGCAAGGAGAGGGGTGCTCAAGTCAACAGCTACAATATTACAATCCTGAGTGATGAGTGCTGAACTTGACTCATGTAGGGCCTGTTTTGGGGCTTCAGAAAAAGAAATGACATTTAGTTTACACGGGGAAGGGTGGTGTAACCTGTGGAGGGGATAGAGGGCCACTGACAGGTATTTCCTGGGGCAACAGTGCTATCGGATTGGATTTTAGAGATCACTCTGGATTGTGGGAATGATGGAGTGGAAAGGAAGAATAAGGAGGGGCCTGGAGGGAGGAGGTCAATTAAGGGCTGTAAGAGGGTGTGTGTGTGTGTGTGTGTGTGTGTGTGTTTGTGTAGGGAAGGCCAGCAAGCTGGAGACTCAAAGAAGAGTTAAATCCAAATGCAGTCTGGAGGCAGAATTCCTCCTTTTTAGGAGACCTCAGTCTTTTATTTCTTAAGACCTTCAACTGATTTGATGAGGTCCACCCATATTATGGAGGTTAATCTATTCATCAAAGCATACTGATAAAAATGTTAATCTCATCTAAAAATTACCTTCACTGAAACACCCAGGCTGGTGTTCAACCAAACAACTGGGTACCATAGCCTAGCCATGTTGACACAAAAGATTAACCACCACAGAAGCCAATGAAATTTTATCTCCCAAGTGGGAGAAGAAGAAGAATTACAGCAGAATTTGACTGGGTGGACTCGCTGAGCAATTGGATGCACAGTCTGAACATCTGGGGCATGGATCCCTGACATGGACGTGGTCCTGGCAATTTATCCATAGAGGTGGTCTAGCATCCCTACTCCCTTCCTCCTTAGTTCACTCATTCTATCATTTATTGGGTAACAATGTGCCAGGTACACTGCTAGGAACTGGAGATACAAAAATTGATGGAACACACTGTTTACCTGAGATGGTCTTCCAGTCTATTCATCACTGCACTACAGCTTTGTAGACAAGACTGAGAGCCACTTCATACATTTTAGTCCATTCTTCATGTCACTCAAGCCTTTCCTGGAAGTGAGGACAAGTATGCATGGCAAAAATACCCAAGCAAACCAAATTCTTCAACCTTGTTTATGTTGTTCCCGATATATTTCCGAATTTGCAGTGAGGGTGGAGCCAGCTTTGCTCTGCTCTTAGTCAGTTGGTCACAAACTCATGAGTCCTACAGAGAAGCCTAGGGTGGTGTCCATCCCACCTTTGCCTCTCCACTCCCAACACACAGACAGGCTTCCTCACTTGAACAAGTGTCATGATGCAGGATTCTATACATTTCCTGAAAAAATAGAATCTCCACAAATTCTTTTGTCCTGGTCCCCAAGAGACTTGCAGAAGTTGCAATCAGAATGACAAGAAATCAGTTTTTAGGAGCTAGAAAAAAAAAAAAAAGAAGTTTCCCTGGGGAAAGATATACCTTAGAACGTTTAGTATAATGTTGTATAAATTCCACATCTGGTTTTTCCACATTTATCATGCCAGTAAAACATGCACCTGTTCGTTTTTCATCACAAGCCATATTTCTCATCTGTCTTGTTTGACCTTGTCACAAGACATTTCCCTTTTAGCACTCACTTGGATTTTTGTTCTGAGTGGAAGTTGGAAGTGATTGCGAAGGAAGGCAATTTCTTTTGACATCTTAAGTATCACCCATTTATCTCCTTATGGAATATGGGGAGGTGTTAGAGGAGATCACTAGAGTAGGAAATATTTCTACAAGTGACAGGACTCCAGTTTCATCTTAGGTCTGTCTTAGTGATTTTAGCCAAAGAATATGGTATAATTATGTGGGTGTTTGGATCTGGAGATCTGGTATACCTTGGGGAGGGACAGTAAGAGGAAAACCATTGCTTAGATTCCTAGGTACTGGCCTCTTTTTATTCTGTTCCTTATTTTTCTTATAGAAATTTCAAACATGTAGGAAAGTAGAGAGAAGAGTATCATGCACCTCATGTGCCTGTCATCTGGCTTCAACAATCATCAACAAAGTGACAAACTTGTATCATCTCTACCTCCTTCCTGCAGACCTCTTTGGATAATTTTGAATCAAATTCTAGATACATCATTTCACCTGAAAATACCTCAATCTATGTATCCCTAAAAGGTAAGTACTCTTCTGATAACATAAGTATAATACCATCATCACACCTAAAACACAATTTCTTAATATTATTAACTATCTAGTCAATACTCAAATTTACTCGATTATATCACTTGTTTGAATCACAATATCCAAACTAGGTCCAGACACTACATATAGTTGATATTTCTTAAGTACCTTTAAATCTAATCCCTTACTTTTTTAACCTTTCAATTTACATGTTGAAAGAACTGGGTCATTTGTCCTGCAGAGCTACGCATATTCTTGATGTGCTGATTGAATCCTATAATGTCATATAACATGTTTCTCTGTCTTTCCGCCCACCCCATACCCCCAACCTAGAGGCTTGTTCAGATTTGGGTTAGACATTTTTGGCAGGAACGCTTCACAGGGGAATGTTCTACTGCATCATGTCACGAGACACATACTGTACCCTTGCCTCTCTGGGTGATGTTAAGATTGATCAGTGGAAGATGGCGGAAGAGTAAGACGTGGAGATAACCTTCTTCTCCACAAATACCTCCGAAATACATCTACACGTGGAACAACTCCTACAGAACACCTACTGAACTCTGGCAGAAGACCTCAGACCGCCCAAAGGGCAAGAAACTCCCCACGTACGTGGGTAGGGCAAAAGAAAAAAAAACAAAAAAAACAAAGACAAAAGAATAGGGACGGGACCTGCACCAGTGGGAGGGAGCTGTGAAGAAGGAAATGTTTCCACACACTAGAAGCCCCTTCGCAGGCGGAGACTGCGGGTGGCGGAGGGGGGAAGCTTCGGAGCTGCGGAGGAGAGCGCAGCCACAGGGGTGCGGAGGGCAAAGCTAGAGATTCCCGCACAGAGGATCGGTGCCGACCAGCACTCACCAGCCCGAGAGGCTTGTCCGCTCACCCGCCGGGGCGGGCGAGACTGGGAGCTGAGGCTCGGGCTTCGGTCGGATCGCAGGGAGAGGACTGGCTGCGAGAACACAGCCTGAAGGGGGCTAGTGCGCCACAGCTAGCTGGGAGGGAGTCCGGGGAAAAAGTCTGGAGCTGCCAAAGAGGCAAGAGACCTTTTCTTGCCTCCTTGTTTCCTGGTACGCGAGGGTAGGAGATTAACAGCGCTGCTTAAAGGAGCTGCAGAGACGGGTGCGAGCCGCGGCTATCAGCGCGGACACCAGAGATGGGCATGGGACGCTATGGCTGCTGCTGCCGCCACCAAGAAGCCTGTGTGCGATCACAGGTCACTATCCACACCTCCTCCCGGGAGCCTGTGCAGCCCGCCACTGCCAGGGTCCCAGGATCCAGGGACAACTTCCCCGGGAGAACGCAGGGCGCGCCTCAGGCTGGTGCAACGTCACGCCGGCCTCTGCCGCCGCAGGCTCGCCCCGCACTCTGTGCCCCTCCCTCCCCCCGGCCTGAGTGAGCCAGAGTCCCCGAATCAGCTGCTCCTTTAACCCCGTCCTGTCTGAGCGAAGAACAGACGCCCTCAGGCGAACTACACGCAGAGGCGGGGCTAAATCCAAAGCTGAGCCCCTGGGAGCTGTGAGAACAAAGAAGAGAAAGGGAAATCTCTCCCAGCAGCCTCAGGAGCAGCGGATTAAATCTCCACAATCAACTTGATGTACCCTGCATCTGTGGAATACCTGAATAGACAACTAATCATCCCAAAATTTAGGTGGTGGACTTTGGGAGAAACGATTTCTCTTTCTGTGAGTGTGTACGTGTATGCTTCTTTGTGTGATTTTGTCTGTATAGCTTTGCTTCTACGATTTGTCCTAGCGTTCTGTCTGTCCGTTTTTTTAATTAAAAACAAAATTTTTTTTTAGTATAGTTTTTAGCGCTTGTTATCATTTGTGGATTTGTTTTTTGGTTTGGTTGCTCTCTTCTTTCTTGCTTTTTTTTTCTTTTTTTATTACTTTTTAAGTTTTTATTTTTAATAATTATTTTTTTATTATAATGACATTATTTTATTTTTCCCTTCTTTCTTTCTTTCTTTATTTTTTTCTCCCTTTTATTCTGAGCTATGTGGCTGACAGTGTCTTGCTCCGGCCGGGTGTCAGGCCTGTGCCTCTAAGGTGGAAGAGACGAGTTCAGGACATTGGTCCATCAGAGACCTCCTGGCTCCACGTAATATCAAACGGCAAAAGTTCTCCCAGAGATCTCCATCTCAACAGTAAGACCCAGCTCCACTCAACGACCAGCAAGCTACAGTGCTGGACACCCCATGCCAAACAACAAGCAACACAGGAACACAACACCACCCATTAGCAGAGAGGCTGCCTACAATCATAATAAGGTCACAGACACCCCAAAACACACCACAGGATGTGGTCCTGCCCACCAGAAAGACAAGTTCCAGCCTCATCCACCAGAACACAGGCACTAGTCCCCTCCACCAGGAAGCCTACACAACCCACTAAACCAACCTTAGCCACTGGGGGCAAACAACAAAAACAACGGGAACTACGAACTTGCAGCCTGAAAAAAGGAGAATCGAAACACAGTAAGTTAAGCAAAACGAGAAGACAGAGAAACACACAGCAGATGAAGGAGCAAGGTAAAAACTCACTAGACCAAACAAATGAAGAGGAAATAGGCAGTCTACCTGAAAAAGAATTCAGAATACTGATAGTAAAGATGATCCAAAATCTTGGGAAAAGATTGGAGAAAATACAAGAAATGTTTAACAAGGACCTAGAAGAACTAAAGAGCAAACAAACAATGATGAACAACACAATAAAATAAATTAAAAATTCTCTAGAAGGAATAAATAGCAGAATAACTGAGGCAGAGGAACAGATAAGTGACACAGAAGATAAAACAGAATAAAGAAAGAGCAGAGCAGAATAAACAAAAAAGAATGAAAAGAATTGAGAAAAGTCTCAGAGACCTCTGGGACAATGTTAAACACACCAACATTCGAACTATAGGGGTGCCAGAAGAAAAAGAGAAAAATAAAGGGACTGAGAAAATATTTGAAGAGATTATAGTTTAAAATTTCCCAAATATAGGAAAGGAAACAGTTAATCAAGTCCAGGAAGCACAGAGTCCCACACAGGATAAATCCAAGGAGAAATACACTAAGGGACATATTAATCAAGCTATCAAAAATTAAATACAGGGGCTTCCCTGGTGGCGCAGTGGTTGAGAGTCTGCCTGCCAATTCAGGGGACACGGGTTCGTGCCCCAGTACGGGAAGATTCCACATGCCGCGGAGCGGCTGGGCCCGTGAGCCATGGCCACTGAGCCTGCGCATCTGGAGCCTGTGCTCTGCAACAGGAGAGGCCACAAGTGAGAGGCCTGCGTACCACAAAAAAAAAAAAAAAAAAAGAAAAAAGAAAAAAGAAAAAGTATTAAAAGCAGCAAGGGAAAAACAACAATTAACATACAAGGGAATGCCCATAACTTTGACAGCTGATCTTTCAGGAGAAACTCTGTAAGCCAGAAGGGAGTGGCAGGACATATTTAAAGTGATGAAAGGGAAAACCTTCAACCAAGATTACTCTACCCAGCAAGGATCTCATTCAGATTTGATGGAGAAATTAAAAGCTTTATAGACAAGCAAAATCTAAGAGATTTCAGCACCACCAAACCAATTTTACAACAAATGCTAAAGGAACATCTCTAGGCAGGAAACACAAGAGAAGGAAAAGACCTACAATAACAAACCCAAAACAATTAAGAAAATGGTAATAGGGACATACATATCGATAATTACCTTAAATGTAAATGGATTAAATGCTCCAACCAAAAGACATAGACTGGCTGAATGGATACAAAAACAAGAGCCATATATATGCTGTCTACAAGAGACCCACTTCAGACCTAGGGACACATACCGACTGAAAGTGAGGGGATGGAAAAAGATATTCCATGAAAATGGAAATCAAAACAAAGCTGGGGTAGCAATTCTCACATCTGACAAAATAGACTTGAAAATAAAGACTATTAGAAGAGACAAAGAAGGACACTACATAATGATCAAGGGATCAATCCAAGAAGAAGATACAACAATGGTAAATATTTATGCACCCAACATAGGAGCACCTCAATACGTAAGGCAAATGCTAACAGCCATAAAAGGGGAAATTGACAGTAGCACAATCATACTAGGGGACTTTAACACCCCACTTTCACCAATGGACAGATCATCCAAAATGAAAATGAATAGGAAACACAAGCTTTAAATGACACATTAAACAAGATGGACTTAATTAATAATTATAGGACATTCCATCCAAAAACAACAGAATACACTTTCTTCTCAAGTGCTCATGGAACATTCTTCAGGATAGAGCATATCTTGGGTCACAAATCAAGCCTTGGTAAATTTAAGAAAATTGAAATCATATCAAGTATCTTTTCTGACCACACTATGAGACTAGATATCAATTACATGGAAAATATCTGTAAAAACTACAAACACATAGAGGCTGAACAATACAGTACCAAATAACCAAGAAATTATGGAAGAAATCAAAGAGGAAAACAAAAAAATACCTAGAAACAAAGGACAATGAAAACATGATGAAGCAAAACCTATGGGATCCAGCAAAAGCAGTTCTAAGAGGGAAGATTATAGCAATACAATCCTACCTCAAGAAACAAGAAATATCTCAAATAAACAACCTAACCTTACACCTAAAGTAATTAGAGAAAGAAGAACAAAACCCCCAAAGTTAGCAGAAGGAAAAAAATCATAAAGATCAGATTAGAAATAATTGAAAAAGAAATGAAGGAAACAATAACAAAGATCAATAAAACTAAAAGCTAGTTCTTTGAGAAGATAAAATTGATAAACCATTAGCCAAATTCATCAAGAAAAAAAGGGAGAAGACTCAAATCAGTAGAATTAGAAATGAAAAAGGAGAAGTAACTACTGACACTGCAGAAATACAAAGTATCATGAGAGATTACTACAAGCAACTCTATGCCAATAAAATGGACAACCTGGAAGAAATGGACAAATTCTTAGAAAAGCACAAGAAGAAATAGAAAATATAAACAGACCAATCACAAGCACTGAAATTGAGACTATGATTAAAAATCTTCCAACAAACAAAAGCCCAGGACCAGATGGCTTCACAGGCGAATTCTATCAAACATTTAGAGAAGAGCTAACACCTATTTTCTCAAACTCTTCCAAAATATAACAGCTGGAGGAACACTCCCAAACTCATTCTAATGAGGCCACCATCACTCTGATACCAAACCAGACAAAGATGTCACAAAGAAGGAAAGCTACAGGCCAACATCACTGATGAACATAGATGCAAAAATACTCAACAAAATACTAGCAAACAGAATCCAACAGCACATTAAAAGGGTCATACAACATGATCAAGTGGGGTTTATCACAGTAATGCAAGATTTCTTCAATATACACAAATCAATCAATGTGATACACCATATTAACAAATTGAAGGAGAAAATCCATATGATCATCTCAATAGATGCAAAAAAAGCTTTCAACAAAATTCAGCACCCATTTATGATAAAAAACCTCCAGAAAGTAGGCATAGAGGGAACTTACCTCAACATAATAAAGGCCATATATGACGAACCCACAGCCAACATCATTCTCAATGGTGAAAAACTGAAACCATTTCCACTAAGGTCAGGAACAAGACAAGGTTGCTCACTCTCACTACTATTAGTCAACATAGTTTTGGAAGTTTTAGCCACAGCAATCAGTGAAGAAAAAGAAATAAAAGGAATCCAAATCAGAAAATAAGAAGTAAAGTTGTCATTGTTTGCAGATGACATGATTCTATAAATAGAGAATCCTAAAGACACTACCAGAAAATTACTAGAGCTAATCAATGAATTTGGTAAAGTAGCAGGATACAAAATTAATGTACAGAAATCTCTTGCATTCCTATACACTAATGATGAAATATCTGAAAGAGAAATTAAGGAAACACTCCCATTTACCACTGCAACAAAAAGAATAAAATACCTAGGAATAAACCTACCTAAGGAGACAAAAGACCTGTATGCAGAAAAATATAAGACACTGTTGAAAGTAATTAAAGGTGATACAAACAGATGGAGAGATATATACCATGTTCTTGGATTGGAAGAATCAACATTGGGAAAATGACTATAGTACCCAAAGCAATCTACAGATTCAGTACAATCCCTATCAAACTACCACTGGCATTTTTCACAGAACTAGAACAAAAAATTTCACCATTTGTATGGAGACACAAAAGACCCCGAAGAGCCAAAACAATCTTGAGAATGAAAAATGGAGCTGGAGGAATCAGGCTCCCTGATATCAGATTATACTACAAAGCTACAGTAATCAAGACAGTATGGTGCTGGCACAAAAACAGAAATATAGATCAATGGAACAAGATGGAAAACCCAGAGATAAACCCACACACATAATGGTTACCTTATCTTTGATAAAGGAGGCAAGAATATAGAATGGAGAAAAGACAGCCTCTTCAATAAGTGGTGCTTGGAATACTGGACAGCTACATGTAAAAGGATGAAATTAGAACACTCCCTAACACCATTCACAAAAATAAACTCAA
This sequence comes from Orcinus orca, assembly GCF_937001465.1. Taxonomy (NCBI): domain Eukaryota; kingdom Metazoa; phylum Chordata; class Mammalia; order Artiodactyla; family Delphinidae; genus Orcinus; species Orcinus orca. The sequence goes on from NC_064559.1 coordinate 139,493,877, forward strand.
AATGGATTAAAGACCTAAATGTAAGGCCAGACACTATCAAACTCTTAGAGGAAAACACAGACAGAACACTCTATGACATAAATCACAGCAAGATCCTTTATAACCCAACCTCCTAGAGAAATGGAAATAAAAACAAAAATGGACAAATGAGACCTAATGAAACTTAAAATCTTTTGCATAGCACAGGAAACCATAAACAAGATGAAAAGACAACCCTCAGAATGGGAGAAAATATTTGGAAATGAAACAACTGACAAAGGATTAATCTCCAAAGTTTACAAGCAGCTAATGCAGCTCAATATCAAAAAACAAACAAACAAAAAAAAAAAAACAAAAAAACCTCACAAAACAACCCAATCCAAAAATGGGCAGAAGTCCTAAATAGACATTTCTCCAAAGAAGATATAAAGATTTCCCACAAATACATGAAAGAATGCTCAACATCACTAATCATTAGAGAAATGCTAAAAAGTCAAAACTACAATGAGATATCACCTCACATCAGCCAGAATGGCCATCATCAAAAGATCTACAAACAATAAATTCTGGAGAGGGTGTGGAGAAAAGGGAATCCTCTTGCACTGTTGGTGGGAATGTAAACTGATACAGTCACTATGGAGAACAGTATGGAGGTTCCTTAAAAACTAAAAATAAAACTACCATACAACCTAGCAATCCCACTACTGGGCATATACCCTGAGAACACCATAATTCAAAAAGAGTCATGTACCACAGTGTTCATTGCAGCTCTATTTACAATAGCCAGGACATGTAAGCAACCTAAGTGTCCATCATCAGATGAATGGAAAAAGAAGATGTGGCACATATATACAATGGAATATTACTCAGCCATAAAAAGAAGTGAAACTGAGTTATTTGTAGGGAGGTGGATGGACCTAAAATCTGTCATAAAGAGTGAAGTAAGTCAGAAAGAGAAAAACAAATACCATATGTTAACACATATATATGCAATGTAAAAAAAAACAAAAATGGTTATGAAGAAACTAGGGACAGGACAGGAATAAGGACACAGATGTAGAGAATGGACTTGAGGACACGGGGAGGGGAATGGTAAGCTGGGACGAAGTGAGAATGGCTTGGATTTATATATACTACCAAATGTAAAATAGGTAGCTAGTGGGAAGCAGCCATATAGCACAGGGAGATCAGCTCGGTGCTTTGTGACCACCTAGAGGGGTGGGATAGGGAAGGTGGGAGGGAGATGCAAGAGGGAGGATATATGGGGATATATGTATATGTATAGCTGTTTCACTTTGTTATAAAGCAGAAACTAACACACCATTGTAAAGCAATAAAGATGTTAAAATTAAAAAAAAAAAGATTGATCAGTGGGTTTAGGTGTTGTTAGACTGGTCCATTATTGTTGAATTCCCCATTTAGTTATGGAGGACCATTGCTTAGATCTATTTTTTTTTGAGTTTTTTATTAGAGGTTGCAAAATGCAAAATGCTTATTTTCTATCATTCGTTCTTTGGTCAGTGGGAGACTTTTGGTTGATTCCAATGGCTTTTTGATAAAACCAGACATTTTAACATAAAATAAATGGTTAAGTATTTGTAAAAGATGGAAGCATATTCAAAATTGCCACACTGAGAGGGAAATTCAACAGCATTGATAGTTTCTAAAATAATGGTTTGACTTACCAGGACTTGAAGGGAAATTCTAATAGATGAACATTTCACTCCACAAATAAAGCAAAGAAAAAAAAAAAAAGGAAATAAGATGTCCACTGCCAGGAGTAAAACCCGAACAATCATACTAAGGCAAATTGCCGAGAAAAGCAGCCACAATTTAAAAAATTAACAATTCAAAATGTCTAATGGGTAACTTGAATCCAAGGTATTAAATTAGAAAAATGAATATAAAACTATCTTTACTGCTTTTCCTGTGTCTATGTCTATACAAAGAGTTTATGTCTGGATGACTCTAATATGAAGGTACATTTTATTTTGGCTTTAAAAAATTTGAGGGCTGAAATGCATACTTTTAAGTATTATAATGTATGATATATATAATTCACTTTTTGCCTTTCCGTGTGATTTCCGTAATTGTACCTCATAGACATTTAATAATTTAGAGTGACTTCCCAAGTTTCATTTTCCTCATCTTGTACATTTTCCTTTGAATATGGATGGTGGCTGTTTATGAGATGTGTGTGTCACCTTTTGCTAAAATTGAGCCCAACCTTATCTAAATACTCCTCTTCCCACCCACAATTTATCAGACGTGGGACAGCACTTTAGGTCACTGTTTATTACCACATAAGGCACTGATGGTCACATTGTGGTGTTAGGAAACTTGACTTGTTCACTCTAATAGTGCATAGTTGGGAGGTGAGGAAAGAGAGTGAAAGGCAGAAAAGCCATCCAGTACATTTAAGTTCCATGCGTGTTGCACATCCTTTTAATTTCCCCATGTTTGAGTGGTCGGGGGGATGGGGGATGCACCTGGATAACATTTTATAAATATCACTAGACTCCCACTCTTGTTAGATATTTTCACCTAGGCTAAGTTTTAAAATTAGTGGAGAACCATATTTGGTAAATATCATTATAGTTATTTTGGAAACAAGGAAACTGAGACTCAGAGCATAATCTGTACAAGTTCAAAGAGCTAACAAGGAACAGAGCCAGAATCTGAACCCACACATCTGTGCAACTCAGAGGCCAGCTTTTTCCCCTATGTCACCTGCCTGTAGGCCATGTCCAAAAAGGGAGCAATAAACAACATAGCTCAGTTTTCAGAAAATGTGCTGTGTCGGTCATTTGGTATAGATTTTATACTGACTGGATGTCACCATATGCTATTTTTCTTTTCAAAGAACACACTGTCTAGGAGATAGTGTCTGTCAAGAAGGTGTACACTGGCCAAGTTGTCCCCTCATTGGAAGTATTATAGAACATAGAGTTGTATAAAATAGAGTAACCTGGTATGGTGCTAGGTGAAGTGGAGTTCTAAAAGCTCTGCCTCAAGCAGAAAGTCAATACATTAAGAGCCAGAGATCACCAAGGAGCAATGTGCTTGGAAACTCAATACAGTAATAAGTAATTCAGCACTGTGTCTGTGAAAGATCCCTTATTGTTCACTAAAAAATGTTAATGCACTGCCCCTTGGTGTCAGTCAGTACTGCATTTTAAAATATACACATAAAACAAATCAATGAGAGGATTTTTTTCTTCCTTGAAGTTTGCTACACAGTCTTGATGATATTATCAAGGTAAAATCTCTATGGGACTATTTAACAACCCTGGACGCTTTTGTTGTAAAATTGAGATTAAATTGAGTACATTCAGAATATGCACTTTTCTGAGAGGCTTATAATCACATACATATAATTAAAAATTAAAGGAATAAAAAAGAATGAAATCTTGTCATTTGCAGCAACATGGATGGACCTCGAGGGTATTCTGCTAAGTGAAATAAGTCAGACAGAGAAAGAAAAACACCATATGATCTCACTTAAATGTGGACTCTGAAACAAACAAAGTTCATAGACACAGAGAACAGATTGGTGGTTGCCTGAGGTGGGGTGTAGGGGTGCGGACAAAATGGGGTGAAGGCGATCAAAATGTATGAACTTCCAGTTATAAAATAAATAAGGCATGGAGATATAATTACAGCATGGTGACTATAATGAATAATACTGTATTGTATATTTGAAAGTTGTTAAGAGAGAATATCTTAAAACTTCCTATGACAAATAAAAAAAAATTCTGTAACTATGTAGGGTGACAGATGTTAACTAGACTTATTGTGGTGGTCATTTTGCAATATATACAAATATTGAATTGTTATGTTTTATACCTGAAACTAATATAATGTTGTATGTCAATTATACCTCAATAAAAAATAAATTAAAATAGACAGTTCTCTCTATATGAAATATTTTGTCTCTGTTATCAAGTCATTGTATTAGTGGTGATTGTGAACACAGTCAATGGTAATAGACACTCTGCATTTCATAGTTTGTATGGACAGGCACCAGCCTACCTTAATCAAGATTCTTGATAACACCATGTGTTTATGGAGTGCCTACGATATGCTAGGTTCTTGCTAGGCTGTGGGGAAACAATGAAGAATAAGACAATTTGCTTCCTTGTCTTGGATTATATATCAAAGGTGAAGACAGACAAATGAACAATCAATTGTAATACTGTGTAATAAGTGTTTGGGTACTTTCCTAAGCATATAACAAAGCCATCAAATATAGCCTGGGGCAGGGGTGAGGAGGGGGTCCTGAGAAGACCTTTAAGAGAAAGTGACGTTAATCTGAGAGAAGGGTAACTTGGAGTTAGTCGGACTAGAGGGTGGGTATTAGGAGGGGTAGGATAGGGGGAGGCATGAGTGTTCCAGAGGAAGTGAATGGTATCTGGGAAGGCCTAGAGGCTAGAAAGGGCATGGGGTATTTGGCAAACTCAAGGACAGACAGAAAAGTGGGAGTGAGGATGATGAGAAATGTAGAGAGCTAACCTTAGAATGGTAAGTGAAGGCTGAGGCTAGAGAAATCAGGAAGTGCTGTGGAAGCCACGTTCAGATGACTGGACTTGACTCTGAGGACAATGGAAGGCAAGTGAGGGAGAAAGGGAGATGGTTCGGCTTGTGTTTTAGAAGGGCCATCGGCTACTGTGGGAGAATGGATGGGAGGAAACAAGACCAGTTGGGAGGCTTCTCAGAAACCCAGGTGAGAGAGATGGTGGCCTCACCTGGAGGACAGGCAACTGCAAAGATAATGGACAGAGATGGACGGGTTTGATAATTGACAGGACACTATGATTGTTTGGATGAGAGTGATGAGAGGGAGGATAGAATCCAGGATGACACCTAGTTTCTGACTTGGGCAACTGACTGAGCCAGTGGCAGGTAATGGTTACAGGATGAGGAACTGGTCTGCAAGAGATGATGAGTTCATTTCTGGTTGTGTTGGGTTAGACATACTAGGACATCAATCTTCATTTTCTAGTGTTTTACAAAGAGTGAGCTGTACTGTGCCTGTGAAGTAACTGAGATAGACAAGCTCACCCAAGTGTCTATGTGGGTGCAGTGGCATTCAATAATCATAAAAAGCTGACTTTCTTCTGATGGTACTCCTTTACTGACAACAGATACATATGTGGGCCCTCAGCATTCATGGAGAATACATTTGGATGGTCCCTGTGATAATCTATGTGGCTAAGAATTAGAAAAATAGACAAGCTGGGGATGGCAGTGATGGGCAAAGGCATCTCCTTCACAAACACCCTCCCAACCCCAGCTCCCCACCATTTTCTTCTTTTCTAGGGAAGATCAATCAGGGCTTGGTTGGGAAAGACCTGGAGCTGCATTCAGGTGATTGTGACTCGCTCTCTAGCATAGAGGAGACTGTGGGAGCTTCCTAATGACAGTAAATATAGGTTTGATTTTTTAAAATAGCTTTGTTAAGGTTTAGTTAACATACTATATGATTCACACATTTAAAGTATACAATTCAATGGGTTTTACTGTACTTACAGAGATGGATAATAATTACTATAGTCAATTTTAAAGCATTTTCATTACCTCAAGAAGAAATCCTTTATTCTTTAGCTATCACAGCCTTAACCCCACTCCCCTCCAGCTCTAAGAAACCACTAATCTATTTTCTGTCTCTATGGATTTCCCTATTCCGGAATTCATACGACTGAAATGATATGCTATATAGTCTTTTGTGACGGGCTTCTTTCACTAAGCATGATGCTTTCAAGGTTCATCCATGTTGTAGCATGTATCAGTACTTCGTTCCTTTTTTATGGCTGAATAATATTCTGTCATATGGATACATTTTGTTTATCCCTTTGTCTGTTGATAGACATTTGGGTTGTTTCCAGCCTTTGGCTATTATAAATAATGCTGCTGTAAACATCTGTGTATGCAGTGACTGCTTTTTATTCATCTGTCTGCCTCCAGGCCTCGCACAAGGAAGGATGAACTTTTTTGCCACTGATGTCAATTCAGAGAGGATCCCTAAAGGCAGCGATGGTCAGTGGCTTCCAGGCAGCCTCTAGGATCCTAGGCACAATTGTGAAGTAGGAACATTCATTCTTGATTCTCTATTCATTGATATAGGTGCCCTTTTCTTGCCCTCTCCCTCCTTCCTTCAGAGCCTTAGACGTTGAAGTCTTGATCCCTTTCAAGGACTGCTCTTTAGGCTGCTGGAATTTCTACTCCTCCAACCTGCTCTAATCCAAGCTGCTATTCTTTAAGTATGACAAAATAGCTGGTAAATTCACATAAAGGTATGAATGAGGCCTCAAACACAAAGATTCCGTTGCCTTTTCAAAGAGAGATGCCGGCCCAAACAAATCTTATTATAAGAAGGGAAGTTTCTTTAAAATTTGAGTTTACAAAGATTCTAATGTCTCTAGACTATTTCCAGAAATCCCTTACCCTCTATCTCCCAAACCTCCTCATCCTGGTCTTTGCAGTTAGTCTGAGACTTAAACCTGAGGAATTGCTTAGTAAGTAATTAGTTACTTACTTATTAGTCTGAGGAATTACTTGACATGAGTGCCTAAGTAAATTTAACAGGAAAAGTAAACACTCAAAAGTTGCAGGTCATGAACCTGAGAATGCAAGCAAACTCTACTATTTCAAATAATTAATACAATGAGAATGGGACAATCAAGGATCATGTGTTGGTGTGTTTACCATCATAAAAGTTATGATCTACCTTCCTGCAAAATGTTCCATTTATAGACGTGCCCATGAGCAAAAATCTGATTAGCTTTGCCTGAATGTGAAGGGAGATTTTGAAGAGTTCTTTAAAGTGTGATCTGTGTACCAACTGTATCCAGAATAACTTTGTGTGCCAATTCTAGGTGCCCCATTCCAGCTACTGAAGCAAAATCTCTTGGGGATGTGACCCAGGGATCTGTCCTTTGAGCAAGATCCCTGGATGATTCTTACGTACATTCATGCATCACGGCCATTCAAAAAGATAAAAGCTTCAGTTATTTGCATATTAGATACGAAGGGGTGACCATAATATTTTTCATCCAAACTTTGGAGAGTGTAAAGAAGTGCTATTAATAATTATGCTAAGAGTACAAGTGAGTACCAGGACTGCCCTTGCAAACCAGAACACATTGTCACCTTGCAAATAAATATCACCCTCTCCGAGTGAGAACTTATTCTGCCATCTTACTCTGCCTTTCTAACTCACCAGAGCCACACTCTCAAAGCCTGTCTACCTCAAAAGTACCCCCTATAATTTTCCTACTTTTGTTGATTGCATATTCCCTAAGTGCACTTGACTTCACCTTGGTAGTCATTTGTGCTGCTCCCCTTTCCTTGTTCTTCCTCTTTTTGACATAGACCAGGCTGAACTTTCTGTCCACCTTGTGGTTGGGTGGGGTCACAGGTCTGATCTGGCCAATGGAAGGACTATTGAGTCACCATGGGAGACCTAACAGAGTTCCCCACACTTGTAGTGCCAAAGAGCTAGGGATGTGAGGAACATCCCTTCAATGCTGCTAAACCTGCTGTGTAACTGAACCATACTTAGTGTTTAGTATCCAGTATACTGCCATTTAGTGTCCAGCAGGCCTCAGATGTGATTCTGAATTTGTCATTGCAGAGGCCAAATGTGGTATCTAATAGTACATACACGTGTCAGAATCATATCTATTCGCCCCAGGTGTCTCCTTCTTCTCCCAACTATTTATAATTTACAAAGAACTCTCAGATACTGTACTTTGGCACTTGATATTTGCATTAGTTCCCTGTGGTGCCAGAAGAAATTACCATAAACTTTCTGCCTTAAAAAAATAGAAATGTGTTCTCTCACAGTTCTGGAGGACAAAAGTCTGACATTAGTATCACTGAGCTGAAATCAAGGTGTTAGCAGGGTTACACTCCTTCTAAATGGTGTAGGGGAGAATCTGTTCCTTGCTTCTTCCAGCTTCTGATGATTACTAGCATTCCTTGGCTTGTGGCCACATCACTCTAATCTGTAAGACCAACATCTTCAAATTTCTCTGTCGTCTGTCTTCATATCATCCACTGTTTTGTATGTGCGTCTAATCTCCCTCTGTCTTACTCTTATAAAGATCTATGTGACTGCATTGGGGGCCCACCTGGATAATCCAGGAGAATCTCCCTATCCCAAGATCCTTAACTTAATCCCATCTGCAAAAAACATTTCTCCAAATAAGTAATATTTATAGGTTCTAGGAATCAGGACCTGTTATCTTTGGGGACATTATCAGCTCACCACAACTTTCAGTAAATCTTTGGAGGGTGGTGAGAGCAGACATGCATTGTCATCTTCATTTCACAGTCCAGGAAGTTGAAATTCAGAGAATTTAAGATATGTCATAAGCCTGTCCAGTGGCAGACAAGGGACTAGAAATACTGAGCAAATCCTTTTAAGCTGTGTTATTTCCTTAAGAGAGCCCAGAGGACAAACGGCACGTGATCCATCTCCTTGCCTTTCTGTGCACCATTGGATGGAGTGCACAAAAGCACAGCACAAAAAGTGACCCTTGGGGCTATCTTGTTGATGGAAATCTTAGCCTGTATAGGACTTTCTTGGCACCCTAAGGACCAGTAAAAAGCCTGGCACGGAAATCTGGATCCAGCTGTGCCATTAATGAGTTGTGTGAGCTTGGGCAAGTTTCTGTGACTTTCTGCTTCTCAGATTCCTCATGCTGAAGACAAGGGGATTGGGCCAAAATATAGATATCATGTATGGAGTACCCACAATGTGCTAAGAATCTCTGCGCTGGACTAAGAACTTGGTCTACATTATTTCATGCCCCCCTCACAAACAACATGATGAGAGTGGTATCATTATGCCCATTGTCTTAAGGAGGTTTAGGGAGATTGAGCAGTTTAACCAAAGCTACCCTGTAAGCAAGTGGTGTGCCCAAAATATTATTCACCTGTTTGGCTCCAAAGTCTTTCCTTGACCTTCTGCTCCCTTGATTCCCACCATACTGCCCATCCATACCACTGAGATACCATGATGCTGGCATGGCACAGGGATCTGTGGCGTATCACGGCCACATGCCAACCAAGCCAAATGTCACAGGACACAACCCACTTGTCTCTGCTATTTTTTAAGGAGTTTGCTGCTGGCTGGCAGCCAGCTGCAGGATAGTCCTTTATTCAGGATAGTGTGTGAGAGAGATGTGGTCCTGAGCAAAGCCAGAAATTCCCAGGGAAAATTCCCTCATGGGAATGCCACAGGAAGCAGAATTGTGTGGATCAGTGGCGGACAGTAGCCTGCTTTTATCAGTTAAACAGCTTGTAAGCATTTGTGTCTGTTTTGGTCTATAAACCCTAGGTTCTTTGTCTCCATGATTTTTGAGGCAGCTTCATACAATCATTGCATATCAAGGCTGGGAGAAGCCCTGGAAACAGGGTAATCTCACATCTATATTTTGCTTTTGAAGAAACAGAGGCAGAATTAAGTGAAATTCATTTATTCAGCAAACATTGAATGAGGGCCCATGTTTCAGATATAGTGCTAAATGCCAGGATGAAGAAATGAAACAACACCTCACTGTTCTAGGATCTCTGTGCCTAGTGGGTGAGGCTTGCTCATAAACGTACAATTTCAATAAATATGGTAAACACTGTAATTGTGCTGATTATTCTATGGGAGCCTGAGGGAGTCAGCAGAGACTGATGTTTGAGATAGAAGAGGAAAGGAGGAAAAGACAAACCAGGCAAGGGAAATAGGATCCGGGAGGGGTCAAGTGTATCCAGAGAAGAATGCTGAGAAGTTTGTGGTGGCTGGAACCTGGTGGGGCGGGGGGGGGGGGGGGGGGGGGGGCGGTAAGAGGAGGTCACTGAGGGGCCAGGAGACTTACCTCAAGTCAAATAACTTCTGGACTGTTGAGATTCACACATTTCAGTCCATACCCTCAGGTAGGTTTTAATGTCACTTTCCTTTCACTGGGTCTATTTTGCACACCTTGGTTTTACTAGGCTAGACTTGGCATCCTTCACCTGGCATGTGAATGGCTTTCCCATGCTGCAGAACTTCCCAGGGCAGCCAACAGTTCTGCTGACCACATGACAGAGTTCTGTGATGTGTATGGATCAACTCACACTCTGGTACCCGATTTTCTGTTTCTAGCCTGCAGCAAAGCCATAGCCCCTGCTCAGCATGGAGGCCTCAAGTTACACCGTGATTCTGAGAGAACATGGTACTTCTGTGTGTGCACATAGTTAAAAATTCCTTCTGAATAAAGCCATTGTTTTGGGGGATTGTTTTCCGGCTTTGTTTTCCGGTCCCCGGGCCCCCTCCTCCTCCAAGCGCATCCAGCACCTGAATCGGAGCCACTGCTGCCTCCCGGGTTGAAATCTCACGAGAACTCTGTGTCGTTTTTAATCACCAAAGAATAACTGAAATTCCGAAATTTGGGACTGCTGTATTTTCTATAGAAATGAGGAGAAGAAAGGTCTACTGTTCCTCTCTTGATTTCAAGATTAATCTATTGCCCTTTTAAACTAGCTTCCAGATTTTTCTGCAGAATTCATTAACCACAAGTTGGTTTCTGAATCCCCGTGGTGCCTATGTATACTTGATGTACCTTTACTGGCTAGCTGAACATTATGTTGGAAATGGAGGTGACGATCTACTGCTACACTAGTAGCATGGTCCCATGGTATTCCCTTGTCCTTTAAAACTGGTGGATCCTGCCAAATTCCTTTTCATTAATTATAATAACAATAATAACAAAAGATTCTTTTGGGGACTCCTCTCTGCCTTCATAATGCAGTTCTTTCTCTTCTGTATTCCCCTTAGGATATTTTCTACTTAATGAGATACAGTGATACATATTCTTCCTCACTGTTTCTTTTCTGCCTGAATGTGATTTTTGTACCTGCAATGGTCCTGCAGTTTGGGTCCAGAGTGCCAAACAGGAATCTTTAAAGAGGAAGGGAAGAAAATACTGAGGCTAAAACTGTGCACTCTGGAGAAATATTATTTTCTTCCGTTAGCATTTATTGATGGCCTACTCTGTGCTATCCTAGATTTTGAGGGTGTAAAGATAAATCAGTCTATGTACACAAGGAAATGAGTTGAGTGAAGAAGACTACTGAGTAAAGAAACAGACACACAGACAGAAAGGATGGGCATCCCTAAAGGGCTGTGAAAGTATGAGACAAGGACTACTTAGCCTGGTTGGAGGGCGGGAGAACAAAGGGGGTACATTTCCAGAGATACACTGAGTTGACTCTTAAGGAAGAGAATTGAATAAGTATTGAATGGAAAATTATGGAAGAAGGGGAGGAGGGAGAGATGACACAAAGTCGGGGGTGGAGTAGAATACAAGGGAGCATAATTGCAAAGACCTGGAAGCCAGAGATGGGCAAACAAGAGCACATGCAAAGGACTGTATTGAGGAGGGGATAAAAGTTTTAACTAATACCCTTTCATATACCATTATTTCACAAATGTTGGTTGAATAGATGACTGTAGTAGGTATATATTACTGTATCGAGATAAGAAGGACATTGAGTTCTTTTTCCAAGTCCTTGAAGCCATCTTATAAGTGAAGAAGCTGGGATTTGATTTTACTTCCCCAGCTTTTGGTTCAGGTACTTTGCAGCTGCCTCACGTGCATTCACAGAAGCCGTTGTTAGGCAGCCTTTCTCAAGAGGTAGGCCAGTAGCATTACGTGAGTTAACAACCACATTCTCTAGGACTTCGAGGAAACCTGTGTAATGTGTGTACTTAAGAAATCAAGGAAGAAAAAAAGTGGTTCTCTAAAGGAGGACATTGGATGAGTTAAAAAGAGAAACCAAAGATAAAGAAGGTTGAGCAACAATGAAGAAAAGGAGGAAAGTAATTAGAGTTCAGTGAGCTAAAGATACAATTTAAAGACTTTTCAGGAAGGAGCCAAGGTGGGAATGGGAGAGATTAGATTGCAAGGTTTCTAAGGGCTGGCAAAAGCTTTAGGGTAAATCAAAGCACTGTTGCCAATTCAACAGAATTTTACATAATTCTAGGAAATTTAGTAACAGTCCATCAGCTGCAAAGCCCAGGATCAAGAAGAAAGCTAAAACACAGGGCAAGTTCTGGAAGCCTCATATACCTAAGGGTTTTGGCCTGGCAACATGCTGATGCCTGAAGGGTCTGAGAGATCATCTCTTATGACCTCCTCACTCTGCCGCAGAGGAAACTGAGGCCAGAGAGATGGTATTAATTCTACATGTGATTGAGTTTACTGCTAAGTAAGGACTTTAAATTATAAGCTTCCAACACTCAATTCAGTGCTCTTTGCAAGAATGTGAATTTCAGAACAGGGCATGTGTTTCCAAAAGTGGTCGGAACCATCTCTATCCTCAGGTCAATCATAGAACATAGTGTATAGAGTCAGGAACCTGAATTACAAAGAACAATGGGAAGAGAAAGAGAAGTGTGGTCTGGGAAAGCAAGCACTAGGAGGAGATGACATTATAATATTGTAGAAGACTGGGACATGAGGAAAGATGGAGTGTGGGAATGAAGAGGTTGGTGAAACACAGAGGGAAGAAAAGGGGTTGGAATCTTGTTAGTAGATGTATCAGAAAGGCTCTTTCTTACATTTTATGCAGAGTAAGCCATTACTTATGTTTTTGTTAAGACTTTTTTTTTTTTTTTGCTCTACGCGGGCCTCTCACTGTTGTGGCCTCCTCCCGTTGCGGAGCACAGGCTCCGGACGCGTAGGCTCAACGGCCATGGCTCACGGGCCCAGCCGCTCCACAGCATGTGGGATCTTCCCGAACCGGGGCACGAACCCGTGTCCCCTGCATCGGCAGGCGGACTCTCAACCACTGCGCCACCAGGGAAGCCCCCGGCAAGTTATTCTGACAAGACAAATTACTTTATAGAAGCTGTTAAATATATGGAAAGATGGAAAAGAGTAAAAGGAATAGTGAAGAAACCCAAAGCTGCAGGAAGCAGCTACAGGCCCTTGGGCTGGGGAACAAAAGGAAGTGGCTGGGATTTTAGAGCTTAGAAGCTTGAAGGAGGGGCCCTTCCAGACTTCAGAGGAGGAAACTGTCAGCTGGTGCCCTGAAAACAGGGACTCAGGCCATAGAGGAGGGAAGGCCACCTGTATGGTTCTGATATTGGTAAGTGGGTGGTTTTAGGAGTGGAGGAAAAAAACAGACAGTAGAACTAATTGCTGCTTTGGGGACCAACTACTGCTAGGGTAAGAAGCATTGCTGGGCTGGTACAGATGGGAACAGCAGGAACCTGGAAGGCGTCTGGGTCTTTTCCCCTCCTCCAGTCTTCCAGTCTCCATCTAGAGTCTGCTAATGGCAGAACACAACAAAGAGCCATCAGAAATGGAAAGATATAGTTTTCAAAGTCTTAGTTCCCAAATTAAAAAAGCAGAGTATAGAATAGGGTAGGTTTGAGACTGAAATGCCACAGCTTGAAACCCAAACAACCTCTCAATCACTCTATAATCCCCGTGTGTGTATAGATCTCATCTCTGATCCTAGAAACTAATCTCTCCCCCTTCTTGGTTCTGACCCACTTTTCCTCTTCCCTTTTATGGGAAAACTTCCTCACCTCCTGTTTTCTCTTGAAGCTTTTCCAGTCAAGCTCTCATCCCTAACACTCCATGGGAACCAACCTGTTTTGCATTCCAGAAGGCTCTTCTTCCTCTGGTCATGGTTCTAAGTTTTATCTAAAGGATGGTTTTTAAAGGGACATTCTTCTAAAACTCATTGCTCTCTAAAACAAACAAAAACAAAAAAATACACAAACAAACAAACAAAAACTGTAGAGGCCAGAAGTATGACTTCACCAGAAAAACCTCATGGAGGAAAAAAGAAAGATAAACCCACCCATTCTTATTCCAAAACCAAGTTTTTGGATAGGCGGAAAGGGAATGTGTTGGGTAGACAGAACATATTCGTTATCTTGAGAAGCATGTTAGCTCCAGCTCTGGCTTTTCAAATGGCTCATTTGAGGGACTGATTTGGGGCTCAGGGAAGTGAAAAAAATCTGACCCTCTTTTTTGGAGAGAAATTATGGATGATGAAACTTGTCCTTCATTCTCCTCACTTCCTTTGACAATAACCACCACTTCCTCCTTGTTCTCCAAGTTATCAATGCAGTTTAGGCTGGAGACAAATCTGAGTAGCCATATTGATTTCACAAATAACTGTTGTCAGTTTCGATCTCTGGTCCAGAAAAATCCCACTAGATCCGAGCAGCTTTGAAGCTATTTTTAATCTGCAAATAACACTAATCTGAGCTCTATATTCATGGGGAAAACACATAGGCACCCTGGAACTAGAGCAATGTATATTTTCTTTTAATAAACAGTTTGAATATGAGCTTTGAGAGGCTGGAGAAGATTTCTTTTGAAAGAAATTTTACAAACATCTTGTCTACTAGAGCAAACCTTGCTCAACTGCATTCTTTAAGTCCTTCTTTAAACCTCTTTAATCTCCTCATCTCATATCCTTGATTTAATACTATAGCTCAGATATTTGTCTCAAATCTTGGGAAGCATATCTTGATCTTCATCATAGGTGAAATGGGGTAAGAAATGAGGTTTAATGTGACGATTAAGATAATATCATGAACATGGAAGCAACCCGAGTGTCCATCGATGGATGAAAGGATAAAGAAAAGGATACAATCCAGTATTATTCAGCCATAGAAAAGAAGGAAATCTTGCCGTTTGCAACAACGTGGATGGACCTTGAGGGTATTATGCTAACGGAAACAAGTAAGGCAAAGAAAGACAAATGCCATATAAATTCACATATATGGAACCTAAAAACAAACAGACAACAGCAACAACAAAATGAACTCAGGTACAGAGCATAGATTGGTGGTTGCCAGAGGATGGGGTTTGCAAGAGGGTGAAATGGGTGAAGATGGTCAAAGTGTACAGACTTCCAGTTATAAAATAAATCAGTCATGGGAGTATAATATACAGAATGGTGACTACAGTTAATAATACTGAATTGTATATCTGAAAGTTACTAAAAGAGTAAAGCTTAAAAAGAAATTTCTAACCCTCCATTTAGTTATCTTTCTCCCAGACTGCTGCTTCCTGATTCTCATTTTCACCTTTTCACCCTTGATCAAGAATGGCATTGCTCCAAATGCCATTTGCTTCCCTCTTTAAATGTATGTCTTTCTATCACTCCAGAACACTACTTTAAAACTATGCTCCTCTAAAATCCTTGGCCTTTAACCCCAGGTGGCTCTCACCTGCCTTCATCTAGTGTCAAAATCTCCTCCCAAATCCCACCAGCCCTTCCTCCTGTGTACACACATGAATGAATTCAAGTCAGATTAATATGATTTGGGGTTTATTCTAACTTCCTATTTTTACTATATGGTTTTTGGTTCTCTAACAGTGAACTACTTGATAGAGTTTCCCCCATCATTTTCCCTTCTATCCTTGAGCTAAACACAGTGGTTCTTTACACAGACAGTAGTTCAATATCTATTGACAAAACAGCAGAAATGGGGGAGCAAGTTGCCCTCTCTTGTTTACATCTTATTGCTTTTAAAACACACAGAATTCTCTCTCTGTTGATGGAGTGCCTTTTCAAAGCTGCCCATGCTAGGCCAAATATATTCTACGTCAATTCTTCTTGGCCTTGGATCTGTGACATGGTTGAAAGGTATATTGCAAGTAAATTGTTACTAATAATAATTATAGCACTGACATTTGGAAATAATTTACATTTTTTTAAAGTAGAGAAAATCAAAGTAGTTATCCCTGTAATATTACCCTTACCACTTACATTTTTGAATGGTTAGAAACGGGGGGAGTTATAGTTTTAGATTATCCACCCTCTTTTAAGGTAACCTTGCATTGTACTTTTGTGTAGTGAACTTCTGTTCATCCCTCTGCTTAGGCCCACATACTATCTCCTCTAAGAGTATTTGGCTGTCACCCCAGCCCAGGCTACGTGCCCCTCCCCTGTGCCTCCATTGCCCTCTCCTGATATCCCTTATACATTGTATAGAAACCGTCTGCCTCTCCTCCATGGACTACAGGCTTCTTGGAGACAAGGACTCTGTTGTACTCATTTTTATACTCCTAGTATCAGTAGAGACCCTAACACAGAATAAGTTTTAAACATGTTTGCTAAAGCGAACCAACTGTTCTGAGTGAGTTTGGCTTGGTAAATTACATCTTGTTAACTTTAGAAAATCTTTACAATGTTAAGACACCACATACAATAAGAAGAAGCAAATGGAGGCAAATAGGGCTGTCATTTTTAAAGGAGGAAAAGGTAAATGGTCCCAGACTCTGTATTACTGAGTGTTACAGGAAGCTTTTAGGCTAGATTGTTGAGGTATTATATTTCATGTCCTTAGAGATAAAGAAACAGTGATCACTAGTAACCAGTACAGGATCTCCCCACTCCCACGCCAAAATATTCACTGGTTCACAGTCATTTATGGAACCCATTCTATGGGCCAGGCACTCTACAAAGGTAACTGATCTTAACCTTGAAGAGATTTCAGTTCTTGTGGGACAGTCGCACCTGAAAAGCCTATAAATAGGTATATAATAGCCATCTTCATGACTTATGGAAAACTTTACTCAAGGGCTGGTGATGAATAGATCAGTGTTTACCTAAAGATATATTTAAAGTGACATGAACTGAGATGTTTCCCTGTTTTATCTTTACCTACCTTTTGTTAGCGATAATTAACATGATAATGTAGAGATGGTTATATTGGTGGCTGAATCAAAGTTGGGAGGGATGGTAAATATGGGAAATAAGATCTACAACTATCTTTGTGGTTTTAATAATAAACAACATTCATTAAGATGAATGCAAAGATCTGTACATCAGTCTCAAGGCTGAATATTCTTAGATGGAGGCTGTAGCAAGACAAATTCCAAATTAACACAAGAAAGAACTTTCTAATAATCAGAGCCATTGTCCAGAAATGGAACAAACTATTATAGGAGATAATGTGTTGTCCTCACTAAATCTTTCAAGTAGACGCTGGGAACCCCCATGGATGCAGGTTGGAGGAAGGGGTCTGCCAGCCCAGGTGGCCCATGACTCACGGGTGTTGGATGAGTAGGATAACTGTGGTGAGGGAGTGCACAGGCCTGGGGTCAGAGCAGAGCTGAATTCCCAATAGGCAGGATAAGCTTAGGCTCAGAGCACCGGAAGGCAGGGGAAATCTAATGATAAGAGAAAATATTTCTGAAGGCATTTGATAGGAAATATTTCTAAAAAGGCATTTAAAATGAATCATCCTGGGAAAAATCAGAACATCAGAGTACCTCATTATACTTTGCTTAATATTTTTATACTGAATGACTTATGGGGCTGTTACCATAATCTTTTTAGAGGTTACTAGAATCTCTGAAGACCTTTATCTGGTCCTCGTTTGGAAATGTAGGTCCTGACCCTGGTTCTGTCTTTGATTCACTGTGTGCTTTGGGCTGCAGTTTTCTTTCTTAACGAGTGGGGATTTGACGAGGTAAAGACTCAGAGGCTAGGATGGCCCGAGTTGCTTCCTTTTTTCTCTTTCTTTCCTAGTCACCTGGCCGAGGAGACGGGCAATGCCTTCCCAAGCCCTTCATGTCTGTGGAACGCCAGCAGTTTTCAGGAGGTGGGATGCCTCCAGGCCATGGTGGGGAGGAGTGGGCCTGCCTACTTCTGCCAGACCTCTAGGCCACACTAGACACTTCGGTTCACATTAAAAAATAAATCTGGGGCTTCCCTGGTGGTGCAGTGGTTGGGCGTCTGCCTGCTGATGCAGGGGACACAGGTTCGTGCCCCAGTCCGGGAAGATCCCACATGCCGCCGAGCGGCTGGGCCCGGGAGCCATGGCCGCTGAGCCTGCTCGTCCAGAGCCTGTGCTCCGCAACGAGAGAGGCCACGACAGTGAGAGGCCCGGGTACCGCAAAAAAAAAAAAAAAAAAAAAAAAATTAGAAATAAATAAATAAATCAATAAATCTGGAGCTGTTTAACATTCCCAAGCCGGTTGTGTGTGTGCGTGCACACGTGTGTGCTTGTGTATGTGTTTATGTGTGTGTGAACAACATGCAAAACTTGAAAGCAGAGAGTTCCAGTTGGTCCAGAACTTGCCATCTCCATCCAGCTGTTGGCCTTGTCCCTCACAACTCACTTACAGCCCATATTCATAGCTCCTGTGAAGTAGGCCCTGTGATTTTAGCCAGGCGATAAGATTCCCAGCAGCTGGAGGGAACGTGTTTTGATCCCAAAACAGACAAATAAGACTCTTCATCTGGTTGGGGACCTGGGGCCTGGGTGTGTGAAACAATACTGAGATCTTCCTTCTTCACAGAATCAATGTCAGCTGGTTCATTACTAGAAAAAAAATGATTCCACCGAGATCCTACATAAAATATAAACCTCTGTATTTTCTGTTTTATCCCTCAGTCATCATGCTCCTTTCTCATGAAAGTCACAGATTTACTCAAATCACGACTGAGAGGAAAGGACGGCAGAATGGTAATGTGTCACTTTCAGCTGCAAGGGTGTCCTCTTTGGGAAACAAGCAATATTTTAGGCAGGACTGCTGTTACCACGCTTTCAGTTTAAAATGACTAATAAGAGGAGGCAGGAAGAAGAGATCTCTTTTTTTGTCTTTGCTATTGTTCTGCTGTCGTCTCTGTGATGTTAGGAAAGACACTTAATCAGTTGGGGCCCTGTTGATCAGCTGGCCCCTGACAGACCACGGGATGTATCCTGTCAGGGAGGCTTGTCGGCTTTCAGCAGCCTCTGTTCCAAAGAGGAGATTTTACTTCTTGGCTCTTGGAACGATGTCTGATAGCTAACTAATCACTTGCAGCTTTTTATTCGTATCCACATTTTCAATCTCACCCACATTTTGGAGATTGGGCTGAGTGAAATGTTTGCATTTGCTGAAGGTCTGAACTCAAACAAGGCAACAGGATTTTCTGACTGGGACCAGACCCTGTCAAGCTAATTTGCTAGGGTACTATTAGAAAACTCGAAATACATCTGAACAGATATTTTGAGATCTTGATTAAAGACGTTTCTCATCTTTATTTAAGGGTCTTGATTCAATTATAAAAAAGAAAAACAATACAAAGCAATACTCGACCTGGCTCCTACTTGGTCAAAACCAGACTTACTGTAACTCTAAAATGTTACAGTACTTACCATTTGTCCTTTGGTTTTCAAGCTGTTCAGCATCTGAATACAAAAATTCATTGTTCTGCCCCAAATAACCTCTGTATATTTTGAAGCCTCAAAGGCAACATAATTAGTTTATATACTTTTACTTTTAACTTAATTGTGTATCAATTTTTGTCATTTTGAAAATAATGTCACAGTAAATCTGAAATGATATTATCGGGAGTTTGTCATTTGTAATCCCATGCTATAGTTCAGTAATTATGGAAATTAATGAAGTAAGATAATCTTATTTAGAAGCAATTCACATGATAAATGGAAAATAAAACACAAGAACATAGTTAAACTCAATTCTCATTTTTACAAGCTGTGTCTTCTCATATTACTGGACTGAAACACATTTAGGTTTTCATTGTGAAATGCTGTATTTGTAACAAGTAAGATCACTATTAAAATTAAGCATTAAAGGGCTTCCCTGTTGGCGCAGTGGTTGAGAGTCTGCCTGCCGATGCAGGGGACGCGGGTTCGTGCCCCGGTCCGGGAAGATCCCACATGCCGCGGAGCGGCTGGGCCCGTGAGCCATGGCCGCTGAGCCTGCACGTCCGGAGCCTGTGCTCCGCAACGGGAGAGGCCACAACGGTGAGAGGCCCGCGTACCGGAAAAAAAAAAAAAAATTAAGCATTAAAGGGTATATTCTTTGCTCTTTCTTTATGCAGCTTGAGAGTATAATGTGTTCCTCAAATTGCTACCATATTGTTTCAGAAATGCTTATCAGTGTGAAGTGTTATTCAATTTCACGGAATTCACTGTTCCCATTCAATTGTAAACCAAACAAGAAAACAGATGCCTGATTACAGCTCTTTTGAGAATTAACTTTCAAAAAGATGTGCCTCTCCCCCAGATTCCAAATAATTTTTTTTTTTTTAGTTACCCTCCTCATTCCAGTTAGCTGCTTTCTGTGACTAGGAGAGGCAGTAGTCAAAATGATACTATGAAAATTTGTCTTCAGAACTACCAGTCTTCTCTTGCCTCTTGAAGACTTTCTTGCCTCCCTTCCACCCCCATCTTCAGGAACTCTGTGCTGTGTCCTGTGTTCTTCCAACTATGGAAGCCGGTGCCTAGAAAAGCAGCTAACATCAGTTATTCCCTAGTGTGATTCCATATTCAGGATTCCAAGGGTATTTCCATTTATTATGTAGAGAATTAGAAACTCTACTTTGGAAGAGATCCTAGCAGTCTGATCATGCCATCTTGCTTTTGTTACTTCGATGTCAGAAAGTTCACGCTTTTCCCGCCATTGCTGATGAGTTCTAATTTTTTTTGGTGGGTAAAATCTGCTTCTCTCTACTTTTTAATCATTGACCTTAATATGCCCTCTAGGAGTAATACAGACTGAATTGAACTACCTGTTCCACTTGACAGCTTTTCAAATATATGAGGAGAGTAACCATGTCTTCCCTTTGCCTTCTTTTAGTCAAGTTAATCATTCCCAGGTCTTTCATTTGTTCCTTATTTGACATGGTTTCCAGATTCTGCCAAACATTTCCCCTCTCCACCGCCCATCTTGATCACCAGCAGTGAACAAATTCTAATTTCCTCATGCTCTAAAATATGGTATCCAAGACTGAACACGACACTCCATGTTTCCCTAATTGACAGAGGGGCCACAAGTGACCTATAATTTGGTATCTACACTTCCCTTAATGAGGTCTCCTGAACACCCCGGGCTTCTTTCCCTTAACCTTTTTTAGATCTGTTAGGCATCAAGCATGGCACTGGAGAGACAATAATGAACAAGACCCAGTCCTTGTCGGTGAAGAGCCTACAATTGAGATCAAGTCGTGTAAATAAACAATTACAATGTGGAGTGAACACACAGTGATAAGCCTGTGTAGAAGGTGCTGGAGTGAGAGGGTGCAGTGATTGAGTCTGGGTGCCATTGTCGAGCAGTACTAAGCAGAGATTTGATTGCTGCCAATCCATGTCTCTCTTACTGATAACAGATTTTCAAATGTAAGCATGCATTTTCTCTGGCAGCTGTCAAATGACAGGCTTGTTCATTGTTAAAGGAATTTCAGGACTTCCTCTTCAGCAGCTCTGATATTTCAGCTCCACCCTCTCGGTGTAAGACCAGCACAGACACTGCACCTGGAATTCTAAAGGCAACAGGCACAGATGTGGTAACAGGTATCATTTTGTTACTTAAATGGTCTAGAACTTACACCTGAAATGATCTTTTTGCTAGTATCAGCATCCTGTCGGTGACTATTAGTCTTATTTCTTTAAAGGGTGACAGTCAAGATTCAAATCCACAAATATAACCATGTCCTTAAGGGAGATGCACATCCAGATGCCACTTTGGACAAAATGTACACATGGATTTATAGCAAGGACATTGTCACCAAAGTTTGGCTTGGTTTCTTACCCCATGAACTGGGTGACTGTTAATAATTCTTTGCTTTCTTATCTAAGACTGAAAGCAGAAATAAACAGATCACCCTAACCTTCCTTTATTGTGGGCCCTTCTTGGAAAACAGGAATTAGTTCCATACATACTTGTCATATTACTCCTATGTATTTGCAGCTTATTCATTCTTCCCATTAAATTTCCAGCCCCTAACACAGCAGTCCGTTTTGTTCTCAGCCTACATCATAGCTGTTGTTCATTGATAAAGGCTGAGTACAGGGGCAGAGGGTGGGTTGATAAGAGATACGTTGAAGGGAGTGTGGGTGGTGAGAAGGTGGAGAGGTGGAGAGAGGTCTTAAAATTACCTTAAGGATAAATATTGAATCTAAAAAGACTTCTGGAGATTGCCGCTCAGCTTATTTCCTGGGGAGCAGGAAAAAAAAAATATGCTTATTGTGTTTGACAAGGTCTTGCCTGTGTGAGGCATCATGAGAGAAAACACGGGTTGGCTGCCTTTCCCACATAAGGTTTCCTTTACCTTTTGCGTGTACTCCTGCTGACAAAGTGTAGATGACGATCTGGATCAAACACAGGGGGATAAACAAAAGCACTCAAGGAAATGCTTTATTTTTGTTGTCATTTACCTCTAATTATGGGCATAGGTCTTTCCTTACATAGGGTTGAAATACAGCTTCATCTTCTGTTGCTAATCTCTGAGAGATTGGAATTTTATGGCTCTGAGCTTTAATTCTTTAGCTTCAGAGGTGACCTTGACAGGGCCAAGTTCTTTTTATGATAACGCCTTAAATTTGTGCAATACTTTACAGTTCAATGAAATCTCAACACACCTTATCCTACTTGGAGTTAAATAGAAAGGTGTTATTCTATTTTATAGGTGAGGAAACTGAGGCTCAGAGGGGATCCAAGTTGCTTCAAGGTCATAGATAGTAAGTTGTGGAGTTGGTAGTATATGCTAATCTTTGCATTCTGGCTCCAGAACTTTCTCTCCTGAACAGCAGCCTCTAGTTGCAGTGGAGGTTGCAGTTTATTAGGTCCTTGTACAGGTCTTATTGTACGTGATCCTCACAATGGCCCTCTAAGGGAAGATAGGCAGATATATAAGGCATATTGTTTCCTTTTCTCCTTCTCAATAGGTAGGCTAAATTAGAAGAGAATTATGCTTAGTTGAAAGCCAAAGAAATCTTTTACTATCCACGATATTTTATTTTGTCTTCTAATCCCTAAGGCTCTTTCATACTGTCATTCATGCAGCATACTTACTAATATTTAGGAAAGTTCTTGTTGCTGAGAATAGTTCAGCAACTGTGGCCATCATCAGTTTTGATTAAAAGAAAGAGATGCTTCTAAATAAGAATTGATGCTCTGTGGTCTCTGGGTATGACTCCTGGCTGAATGTTGGCTGGCAGAGTGTAAAGTCACATTGTTAATCTTCTTTCTTCTCTTCATCTTTCTTGTCTACACTCTTCCATCTCTAATAACAAACTCAGTCACTACCAGCAGCTTTTGACTTGTCTACACCTTGAGACAGTCACTTATCACCAGACCACACTCGCTACTCCTGCATTTTCCCCACTGTGACTGCCAGCTGGATAAAGCTCTCTACAGAGCTTCTTCATGGGCCTGTCACCTGTGTAGTTGTACAGGATATAGTATTAAGAAAGGCCCCATACTTAGCTGAATGCTCCTGCTGTCACCAACTTGAAAGTCTTGTTAATTTTTGAACAAGGGGCGTTGCATTTTCATTTTGTCTCCAGCCCCACAAATTATGTAGCTGGTCTTGGCTTTCTAACCAAACTCACTGCAGCACACAGAGGTTCACATTCTTGTTCCTTTCATTTACTTCAGAAGTGTAGACCTCTATCCAAGAGACCGGATCTAGTCTTTGACTAAATCTTATCTGAAGGTGAAAAGATTTTTCTAAAATACATAGACTTCTGTCATATTTTCTTTCTTAAAAGAAAAGAGAGTTATATAGCTATTAAAACAAAACAAAACAAACAACTCTTACTGTACAACTCAGGTTCCTGTTTTACAGGAAAATGATCTCCTATAAAGATGTCCTCCTGAAAGAGAATGAGAGAGAGAGAGAGATAAAAGGGGAGACAGATGAGAGAGAGAGAGAGAGAGAGAGAGAGAGAGAAAGGGAGAGAGAGAGTTACAAATAAGTTTCAAATTCCTGGGGTCAGAGGTTGAAGAGCTCAGAAAACTGGAAAGAATAGGATATATTCTTATATAATGAGAGGGAAAATGCTCATCTATCAAGCGAGATAGTAGATGAAATTTTGTATGGCTCTGAATTTTGAATTCTACGGTGGGAGCTGCTGAGAGTGGGGATGATTAAGGGGGTTAGGAAATGTGGAACTTTCTCTCATTTGTACCATCCTTTGCTCTGGAGCTGACTTCTACGTAACCCCTCTGCACCGCTTTTTTTTTCCTATTTTCTAGTTTTTCCTCAATTCTTTTTTTTTTTTTTTTCACTTTCCTGGCTTTTTTTCTTTCCTCCTTCTTCTCCCATTATGCATATTATTTTATTTAGTTTATTGACTATAAAGGTATGTCCTTGGCTCTTAATTTAAAGAGCGATTAAATTTTTTATACATTCCTATACTGTTTGCTTTTTTTTTTCCAAAGGACAACCTGAGGAATAAGAGACTAAATTTGAATTACATTGAAAAAAAACTACTTAAAGAGTTGATTACTTGAGAAGTCCATGATTTTCTTTATTTCCTCTCTAGATGATTATGAAAAAGTTGAAATTATTAGCAGAATTTTAAAAATAACCCTTAATTATTTTCCTGTTTGTCAGTTGCCCCTAATGAATTATCAAGTTCTCCAACCCAAATTTATTTAATGACTATATGGGTATATTTTTCCTGTATTAGACTGTCTTGTCATTAATGGAATTTGATTATAGAATTCGTTTCAAAACTTAAACTTAGTGCATTATCTAGGTTCTATATCCATCTTTTGATCTGGAATTTAATTCTTCCCTGTCTTTGTATGGGCACAATGAGAGGCATTAGAGTGAAAAGATGAAAAGGCACGACACTCCCTCAAGAAGTTTGCAGTAATTTGGAGAGATATGCCAACGATTACAGTATGAGAATTGATGGCTGGGAAATGGGCCACAGTGTAATAACAGGGCTTTCACAAGTGTGAGGATCACCAAAGTCTTGAGTGAGATCAGAGAAGGTTCTCAACCAGTACAACTGGTAAACTTTCGTCAATTTCCAAAGTTATGGAAAAAATGCTCTTGTATTCTGATAGGAATGGACTTTTCCTTTTGTTGGGAGTTTGGAGAGGTTTGATAAGCACTGGTTTATAAGATACTTTTGCGAAAGAGATGAAGGTGGCATAGCTAGTTAGCACTCTCCTCGAGACAGTAACAAATATTAGAAACTAATATGACTTAGGGTAAAATACCTAACCGCTCTGTGCCATTATTTCCTTACCTGTAAAACAGGTATAAGAACAGTACCTATATCTCATGTAGAGTTATTGTGAGGATTAAGAGAATTTGCATGCTTAGCAGAGTAAAAATATAGTAAATATTGCCATTATCATCTTGACAGTTTCAAAGAAATGTCCACATTTAAAGGGATTTTCTTCCAAAGCAATCAAGCCAGATATGGATTTTCCTCTCATGCATCTTTTAAAGCTGAGTGTCAGGCAGGCAAATTAGAGGACAGTTTCTTAATCTGTGGCATCGATTTTCACTTTCTCCACATATCATTGCTCATTTGTATTGAGATATGCCAGCAAAGGCTAAAAAACTTGTCAACTACTAGCCTTGATTACAGAGAGAGTCATGGAAAGAGGGCCAGTAAAAGAGGAGGCACTGGGCTTCATCAGGATGGTGAACTGGGCCATGAAAAGGGTATTTTCCAAGGCATGCACATGACTGTAAAGACGTGGGCTTCAGAGCCTAAAAGCACTCTGCTGCTTTCTAGCTGTGTGACCTTGGGCAAGTCACTAGGCATCTCTGAGCCTCAGTTACCCATCTCTAATGGGAAATACAATTTACCCCCCCCCAAATATAAAATAAAATAAACAAATACAAATAAGAAAAAAAAGAGCACCTGGTCTGTTTTCTTCACAGGGTTATATGGAACCATGAAATTTACTCTGGGCCTAGGAATGGACCAAGGTGGAGTGTAGAGGTAATAAATGAGAGTTTTATAAGCCCCAGTTCTGGCATTGGTGATTATCTTCTGTTACAAGAAATCCAGGGGCCATTTCCCTATAAAGGACAGGGTCTCCTCAGGATATAAAGCCTCAGAAAGTGAGTAGTCAGGAATTTATTTCTGGACTTGGATGCCCTGGAAATCTGAGAGCCTTTCTTTGAGTGACATGATTTGTCATCTAGGATAAAGGGCATTTTTATGGCCCTTGGATCTCTGTTCTGAGAGGATGGCTCTAACTTTCAGGAGGTGCTAGCTTGTGGCCAAAAACAGATTAGGTCTGACTGATCAGGAGAAAGAGGAAGTGAGAGGAGAAAACAAACTGCCTTTGGAAGAGAGAAGAGTTGTTTCTAGCCAAAATGTAATTCATACTCATTGTGAAGAACTGGGGAAATGAGAGGAGGTATATAGAAGTAAAATCAGCTGTATATCCACCAGCAAGAGAGATAATAGTTGTCAGCACTTTGCTGCAGTTGATAACTTGGTTTTTTGATGCATGTAGAATATTTTACAAAATTAGAAAAGTATCCAAAATGCAGTTGAATATCCTGTTTTGTACTTAACATTATTTTATTAGTATTTTCCACATCAATAAGTATTAGCTAAAATTTCACTTTTAATGGCTATATAATATCCCACTGTGTGTATGCCCCATAATTTATTCAATTCCTATTTTTAAATATTTTGTGGTATTTTTGATTTAGTATAAATAAAATGTAAAATACCTCTTTATACACAAACTTTGTATGGGTTTCTCATTTTTCATTAAAGATATATTTTGTAAAATGGAACTCCTGCAGGAAGGATCCAAACTTTATGGACCCGTAGTACATACTCCCAGATTGCAATGGAGTAAGATTGTTCATACTTATATTTGATGGTGGCATACCAAAGCACATTTCAAATTATCTTTGCTGAGAAGGCACACCTTACTCCAAACCACATTTCTGGCTCCTTTCCCTATAATTCATTACTGAAAACTGAGCAAGAACCACTGTACTCCCCAAATCAAAGACTCCATCAATTATACGATGCACCATTACTTTACATACCACTGAGAAAGAAAAAATGCTGCCAATGAAATTAGGATGCACCATCATTTCTAAGATGCATCCCAACTTCAGAAATGTTAAAGTGTGGAAAAATGTGCAACTTGGAATGAAAGAAATATTTATTTCATTTTTTTCTCTTTGAGAGTTCTTCCTTGGACCTTTTGTAAGCAGGTCAAGATGGACATGACACCAAATGCAGGGGAGGGAGTGTCTGGCCTTTATCCGATGTACCGGATACAACCCCTCTGCCTTCTGTCCTTCTTTTTTCCCACCTCTAGCCCATCTCGGGCATTGCCCCAAGTACCCCTCATCACAGCTCCCTTGTTACCGACCTTAGTTCTCTTTTCTCCTCACTGTGCTTCCTAATCATCTTGCCGTAGTGAGTAGAGTCACTTAGGGTGGTGGTGGAAGTAGGAGTAGAGTTTGCATATAGCGTTTTCTTGAAATTTTAACTGACCCATTTCTTACAACACGCTCTTATTATCCAGTTATTTCGGACGACCACCCATGCTAATCAGTCCTTCCTCTTTTAGTTTAATCCCTATTTTTCTAAAGATTTACTCCCAAATTTTATAATCATCCTTCTCTGTTTATATTGAGAGAAATGTACACACACATACACTTTATATCTTCCTCCTTTCTCTCTCTATGTGTGTGTTTGTAATACAAACATATGTACTTATATACATACTTCTATATGTATATATTTGATGAATATATACTTTATACACTTTATATTTCTCGGAAAAAAGAGAGCACTCATAATATGCCCACAGTGAAAAGTATATACCCATACTTTATTAATATACATATTTCATAGAGAAAACATAATGTCCATGTCCACATACATTTATTTATTTATAAATATATATCTATATATATTTTGTAAATGGGTCAGTATATAATACCCTCTTTGCCCCACTAGAGTTCTGAACCAGTTGAAATCAACAATCGGATAGGCAGATGGAGATCAGAGTACCATTTTATTTCTGATAAAGTATGGGTTGGAGAGTGCAGTATAGACAGGAGTCACAACAGGTATACTAATGCTGAGCCCAGAATTAAACTGACTCGGCCTTCAGCCCCAGGCCACACAGGACTGCCACAACCCTCCCTCTCCCACAAGCGGGGCACGTATCTAATCATGAAGGTTACTGCGTGGCCCAGAGTAGATAAGATGTACTTTCCACAGGTTGGCCAGTTCCTAAACACAGTGAGGGGAAGAGGCTGAGCTGGCCATGCCTGGTTTTTCTGCCTACCTCATCCATCACCAAGGCACACCACCACCGAGAGGGGTGCTGCAGGAGATCTGGAACATTCGAGGAAAGACCACTACTCGTAGAAGCCTGATGCATGGAAAAGGCAGGGTTCTCCCCTGTCACTGGCTTTTATTTACACAGACAAGAAAACTGAGACCAAGAAAGTTTTACCCACTTTGCCAGGATCATGAAGCTAGTTAATGGCAGAGTTGATCTTACATTCGTCTTCTCCCGACATTTACTTTGGTGGTCTTTGGCAGAGCAAAGGGAATGGGCTAATTCATGATAAAAAGGCTATTCATTCATTCAACAATAGTTATTGAACACCCCTGTGTACCAGCCACTGTCTGGTCTCTGGAAATAGTGCTGAACAATATAGAAAATGTACCTGCCTTATTGAAACATACCTCCTAGTTGGGGAGACATAATAAACTACTCACTAAGAGTATAAAGACAAGTGCAACAGGATAAGGGTGACAGAAGCTATTCTTACAGGAAGTACACAGAGAAAACCTCCAGGAGAAGAGACTTGAAGAGGCTAGCCGGTGGGTTTTTGGAGGAAAAGCCTTCTGGGCTGAGGGAATGGCCAGTGTAAATGCCCGGAGACCTAATGTGTCAGGTTTTGAAGGTGTATTCTTGCTAATTCAAAGAGAGAAGGAAAGTCAGAGAGGGTAACAAGCAAATGAGTAGATATTTTGGACTCCACACCGAGGACTACTTGCCCCTATTCCTAAAGCTAATCTAGCTGGCGGTTTTTGGTGATTAAAATCCTGGGCGAAACATCCCTGGAAGACCTTGCCAACTCCTCGTTTTAATTCTCAGCTGAGCAGTGTTATTCTAGGTTACTCATCTGGAAGAATGCCTTGGAAAGATCTTTACTGTCCTGTGGTTCTCCCATGCTAATAATGCAGCACCCTCTCCCAGCAGCGAATGCCACGCACATTAGGGGCGAGAGTGTCTAAAAGTCCTAAAGCCTGTTTTATTGCTTGTTCACTGTCATCCCTTATTAGTGAAGGTGTCACAGACCAGACTTATATCCTGTTGGGCATTTGGTATGTTTGTACTAAATGCTTGTATTACATTGATTTTGAATTGCCAACGCTATTAAGCGGGTAAACAGCACAGCTTTAGAAGAAATCCTCTGAGCTTTTGGATATTAAGATATTCTTAACTTCTGCTCTATTTTTGTTACAGCAAAGTCTCTGGTAAGTTCCAAAGGATCATATAGCCTGGCTCATCAGTAGGCTCAGGATCCATGAAACTTGTGTTTCAAGCTAGTTACTGCCGTCATTATGGTGTGACACTATAGGGACCCACCGTGATGTGAGATTTCAGGGAAACTGCACATTAAGAGCCAATCCGTTCAGTTCACCTAGAAGAAAAGTCATTGGGCAAGAAGTGGGAGGGTAGCAATGCCCAGGAACATTAACTTGCTCAGCATGGTGCTGAACTAGTGTCTGCCAGGGGGCTACATAATTAAGGCACAAGCACTCTCCTAACTATGGTAGGGGAGGAAAGGTAAAGGAGAGCGGAACAGATCTGGAAAAAGTCTTATCTGTGTGTGTGCGTTAGTGTCTTTCAAAGGCACAGGTGAAAAAATGCCTCTCAGAAGTAAGGAAAGAGAATTGAGGTGGGTAATCACATTTCTCTCTCCTCTCCATCTCTCTAGGAAAAGCCAGGGAAAGCAAAGATGGGGGGATAAAATGCACTGTGAACTAAGAGCGGAGGAAGGGCCATGGGTGCAGGGTGAATGCGTTGTGCCTGCCATTGTATTTTCCCCTCCCTGAAACATTTTCTAAGGCAGTGCCCAGAACACAATAGGGCCTTAATTCTTATTTGTTGAAAAAATGAATACATGAGTGAATAAATGAAAGAAGTGTGGGCTGGGCACATTGACTTAAAGCCCGGTGCTCTTTTCAGGGCCTGCCTGATAAATTGTTTTAAAATGAATTGTTTTAAAATGAATTGTATAAAGAGAGGCTATTTAAGGGAACTCCATTCAAAATCACATTGTATTTGATAGGGTGACTTTGAATGTACTCATCTCATGCTTTCAAAAATTTTAGAGAGAAATCAACTATATTTCGATAATAAAATAAAATAAATAATATAAAGAAACCCCAAATTTTAGAGAAGACCGTGGCCTTAAGGCAGAAGAAGAAATATGAACCTGGCCCTAGACTTAATGTAACATGGATATGTTTACATGAAACCTTTCATTGTAAGTAAGGTTTGTCATACCTGTCAATTTACCATGGATAAAATTTTACTACTGATGCACACAATTCACTCCTGTTGGTTTTAGCAGGAGCTTCAGAAGTGCCTCAAAGTCCTATGTGGGTTAGACATGATCCTTGAGACAATGTAAGCCTTATCCTCAGTTTCTCTCTGGCTACCATATTATTTAATAGTAATCAATTATCTGAATATTTTTCTGTAGTCATTCACATCTATTCACCCAGACTTCATCTTCCTAGGCTTGTATACACATATATCCATCTATCCCACCACCTGCCTTTCACATTCTCCATTCACGCATCTATCCATGCATCCATCTACATGTCCATCTATACATTCATCCACACATCCATCCATCCATCCATCCATCCAATTTTTATTTACAAGCATATGCTATGTGCCAGGTTGTGCGTTTTGAGACTAGACATAATGACAACAGGGTCTTTTGTCCCTGTAGCTTGATGTCATTTTAGTCTACATTTTGGACTGACCCAGCACACTGTGTAAACTTCTATTGTACTCTCATGCTGGTACACTTGTCTGTTTCCACAACTACACAATTACCAATCAAAGCCATGATTTGTTCCAACCACCTAATTATGTTGATGGGAAATCTGTGCATGAGGGAGGATGTGTGATTTGCCCATGTGTTCTGAACTTTATTGCTGCCTGAATAGAAACTAAGACTTAGTAAGACTGTATTCTCTCTGACAATCTGGGGTCCTTTCTGTTACATCATGTACGGTGAGTTCTTCCTGTACTTGTGCTCACAGGTGGTGTGTATCTGGGACTAAAGCTGAAGTGGGTGTTCCCTTCCTGAACAGAATGTAGACTCTGCAGATGGTCTGAAGTTTGGGGTCTAGCTATCATTCAGGATGACCCTGTAAGTCTTGGGAACGCAGAGACTGATGAGTCCTCAAGAAGCCAAAAAAAGATCAGTACTGCCATGTCTTTCAATTTTTCAAAGAATATTTATGAAATGTCATTAGAGAACTTCAAGTCTCCACAAAATACTGCATTTACAGATGACACCCACTTCAGTAAGAGCCTAAGGGGAGACTCATTAGTAGGCAATCAGTTATTCAACTTGTTAAACATTAATTTCTCTTATGCTTCTCGTCTGCCTTGCGCAAGCATAAGGGGTGGGGGGAGATAGCAAACTAGAGTTTGAACAAGTTATCCAGTGCTTGCTGGCAGCTCTGCTTTTCCTCTGTGGGTCTAAATATTTCTTTGGTATCTCCTTAATTTTCCTGGGGGCTCATAGAACAGGAGGACTTCTAAATAGTGGGGCTGTTTCCTCTAATTTAAAAAAAAATCATGAATGGATGGGCTTTTGCACAAAAGTAACCTGGCGGTCTCATGCTCTCACTGGAGAGGGTGAACCCCAGATGTCTTGGATGCTAAAGTTCTCAAGGCAGTAGACATTTCCCCATGAGGCTATAGGTATCTACTGATGGGATGACGATGCTGTGGGAAAAGAAAAGATCCCCTCCTAAGGATTTGGTAAAGGAAGTATGGGACAGAGAAAAGGAACAGTGGGGACAGATTCTAGGTTCCCAGAATCTGGGAACCTGGGCAAGAGAAGGAAAGGAGCAGTATGTAGAGAGAGAGGCAGAGAACTAGCAGAACAGAGATACTGTGTTCTGGAATAGGAAGCTGTGGAGCCACGTCTGGGGGGACCAATGATCTATGGCACAGCTCCTCTGAAACATAGTCCGGGGTAGGGCTGACACGAGTCAGGCAAGGTGTCTGGGCTTGTGCTACAAGGTACAAGTTCGGGGCAGAACTTTAGAATCAGCAGTTTGATGCCATCCAGAGCATGACTTAAAGAGAAAGTCAGCAAGGGGATGGGTAGAGAAAGATCACATGCCCAGACCAGTCCCTGGGGCTAGAGCAGCAAGGTGGTCTGCAGGGTGAAGATGTCTTCACTGGCTAGTGAAAGCCATGGCTTCTTGTCACCATTTTCCTTGGTCATATGAAGGAAGGCAATAGTTTGGGGACAGATACCTAAAGAGAAGCAGAGCCCAGAAAAGAAGAAAGGGGAACAGCCCTGGGGATATCAGTGAGACTCTGTACCTAAAGTTGTCTGTGTCGCTAGACGCCCTAGTAATTGAGTCAACCCATACTCTCTGTTCTGCTTAAACCATTTCAATTGACCTTCTGGTATTTGCAACATCAAGTGTCCTAAACTGCCTAGTTCTGGTTCTGCAGCTTAGGGTTCACTTTAAGCTAAATTTCAATAAATAATGGCTGTCATTATCTGGGCATCTCCCCACCGTGAGTCCAGGTCATACTCACAGCTCTCACAGTGGAGACCCTTCTTCTCACTTTACAAGTGGGAACACCCAGGTCTAGAAAAGTGGAGTCTCTTGCCCAAGACCACAAACCTGGTCAAGCTGCAAACCTGATCTGACTGAACTTCAGATGTTTTCCTCTCTGCCATGTAGCCCCCTACCCCCGCTGGGGAGGTTTATCCCCGAGTTCCCGCTGACCTCCCTTTAAGGGTCTTTTTGTCCTCTTCAGCCTTAGGTTTCCTTTCCACTTTGCTGCCTGCAGCTCTGCAAGCTTTATTCCTTTCCCTTTTTCTACACCCATCAACATGTCTGAGTCTTAAATAGGGCCCCAGGACCTTGCTCACGGCTGGGAATGGCTGACTAACTATCTGTGTGTAGCGTTCTGATGAGCAAAGACACACATAATATACAGAGAACTGCTGCTCAGGAAATGGTCACGATGTAACTTAGGAGGGCTACATATTTTCTTTTTGCAGACATTTACTTAACCCAAAGGAGGGATGCTAATGTCGGCCAGGACAATAAGGTTTGGAGGGGAGGCCTGTTTCCTTGCCTCTCTCCTCTCAGCCTCTTCATAGGTGGCTATGCTGTACCCTGCATGCCTGTCTGCCAGCCTACCAGGTGGGTCTTCCCTGTTAGCGCCAGCCTGCTGCTTTATGTGGTGCTGTGTGACTGATTTGATGACCTGTGACCCGACTGTCCATCTGGCCACTCCAGAGTTCGCCTGGCTGTTTCCCTTTTTTTTTGCTGTGACTGAATTTCCACTGCCTCTCTCAGCATCTGACTTGCAAACCACTCTGCTCCGTCTGTTAAATGGATGAAAAGAGAGAGTGACCTCCTGCTGCCAGCTCTGCCCGGTGCCCTCCCGGTCTTCAGTGGGAAAGCACCTGGGCCTGGGAGTCTTCTGCTTTCTCCTGAACTGGCCGGGGCCACAGCTGACACCGCCTCAGCCTGCCATGTGAGCGATGCTCTGTGAAAGGAGAGACGTTTCATTTCGTACTTGGCAGACGCTGAACTCAACGGGACGGTGAGACCCAGGAAATATGACACCATCTGCTTCCTGCCATGTTCTGGCTCCAGCGCTGGATGTCAGGGCATCAGCTGCTACCTGAGTGTCCCTGGTCCTGTGAAGTGAGCCATTCAGGAAACGCCTTCGCTAAGACTTTCCACAATGGCACCATTCATCCTGGCCAGGCTGCCCTGCTGGGCATTTTTTTCTTCTTGACTTCCAAAGTAAAAAATGTCTTCCTGCTTTCTAAGTTTTCCACAGAAAATATATACACATAAATATGTATATACATGGTATAGATGTTAGTTTATTCGGCCATCCTTTTCCATATGTGGACTTTTTTCTGCTCTAAAGGTAGTCTTCCTAGATCAGCCTCTGGCTGCCTTACACTGTATCCAGTGCTCTGTGCTTTGCTTGCCTCTGCCTTCCAGGTGGGAGTGATGTCCTTAACTAGTGGTTAAGTGAGGATTAGCTACTCCCAGGGGAGGATTAAGCAAACAACAGTATCATAGGAAATAGGAAAAACCAGTTGGGCCTCCCTATGCTGGGAGTGCCCAATCCAGCTAGCAGTATTAAGGGCTATAGGAGGGAATAGGAGTGCTGTATCCCTTGTGCCATGGCCCCTGCAAATCTCAGATTTCCCTGAACCTCTGACATGCTGGTCTCTAGTTCAAGAAGCTGCCAGGCAGGTGGGATGGGCAATGCATTGAAGGCTGAGTCCTTTCCTGACAAAGCCCCTTGTTCCCTTTATGGACAGACAAATCAAGCCACCTGTATGAAGTATTAAATATGAGATAAAACACAAAAAACAGCCCTGTCGATCTGTTAATACATTTTCAGACTCGGAGTACGCCATCTGGACCAGACACAACGGCTGCTGGAATTTGTGTTGTTTCTTTCTTCTTTCTTCTGATTTTGACGTGGTTTTGGTTAGCTATTCCTATTTTGATGCCTAAAGGGTGATATTAAACATAATCTGAATCTTAATTGAAAATGTATGCTTTTCTCATTTAAACTTGTTGGCTCTTTGAAGAATTACGGCATGGCAAAATGTTGCTGGGGGGAAGTCCCGGAGAAAATTCCCTTTGGTCGCCAGATTGTTTCCTAAATTAGTGGAAGCCTTCAAGTCCTAGGTCAGAAGGAAGATGGAACTATTTGTTACAGTGTTGGAGTCTGATGGGAGAGCACATGCTATGTTTGCATTTTAAGAGTGGCAGTGGTTTCCGTGAAAGACTGGGAGAGTGGGTGGACATATGCTCCAGCCCACACAGCCAGCCATCACCATGACTTTCATAAGAGCCAGGACTATACTCAGCCAGCCCTTTGACACACACAGCCCTTTGCTCTGGGAAGACTGATGAAATGCACGTGTGCATACACATGTGCACATGGACACACACACTATGGTCCATGCCATTGTGCCTACACCTGCTAGAACCTATGGACAGAATTGCTGTCTTCCCTCTGACCAGATGAGCTCGACCGGGAGTCCCTTCCCACCCACCAACCCCCTGCCAGGCTAATCACTCCCCTGTGTGGAATGATGAAATCTATAACTCATGGTCTTTCACCTAGAAGTAGCAGAGGTGGTATTAAAAACTTGCTTATGTTTCAGCCTCAGTGGGTTGTATCATCACATAAACTATGGTTTATTTAGTTATTAATTTCTGGTGAGCCCTTGTTCTATTGTTGAAAATTCTTTTAATACATCTTGGCCCTTTGACATTTATAGGCATATTTATGTGATCAACATGGTAGACCTTCAATCTTCTCATTCTCCTCTTTCTTGATTGGGGTAGGGCTATAGGAATGGCCCATTCAGCCCTTTAAAGGACCAAGATTGACTGTGTACTTTAGTAAGTAAGTCCTGGCTCAGACTTGGCTCTGGCTGTGCTCAGCAACCTGAAACCCTAAGGCCTTACAGGCAGGGCCCTGTGTGGCAGTGGCCACTTTGTTGGAAAGGAATGATTACAACCTTGGGCATCTTAGATGACGCCATGTTCTCTTCAAAGAGCCCACCACACACACAGAGTAAAGGATTAGCAGTCCCATAATAGAGATCCATTAAATGTTGTAGTGTTAGTAATAATTAAGTAGCGTTTTATGATAGCACCAGCAGGCTAGTCAAGTGAATAATTCTTTTCAGGGTTTGCTCTCTCTCTCCATCGGTAAAGGATTTAGATGGATTTATGACATTGGCTGAAACAAATCAGTGGATGAGTGATTACAGGAGTTGAGTGTGGTTAAGCCAAGATTAATGCCACTAATCCCTGAGAATGAAGGAGATGACTGTCACCCACAGAAGTGAACTTGCAGTTCAAGATGTGCGGGCTTCTAGCCAGCGGTTCAGATCTTCTGGGCACACATGCATGCCCACACACGATCTCAACCCAAACCCAGCATCCCCCTGTCATGCTGTAAAGGATGGTAAACAAACAACAATAATGATAGAGGGCTTGAAATATGGTGAATAAAATAGTCAATGTGAGTAAACTGCTGCTTACTAACATTCTCAGTTCACCAGGGTACCATTTCAGCCGAGGCCTTTACCAGGTCATTTACCTTTACCTACACCAGGACCATTATCTTAATTGCTCCTCAGCCTTCATGAAAGTATTTGTGGGTAAACAGTTTTCACCAAGGGAGTTATTAAGTGCCTCCTGGATTACCATAGGATCAGGAATCATAAAAATAGTGGCAATTGTAGTCATAATAACCTATGCTGGGTAAGTATCTGTTATAAATATGTCTTAAATTTTCACCACCACCACCACCCAGAGCAGTTTCAGGGTGAAGCCCAGCATAAGAAACAGAGTGCTGGATTTCCCTGGTGGTGCAGTGGTTAAGAGTCCGCCTGCCAACGCAGGGGACACAGGTTCAATCCCTGGTCCAGGAAGATCCCACATGCCGTGGAGCAACTAAGCCCATGTGCCGCAACTACTGAGCCTGCGCTCTAGAGCCTGCAAGCCACAACTGCTGAGCCCATGTGCTGCAACTACTGAAGCCCACGTGCCTAGAGCCCGTGGTCTGCAAGAAGAGAAGCTACTGCAGTGAGAAGACTGCGCACCACAACGAAGAGTAGCCCCCGCTCGCCATAACTAGAGAAAACCCAGGTGTAGCAACGAAGACCCAATGCAGCCAAAAATAAATACATAAATAAATAAATTTATTTTAAAAAAAAAGAAACAGAGTGCTGATTATTGAAAAACATGGATGGATAAGAAGGAGCTCCTCATTCGTCAAGTCTGGAAGGCATAGAAGAGCAAAAGGGCTGCCATGACTCAGCCCCTCTCTTACCTATGGAGTTTCATACTGGTGCTGAGGAACTACTGGTAGACATGTGAATTCTTCTCACCTCAATAGAGGGAGGAAATATGCTAAGTAAACATATTTTAAATGCATGCCCAAGGTCAAGGGAAAGCTGGAGTTTTGGAAAGAGTGTCAGTTCCATCCCCATGGCTCATTTTATGGCTACATGACACCCAAATAACAAGTTGCAAGCAGATATTTCAATCCATGCTCAATAAATAATTAACTAAATTACATAAATTGGGGGGCTGTGGAGACCTAGCCAGACCACATTGTGGACTGCTTCTCTGGTTCCTAGTCATGTACCCAACTAATAGTAGATTAGTTGGAAACTGAGAAATACCTAGACTGAATTCCTGGTTGATTTGACTTAGAAATGCCACCCACATCAGTTCTTGGGTGGCCTAAGCTGATATTCTCCATCCATATGATTTAATAAGGCCTCTCTGCTTCTGGGCTATTGTGATATGTCTCCTGTTTCTCCTTAGTTGTTTGCATTATCTGCAAAATAATATTCAACCTGAGAGTGTTGCATTTCAGGCTGTCCGCATTTGGACTCTTACCTGCCTCTGCAGCTTTCTCTCACAGCATCCTTACGCATGTAGTACTTTAGTTCAGTAATGCCCCACTTTTTATTCCTGCCCTGCCAGCAGAAAGCAAGATAATAAAGTTCTCATATTTCTTGAATTGAGCAGTGAAAAGACTGTCTTTAGATGAAACAAATGATCATGGATTTCCATACTGATTTGTTAGTTAAATAAGTACAAATGCAAAACTAGGTATAAACTTCTGCAAGGATTCTATAGACTATGATTCCTTTTCTTGGTCAGTATAGAACAGGATAGTTCTTCTAAATGGGAGCCTTTGAAATATTTGAGAAAAAAGCAGTCATAGATTCTTCAAGTCCCTTCCTCATTAGGGTAACATTTCATGTTTCTTCAGCTGTTACTTACAGGAAATGGCTTTAAATTTCCTCCATTCAACTTACTTCTCAAATGACATCCAGTTGCTTAATGTCTTTCTGAAGTATAAGCTGTGCAGCACATCCTTCCCTTGATCTGGATCCCACATTTCTAGAGTTGTCACCACAATTCTTAAGAAACTTTTTTGCAGTCACATTCTGTGATTGACTTCTGTTGAGCCTGCTATCAACGAAACAGCCTAAAGACAGGCATGATTATTTTGAAACAATTTCTCCTTCATCCTGTATTTATGCAGCTGGTCTATTGAGCATAAGTGAAGGACTTCACATTTATCCCATGTTAAAAATCCATCTTGTTAGTAATCCCAACATTCCGGCCTCTCAAAGTTTCTGATGATTCCGATTCAGTATTTCACTCTAACTAGTCCTCTCAGCTGAAGAGTTGGTCTACATACTAATTTTGCACTTTGTAAAATTTTGCTGTCACAGCCCTGTATTCTAACCTGAAGAGATTTGCCTCTGTCTAGGTTAATAGGTGCTGAAAGCTCATCACCTACAAGAGTGAAGAGATAGGTACTAGGGAGTGGTGGGGCTTGTGGTCAACCACAGAGTGTGTTCAATTGTTTAAGTTCACATTAATTAAAAATATGAATACGGCTTCCCTGGTGGCACAGTGGTTGAGAATCTGCCTGCTAATGCAGCGGACACGGGTTTGAGCCCTGTTCTGGGAGAATCCCATATGCCACAGAGCAACTAGGCCCGTGAGCCAAAACTACTGAGCCTGCGCGTCTGGAGCCTGTGCTCCACAACAAGAGAGGCTGTGACAGTGAGAGGCCCGCACACCGCGATGAAGAGTGGCCCCCGCTTGCCACAACTAGAGAAAGCCCTCGCACAGAAATGAAGACCCAACACAGCAAAAATAAATAAATTAATTAATAAACTCCTACCCCCAACATCTTCTTTAAAAAAAAAAAAAAGAAAGAATATGAATAAGAGTGGCGAGAGTGGATATCCTTGTCTGGTTCCTGATCTTAGTGGAAATGTTTTCAGTTTTTCACCATTGAGTATGATGTTTGCTATGAGTTTGTCATATATGGCCTTTGTTATGATGAGGGAGATTAGGTTTGACATAAATACACTACCATGTGTAAAACAGATAGCTAGTGGGAACCTGCTGTATAGCACAGGGAGCTCAGCTCGGTGCTCTGTGACGACCTAGAGGGGTGGGATTGGGGGTTGGGAGGGAGGTCCAAGAGAGAGGGGATATAGGTATACATATAGCTGATTCACTTCATTCTGCTGTTAGTACAGCAGAAACTAACACAACATTGTAAAGCAATTTTACTCCAAAAAAAAAAAAAATAGAAAAAGAATATGAACAGCAAGAACAGAGTGCTAACCAACGGCACCAAGTGAACCTTGTCAAGTGGTGGGTAGAAGCAGCTCTGTTGCCAAGGTGTCACTCTGCAGTTATATTTAAACCACATTATCTAAGACTAAACAGCTCCTGATGCTCTGGACAGATCAAGCTGCAACAAAGTACAGTCTATTTTTCATCTTAAGATAGTGCTCAAGATACAAGCTGATCAAAATAGGGCACAACAAGATCATCAAACAAATCTCCTTTCGCAGGAGGACACATACCTTGCTCTTGCCCCCATGAAATTCTGCCCAGCAACGGCAAGGAGATTGCAAGAAAGAACCCTCCCTTGAGCCATAGCTCAAACTCCTTCCTGGACTGCTGGTGGTAAATGCAGCCCAGAGAAAGGGCAGAGCAATCTGTTTACGTATCACTGACTAGGTAGCGTCCAGATAATGAACAAAGGGGTGATTTCTCAGCAAACCAGTAATAACTGACCCACACTGTTGCTTTTAAAAAAAAAAAAATTCTCTTATGGCATACACACATATGCACACACAAACATACGTATTTCTTTTGCAAAAATGGAAACACTAAATATTTGAGTGAATGAATGAATGAGGAAAAGGCCCATCCAGAGTAACCTGGGATTAACTCACTGCTGTTTTCCCAGGTAATGAGGACGGCTATCTTTGTCCAGAGCAGATGCTATGAGATCATGTCTCCAAGAGATGAACTGAGAATGAATTCACTGAAATTATGGTGCTCACAGAGAGGATTTTAGCTTGAACATTTGTTCATATGATTTATGGCACCCTCCATCCGGCAGAGTCAATGCAAAAAAAATGAAACTTAATTACAGCATGCAGACAGAGTTTGCTTAAGAGAGCTAAAAGTTTGTGGGGATTTTTTTCTTTTTTTTTATGAGACAGGAAACTCATCTTAAAAGAAAAAAGCTTTATACAACATTTGCAACTCATCAAGTGTGAGGCTGACCCTTGTGTGGGGGGATGGGAGGGTGCTGGCTGTGACTCCACTTGGCCTCCAAGCAAATTATCCCCAACCGTAGGTCCCTGCTAAACTCCTACCTCCTCCAATGCTTGTGTCTCCAGGATTCCCTTTTATTTCAGCCTAGCCTTTCCCTTGAAGGAAAAGAGTATTATTGTCCTTTCTCTCTGGCAAATCAAAAGTCTGGAAGTTTAAATTTACAGTCTAAGAACTGTTCCAGTGTATATATGGCTCAGAGGGTGTTATTAACAAATACAATTAAAAACATTCCTTCTGCTAATAAAAAAGTCAGCACCTTCCTATTAAACTAGGACCCACCCTTAAGTTAATTAATGGCTGTTGACACTTTATTTGCTTTCAAGGGTCTCTTGGGTACCAAGCTTCTGAGACAAAGCAGATTCTAGTTGGTAGGTCAGTGGCTTTTTTTGATGCACACCCCTGACCCTCAACTTATTCTATATCTGAAGCTGAGTCTATCTGTGTCTTGAGATCTCCTCTTGAGACCTCATCCAGAGGGGCCTGGATAATGGTACTTATTTGGCAAAAGTTTTTAAGATCTACAGATGAACCTGGCTGATGAATAATCTCAATGCTTATGATAGTCATTGAATGATAATTGGCCCTTTTTGGACCATTTAGGATTCAAGTGCCTCTACCCAAATCATTACACGAAAGGCAGCCAACCCCTGAAGTTTAGATTTGGCTTTTGCACTTAAATTTGCAAACTGGCACTACTTTCATCAAGAAAGAAAATATGACGATGCAGTGCTACTACTGATATTTGGATAGCATTTTGTATTTTCAGCATGCTTTCAGATAATACATTATGTAACTCGCAAGCAAACAGCGTTTTATCTTTTGCAGGCATGCGAAGACAGCAGAATTCCTGAATTCTCAAAAACTAATCATGAACACTTCTGAGACTGACAGTTGGGTCTATTTTCAATAGATTTTGCAGGTAAAAAAGTGATCGATGATTCAGTTTCCTCTCTAAGAGTCAAGTGAATTTATCATCTTCTGATTCCTGCGTTCACCTAAACTAAGGTGCTGGTCTAGGCAATGAAGCTCGGATTCGAGGGGCACCCACCCAATTCATCTTCTTTTCTTTATTACTCACCTACCAGTCCTTCCTCCAGTGCTGCTCCTGTAGCTTTAATGGTGGGCATCGGCCCAGAAGAGCAGCTTTACAAATGAAAGTGTCTTCTGCGGGCAGAGGCAAGAGGAACCTCTATCACCGAAGGCTCCCCTACAGACAATTTATCTAACAAACTCCATTTCCTGTGTGCCATTTGCCGGTATTCATTGTGTGTGGAGGCTCCCAGGGAGGCTCCCCATAAAGGATTGTTCTGTTATAACCCAGTCATATTTTTTCCATTTAAATAATGAAGAGGCTTCAGCTCCCTTTCTCTTTTGTTTCCTACTGCCTAGATAAGATGTCCATATTCAGAATGTTTCATTGATATGAAGGTTGCCATCTGTTTTTTGTCCAGATAGGGACCATCTTTGTACGTATTATTTTACTTAAAAAATAGTCTTTTGAATTTAAGCAGGTTTCCTTCCCTCCCCCCTCCCTCTCTCCCTCTCCCTTCCTCTCCTTCTTTCTTTCTTAGACAGAAATTGCCAGCTTTTCTATGTCAAGTTGTCTTCCTTTAGAAATTAAAATATATGGTAATAAAATGCCATGCATATAATCACTTGACAGGTAAACTGTGTTTTTCTGACAATGTTTGAAATTAACAGTAACCTAAATAGCACAGAGGACTCTGCATTACGGAAGTTTCTTCCTTCTTTCTTCTTTTTGTAATCCTCCAACAGCAAGCCATTCATTTTTACATTTCCATGTTAAAGATACAACACTAAAAGTGCATTACCTTAATAATCAATAACTCAGTGGGAGGTCCTAATGGGGAGAATTCACTGGAAGCTACATTCCAGTTGAAGTAGCAAAGGACCACCTTAGGCCTGCGGGCTATAATTAGACAACCATAAAACTAGGAGGTAAATGGTGGAAGGCTACATTAGCAGTAAAATGCTAACTTGCAAGTAATAAGCCTGAAATCTTTCATGTCTACTCGAGTGTCACTTACACTTGAACAAGGAAAATGTTATGTTAAAGAACAAATTTACATTTAGGATCCCTAAAGCTTAAGGACTGGTGAAGGTTAGCGTGGCAATGAGAAAACAGATGAATACAAATCTGCACACTTCACAGTTTTCACTCAGTTTGGCCCTTCCCTCTCCCTTTCTTTACCATCCACCAGTTTTTTTCTTCCCCCTCCAGGCTTTGCGAAACATTACAGAATTTAAACACAGGAAACCAATATAAAAACCCTCTCAGGCAAAGAAACAGTGCAGCTGACTTTACATTGTTTTTATTCGTGGCTCTCTAGTTTTACATTTTCTGATCAGTGACTGCCACTGAGACCAGGAAACCAGTTTCTTCAAGAGCATCTGTGGCCTGTCTGAAGGGCTTGCATTATTGATTTTCTGCTCATAGATTCCAGTTGCTCTGTCAATCATGGGCCAGAAATAAAAGATGGCAGTCAATAAGCAAAAGGACTGAGCTCCCATGAACACAACAAAATAATTCAGGAGATCTGACTAAAACAGAAAATGCCAAAATCCTCACGAGAAAAAAATAAAAAAAAAATCAGTTAAGCCTTTCTGGGAAGGAAAGTCTATAGTACCCCTGAAAGACATATTATGTTTGTAAGGGACTATATTCTTGCCAAGTGAGTCTGGAATTTTCTCATCAAATTAATTCATTAATGAAAACATTTATTAAGTGTCTGTTAGGCAACCATAGGCACTGAAGACAAAATGAGGAATATTACTCTGCTCCTATTGGATAGGAATGTATAGGGTACACATATAATTGTAAGAAAGTATGCTGAGTACTGCAGTAGAGGTAAGTACAAATGGCTTTGTGAGTATAGAGGAGGGAGATACAAGAGCCTGGACAAGTCAGGGAAGATTCCAGGAGTGACAACAGTTATGTTGTAACAACATCTTGAAGAAAGCTTAGGAGTTCTACAAACAAAGGGAGAGCAGAACACTCCAGGCTGAGGACCTAACATGTGAAATCACTCTATACTTGCTCACTTTGTTCATACAAATTTAATGGACATATAAATTATTGAAAGAAGCATTCTTTAAACTAAAGTGTATGAACTGAACACTGCTATGTTGGTTTTCAACTATTTAATGATTTTTTCCCTCATCCCACAGTGTTTAACTCATGCTTTGCACAAAGAAGCTTCTCAATAAATATTTGTTAATGGTTGGATTAGAGAGAGGAAGGCCAAACAGGAACTAAAGCAGGTAGTAAAGTATCTTTAAGGAGTTCTTAAATGTTTTTAGGACCCCCTCCATGTGATCTTCAATATCTCAACATTATTATGTGGTAAAAAAAACAACTATGAATTGTAGTAAAGAATCCATTACAAATCCAATGTTTGGATGATGGGATTTTCTGGTTGATACAATTTTCTGGTTAAAGAAAAGCTATCTTAAATCGTTAAAAGGTTTTCACAAGTCTTTTGAAGTTGTGTTTGTTCAAGTTACTCCCCTACCTGCTCAATAAAGCCCTAAGGGCTTCCATCATCCCCTGAATAATCTGACTCCACTGCCCAGTTTCCTCTCACACCCCTCCCTCTTCCTGTGCTCCATTTGCAGTGTTCGTCTAAAAATGCCAAGTGTCTTCCCACTTTAGGACATTCTAATATGATCTTTCTTCCTGACACACATTTCCTTCCCTGCAGGGTATCGGGGGCTCACACAACCATGGGAGGGCTGGGTCTCAGTCTCA
Organism: Orcinus orca; assembly: GCF_937001465.1. Classification (NCBI taxonomy): domain Eukaryota; kingdom Metazoa; phylum Chordata; class Mammalia; order Artiodactyla; family Delphinidae; genus Orcinus; species Orcinus orca. The sequence continues at coordinate 139,537,856 of NC_064559.1, forward strand.
CCAAGCTCAGCCTGGAGAGCTAACCTCTAGAAAGTTGTCACTAACCCTTGCAGCTGCCTGTAGCACTGATGCAAATGATTGGCAGGAGCTCACCCCAAATCCACTGCCAACCTCCTCTCTGCTGTCTGATTATGCATCTTTGCAATTGCCGCTTGAGAACGATACCTTCTGCTCCTTCTCTTCTTTTCTGCTTTCTGTTCATTGTCAAACACTAAGCAGGATCAAGCAAAGAGGATTCTGGGAAATGTCCTTCTCAGTTCTTCTAACCTGCAGCGGTTAGAAGAATATCCAGTAGAAGCGGTTAGAAGAATATCCAGTAGAAGACTGGATATTAGATTGAATTGACTACAGACGATCCAGCACCCTGGCCAACTTCTACACAGCCTTCATTTTCACCGACTGTTTCCTAAACCCTAGGCAAGATTATGCTCCTCTGTCATAGCATTTTTCTTAATAACATCACAATTGTAATATGGTTAGATGTGTAGTTGTGGGATAAATATTTTTCTTATCTGCTACAAGCATATTACATCACAATTGTAATATGGTTAGATGTGTAGTTGTGGGATAAATATTTTTCTTATCTGCTACAAGCATATTACATCACACTTGTAATATGGTTAGATGTGTAGTTGTGGGATAAATATTTTTCTTATCCGCTAGTTCTTTGTGTTTACCAAAATATCTTCTCACCCTCTGGAACCTATTAGGCTCTCAATAAATATTTGCTGAAGGAATGAATGAAGTATCTCAACTTCTTTTAGTGATTTATGCTCTTGCAATGCCTGAGCGTCAACCTCTTTGGACATTGTACAGAGATGAGGTTTTGCTATAGATGTAACAACTGGAAGAGACTGGGTTAAATCAATAATTGCAGGATAAACTTGAAAGTTCCTTTAGAAGTTAACAGCAGGGAGGACAATTTGGCATTCTCTATCAGAAGTTTTTAAAATATTTCTATCCTTTGACCTAGAAATTCTGAGGATTTTTTCTAATGACATTTTAAGCTGTGAAAGAGATTGATGAATAAGGATTATTCATTGCATGACTCATTGTAAATTCTGGAAAGAATTGTCCTTATTCACACCTCCCACTCACTTTTCAAGCCATTATTATATGGCTTCAGTCCCCATAAACCCACTGAATATGTCTGTCTAAAACCTCTTCTTATCAATAAATCCAGTGGATACTTGTAGTTTGCATCTTCCTTGACCTCTCAGAGCACTTGACTTGCTGATGTTTTTTTCTTTCTTTGAACATCTTCCCCTCTACCTGGCTCTTCTTCTGCCTCTCTGGCCATTGTTTGTCACTCTTTTGTGAGCCTTTCTTCCTCTGCTTCCTGTTTCTGCTCTAGGTTCTTGCAACCTTCCTGCTATCTCTGGGCAAATTCATCATTATTTCAATTACCATTCATATGCTAAAAACATCTCAAGTTCATCTCTAGGCTGAAAGGATCTGATTATATGCATTTGGCTCCTGGACACTTCAACTGAGCATATGAAACTCAACTTCTCTAACAGTAAACATGCCATCTTTCCCAGCAAACGTGCTTCAATCAATTACTCACTCAATCAAAAGTGTGAGTGTGCTTGTGTGTGTATATGGGAATAGAGGTGCAGGATATTTTTACTTACTCTCAGGTAGGCAAGCTAACCAGCATCAAAACATAAGTAGTCCGTGATTGTTATTTTTAATCTAGTTCTCTTTTTTTTTTTCACGGTTAGTAAATTTATTCTAGATTTTGGCAATGGAATTACTAATTTAGAGCACTTGGGTTTTTGACCATCTTTCCTCTTTTCCCTGAATCTTTTTGGACATTTTAGATAAGACTAAGAGAGCTTGGTACCATTTTGAACCAGAATCCATACACATCATAATTAATGGCTACACAATTCTATCATATGGAAATATGAGTTTATTTTACCATTCTCCTGTTGCTCCTTTCTAATAGAAGAGGAATTCAGAAACATTCTAGTGAGTTGAGGATCCAGTTTAGTTAGGCTGCAGTCAGTATTGGCTTCATTATATGCTAATGTTCATGAGTCTGAAAATATTTGGAGTTTAATTTGAAAAAGAAATTCTTAGCAGAAGTATATTTACCTGCATTTCTAAATTCCCTAGAAAGGGATTTGAGTCCATATTCTGGAAAAATCTTTCAAAAATAAAATAGAACATCATCTTTCAGAGATTGGGGGATTATTGTGTAGTCTCTGAAAGAACTTCAAATATTATGTAATTATGGGAGTGTTTTGCTCTGCCTTGGTTGACGATTACAGAAGGATAGCTTTCAAGATGCTTTTGCCTTACTGACCTTTCATAATTCTGGTCAAATAAGATAAATATCTGCAAGTCTGAGGACAAAAGAAATATGGTAACTTATTTTTCAGAGGAGTGTGATTTTAGTTTGATTCATTTGAATAGTAAGTGAAGTTCTAGGATGATTTTTAGTAGGCTCAGATAGCTGTCTACCATGTCCTGTGGCTTGCCTTCATGCAGGCTGAGAAAACACCAAATATCTGCATAGGGTTTAAACATGACACTAAGCTCTCCTTTGCCCCCACTACCCTAACCCCAACGTTTTCTCCTTAGCAAACTTTTTCTGACTTGTCGTAGTGCCTTAATTAATGAGCATGTAAGTAATAAAAGTTTATTCTCTCACCCAGGCTGGACATTTGTTATGAGGGACATGACCAAAATTTGGGCCATTCTTCAAGGAGAAAACAATGTTATTGAGAAGAAGAAATATGTGTATGAAGTAAATAGATAATAACTTAAATAAATTGGAGATCTGGAACCTGGAGAAGGGAAGACTTAAGTGATGGGGAAATAGGAGGGTTTGGCAAGATAAATATTTTAATGATGTCCATGTGAAAAGAGTGATTTAGCTTGCTCTGTTGAATACCACTGGATGGAACTAGAAAAAGGATGAAAATTATAACATGGCATCTTGGAATTTAAAATCATAATTGACCTGGGCTCAGACGGGCCTGCATTAAGATAATGAGTTTCTTGTCACTTGTCATTCAAGGAGATGCTGGGTAAACACGGATTAATACTATCCTGGAAGAGAGGGGAGAGTGATATGGGAAGATGGACAGGGGAAACTTAAGATCCATTCCGACTCTGGGAGTATATGTACAATTAACATGATTCCTGACAATTACAGATTCTGACAAATATAGATGGTATATTATGTAGAAAATGTGGAACCAGACACTGTTTCAATAGACCTGGGTGAGCCACTTCCTCTCTAGAAATAAGGTTGTAAATGTGTCAAAATATGCATTTTTCTGGGATAGTATCTCCTGCCTTCATCAGATTCCCAAAAGTTCTATGGTCCCAAATAATTTATGACAACAACAATAGAGGGCCTTGGTTTCGAGCATTAATGCTCACCTGTTGTGGTGTTTCAGTGAGTGAAACCTCAGTGGTGAGGTGGCTGTTGACTAACAGAAAATTAGGTCTAAAGGACAAAAACATAGGGAAGTTAAGTACTGACAGTGGGGAAAGGAGCAGAGGGAACTTGTGAGACTTAGGCGTGCTGAGCGGTGGGAACCAGCGGTAGAGACCTGGAGGGGTATGATCTTCTTGCATTGGCTCCAAACTGGAAATTGTCTTCTTCCTTCCTCAGAGCAGCTCTCTGTCCATTGCCACAGATTATATTAGGGTTCTCCAGAGAAACAGAATCAAGAAGGTATTCGTGATATATCAAATCAAGATATCAAGAAATATACATCTGTGTATATCTGTATACATATATCTGTACACAGATATATATATATATATATATATATATATATACAAGATACCCACACATAGGCACATGGGTGTGTCTATGAGATATTTTTTAAGGATTTGTCTCATGTGGTTCTGGGGGTTGGCAAGTCTGAAATGTGTAGGTCTGAAAGCTGGCAGGCACTGATGCTGCAGTCTTGAAGCAGAATTTCTTCTCCTCTGGGCAACCTCAGTTTTAGCTCCTAAGGCCTTCAACTGATGGAGTGAAGCCTACACATATCATCAATGGTGATCCCCTTAACTTAAAGTCAAGGGACTGTAGATGTTAAACACATTTACAAAATGCTTTGCCAGAAACACTGAAATTAGTGTTTGATTAAATAACTGGGTACTACAGCCTGGTTAAGTTGACACATAAAATTAACCAACATAAGTACTATGCTATTATCTTTCAGGCCAGAAAACTTAAAGTTGTCATTTTTCTTTCTTATGAAATTTCATTGTGCTTTTCACCTAAGAAGGAACACAGTGAAAGTCTGGTTTTAATGGAGCCTGGAATGAAGATGAATGGAATACCAAGAAAACACACAGTGCTTCTTTCACAATTGTGTCTAGGACTGGCTTTAATCAACGAGTAGGTAATTGCTAAACTATTTGTGCCACTCGCCAAGTAGTAGCAATGAATTTACCCTTATTTATCCCATTTTGTTTTTGTGAGATGGATGGCTTAGTTATGGGTAAAATTTTTAGTTGAGTGATATAATCCCACCCTAACCCACTAAGCTGTCTAGGGGAATGGCAGATATTAGCAAAAACCCCTTAATTTGTACCTTTAATATATCACATCAATATCACATTAATACTTGCAGCAGTCAGTTATTTCTGTATATCAAATAATTACAAAATCACTTATTTTCACTATGTGTGTCTAAACTTGCTTAAAGTTGGCTGTAGGTCTTGAGTTTACTTTGTATCTCTTCTGTGTCTCTACATAATTCTGCTACTTGACTCTCTGAGAAATGACCATCTCATAGAAGACAAGCAAGGGAAGAAAGTGGAAACACAGGATGTCTCTGAAAGCCTAGGCTTGGAGATGACATACTATCTTCTCTACCCACATTTTATTGGCAAAAAGAATTGCATCAGTGGTGTGGGGAAGTATATTCTACCCCTGGTGGGAAAAACTGCCAAGTCACATGCAAAGATCATGGATACAGGAAGAGGTGAAAAGTTGGGCCAATAATTTAATCTATCACATTTATTATGGTGTATTAGGTTTTTTTTTATGGCTGCTTTAATAAATTACCACAAACTCGGTGGTTTAAAACAACAAAAATGTATTTTCTCGCAGTTCTGGAAGCCAGAAATCTGAAATCAGTATCACAGAGCCCATATCAGGATGTTGCAGTTCACGCTACCCCTGCAGGCTCTGGGGGAGAATCTGTTCCACGTCCGGCCCCACTTCTGGTGGCTGCCGGCATTCCTTGAGTCCTGGCTGCATCATGCCAGTCTGTGCCTCCATGGTCACACGGCCTTCTCCCCTTCTATCTGTCTCCTCTTATGTCAACTTTAAATTTCCCTTTGCCCTTCTCTTTAAGGATACATGGGATTGTATTTAGGGCCCATCTGGATAATCCAAGAGAATCTCTGCACCTCAAGATTCTTAACTTAATCATATCACGTACATGTAAAGTAATATTCAAGGTTCCAGGGGTTAAAGCCTGATATCTTTGGGGGACATTTTTCAGCCTACTACAAATAGGAATAGCAGTCACAGAAGGCTTTCCACCTACAAGACATTCAACTAAGCCTTTACATATATTAACTCATTTAATTCTCAAAACAACCTTTCATGTTGTTTCAGTTATCAACCCTGCTTTTTAGATGAGGAAATTAAGGTGAACAGAAGCTAAACAACAACTTGTCAAGTAAGGCAGGATTTAAGCTCTCTGTCTCCAGAGTCTTCCTTAATCACTACATTCTACTGCTTCTCTACTTTGCTTATAAATCAACAGAAACATAGATGGAAACCACAGCATCTAACACTGGGACTTGAATATTGGGCTTTTAATATGATTAGGCAGATTGGCTTCTTATACTGAGAAATATGGTCTGAGCTCTTGAGAAGTTTAGGGAGTGGCAAAAAAGAATATCTTGGATGCTGTCAGCAATTGTTCCAAAGCTGCTGGGCTGGGATCAATGACCACGTTCCTAGGTGACATTCCAGTGGCCAAGTTCTCAGCAGAGTTTGGAACATTTGTGCCTGGCAAGGTTTCTTCTCAGAATTACTAGGAAGCTGTAACTGGTGCTTGACAGAGTCTGTGCTCTGTTCCCTGCAGAAAGCTGAAGCCAAGGAGTTTTAACACCCACAATTTAATAGGAAAAAAATCTGAGTAGTGTTGATGATCAGGTCATTTCAAACCAGCCATTCAACAGAATGATGTGTTTCTTTTTTTTTTTTTTTTGCGGTACGCGGGCCTCTCACTGTTGTGGCCTCTCCCGTTGCGGAGCACAGGCTCCGGACGCGCAGGCTCAGCGGCCATGGCTCACGGGCCCAGCCGCTCCGCGGCATGTGGGATCTTCCCGGACCGGGGCAAGAACCCGCGTCCCCTGCATCGGCAGACTCTCAACCACTGCGCCACCAGGGAAGCTCTTTGCACTGTATTTTAATATAGTTTGCTTGAGTTCATTTTTGGTTACAGGGTTGGTGACAAAGGCTATGTTCTTTGTTTCTTCTTTATTTTGGTAAGAATTCTCAACATGACATTTAACCTCTCAGTAAACTTTTATGTACTCATTACAGTGTTGTTAAGTATAAGTATTACGTTCTACGGCAGATCTGCTTATTCATCTAGCGTAACTGAAACTTTGTAGTCTGAACAGCAGTCCCCCTTTCTGTGTCCCCCCTTAAGTAACTACCGTTCTATTCTCTGCTTCTGTGAGCTTGACTATTTTAGATACTTCCTGTAAGTGGAATCATGTAGTATTTGTCTTTCTGTGACTGGCTTATTTCACTCAGCATAATGCCCTCTAGGTCCATCCATGTTGAAATGGTAGATTTCCTTCTTTTTAAGGCTGAGTAATATCCCATTCCATGTATATACCACATTTTCTTTATCCATCCATCTGTTGATGGAAATTTAGGTTGTTTCTACATTCGGGCTATTATGAATTATGCTTCAATAACATGGGAGTGCAGACCTCTTTTTCCTATCCTGATTTCAATTATTTTGGATACAACCTAGAAATAGGATTGCTGGAATATACGCTAGTTCTATTTTTAATTTTTTGAGGAATCTCTGTCCTATTTCTCATAGTGGCTGCACTGTTTTTCATTCCTACCAGCACTCTGCAAGCATTCTAATTTTCCGCATCCTTGCCAACATCTTTTATCTTTTGTTTTTTGATAGTAGCCATCCTAACAGATGTGAGGTGGTATCTCATCGTGGACTTGTTTTGCATGATTAGTGACATTGAGCATCTTTCCCTACACCTGTTGGCCATTTGAATGTCTTCTCTGGAGAAGTGTCTATTCAAGTTTGATGTGTTTCCTTAAATACACAGGCATTTTTTAATGACAAAGGCTGAGCTTTCTTAGCATGGCTTCTGACCTACCCTCTAAAAGGTATATCTTAGCTACATGTATCATTATGTTTGCTATTTTGATTTAAATACTGACAAAATATAATTTATTATATTATCAAGAACCCTAACATTGCACATGGAAGGTTGAATCCAGCCACATATGGCGTTCGCCAAATGTCTCCAGAGATTTTTCTATTTTTTATATGCTTTACCAGGATTTTGCTTCCTTCACTCTTTAGCCCATATGTTTTTTTTTGAAGCTCATTAATTGGCACAAACTTTAAGCATTTGTCCCCAATCAATCAAAAGTATTTTATATAGGTAAAATATTTATTTCCAAATGGCTTGGTTGGCTCTTTCAGCGTGCTAAAGATTTTTCTATTACATTAAAAACTGCTGTTATTATTCTCTCCAAGAGTAAATAAATTTAGATCAATGACTTTCATGTATATTCCAGGCTTTCCAAACCTACATCCTGAAGTCTGCCAAAATGACTGAACAGTAAAAATCACATTCTCACTTAGGCTTCTGGAAGTTGGGACAAAAATCAGTTTCCAAGGTACAAATAATAAGCTCAAAGCAAGACCTTTTCTTTCAGTTTTTCACTTTCTATTGCTTTGTAGAGAATTATCATTTGGCTTAATTGTCAAGAAAAGTAAGAAGGAAGATCAAGGCTAATAATTAAATTTCTGCCACAGATGGAATTGTCAAAAATTAAACATGGTGTGGTAATCAAGGAATTACAGGGAGTTTAATACCTATCTCTTCTCTGGATTTCATTGCAGGCGCAGAGGAAAAAAAAACCCAAAATATTAGGAGGTTCGGGATATTTGTGTGTAGTAGAAGGTCATATTTGGGAGTTTCAGGAGAATTAAGAACCCTCCAGATGATGATACATCAACACTGAGCTTGTCCCCATGTCAGATGTTAGCACTCACTCCCCTCCCCTGGCCTGGAATAAGCTTATGTCAGATGGCCACATGGACTGCCCTTGCTTCATTCAGATCTCTGCTCAAATTCTTTCTCTTCAGAGAGTCCTTTGTGACCATCCTATCAAAAGTAGCAACACCTGCCACTCTAATCTTGCCTCTGTTTATTTTTTTCTTCTTGATATTTATCACTACCTCAGTTTATATTCATGTTCATTTGTTAATTGTTAGCTTGTTTGTTGCCTTCCCCCACCCCCAGAGCGGTGCCTGGTACAGCGTGGATGCCAAGTACATATTCGCTATTCCTATTGAACCCCCTTGTCACACTTTAGTTACAAACACACTCTGTTTGTTTGTTTTTAATTTAGTGCTTATGCATAGACACTTTGAAATTTTAAAAAAGTCCGCTTGAAATATTTCTAAATATTTAAAAACAAAGAACCAGGGGGCATAGGATATGAGAGGCCATCTTATAGGTAAAAAGGAAGCTCAGAGAGAAAAAATGAATAGTTCAAGGTCACATAGCTGTCAAGAATCTTGGGGGTGGGTCTGAGGTTTTACCCTACTGGCAAGCTAGCAAGTTATCCTTCCATAGTTTCATGGATGCTGGCAGAGACATAAGACTCCTGAGTCAGAAACAAAGAACTGTATTCTCATGGCACAGCAATCTTCATGAACATCATATTTGCCCCATTTCTCCTTGTCCTCTTCCCCTACTTACCAGCCTCATTGGAGTGATGTGGAGCTTGCCCAGCTGGATGCTCTATGTTCACACTGTGGCTCTGTGTCACACCTGAGGAGCCCTAAGCTTAAGGATTTGAATCTTTTATAATAAGCAGTAAGCAAACCTAACCTCTGATCCAGAAGAGTCACTATCTCTGTCATTCTGTGTTGTACAACATCCTTGAAAGATACCACTCTCACAAAACATGGAGAAATGCTAGAGATCTATGGAGAATTGTCTCAACATCAGCCAGTTAGTAAAAAACAATTGGTGCTATGTCCTAACTCTTTTTTTTTTTTTTTTTTGTACGCGGGCCTCTCACTGTTGTGGCCTCTCCCGTTGCGGAGCACAGGCTCCGGACGCACAGGCTCAGCGGCCATGGCTCACGGGTCCAGCCACTCCACGTCATGTGGGATCTTCCTGGACCAGGGCACGAACCCACGTCCCCTGCATCGGCAGGCAGACTCTCAACCACTGCGCCACCAGGGAAGCCCTGTCCTAACTCTTAATAATCATTGCTTTATGAAATTGCATAAAACCTGTATAGCACACAGTACAATACTTAATAAACATTAACTCTTTATTCTCATTCCACATATTTCTTTTCATCTTTGGGTTACATATAAGTTTTCTGCTTTATTTCTGATGATGTATCATGGATATTGGTAAAGGGATGCATCAGAAAAAAATCAGCCATAATCTCATCAATGCTAAACTCTATTCTGAACCCATCAACAGAAGAAGCCCATTACAACAAACCATTAAAAGAATATAGATACTTCATGAGTATTTAATACCTTGTAAAACGTAATAACTGTACAGAATCTTAGAGTGGGGAGCCTTAAGATCACCTCACTGAACTTGCCCTTTTTCCTTGGCTTTACCAATTTACTGGTGAGGAAACAAGCTGAGGGAAGGAACAGCTTTGTCCACAGTCATATTGGGTTAATAGCAGAGTGGGGAATGTGACAGTCTTGATGTGGTAGTATGCCTGTAACAATAACTTCAGTCTCATCTTCTCACACTGCTTTTCAAAAGAGCACTCACAGTATATGAGTGATTTGAGTTAATGGCCTCCTTAAGTGCTTATCCAGGAGAATGTGGGGCTGCCCAGACCTGAAGGTGAGGAACTTGGATTGCATTGCAAGAGAAACTAGAGGCTTTTTGAAGTTAAGAGTAAAGATTAAATGCTGTGGAAAACCTTAACTGCATCAATTAATCAGTACTTATCCATTGTGTGGGAGATGGTACATCATAGCAGGTGTAAACTCTGGAGTCAGATTTGGGTGTGAATTCCTACTTCACTTAGCTTTTTAAAGTTATTTACCATTGCTTTGCCTCAGATTCTTCATATAGAGTCTGAAGATAATGATTGTACCTTTCTTACAGAATTAGAAGATGAAGTGCATACATGGCATTTAGCACAGTCCATATAGAGAAAGAACTCAATAGTATTAGGATCATTCATACTATTATGTAACCTAGATTTTACAAATCATTTGGGCTGGGTATTATATATTGGCCTTTCTAGAAGATTCTTTCTCCACCCTGCTCTGTATATTTGGAGAATGAGCCGTATGTGCCACCTCAGTTGACAACCTTGAGTTAAGCCAATGGGGGAGCCCTGGCAGAGAACTGGGGAAAGGAAGGAAAGAACCATGTCAGCTCGCAGTGAAGGCCACCAGGAGCCCTAATTCTGTCAGGCTGCCCTCTCTACACTGCCCTCTATACTTCAGCATTCTGTCAACTGCCTTCACCTCCTTGGCCATCACCCGCTAAACCAGCCATGGAGTACTGCATTGTCTCTTGTGGTCTTCTAATATCAAGCTCACACTTTTTAAAAGGGTACCTTTGTTCATCTCTTCTCAAATTATCCTAATCTGAATGTGCCCTCTAATTCTTGCTGATTCATCATTTTCCCATTTGATCTTTACAACAACTCCATGAACTAAGTATTATTTCCATTTAACATATGATGCTACTGAAGCTTAGGCAGTTAAGCTAATTTCCCGAAGTGAATTGGCTAGTCAATGACAGGACCAGAATTCTGTTTTTCTGCCACTAGAGCCCATGGTCTTTCTGTTGATGTGCTTCTATTGCATTCCTTAGGGCATATTCCTCAAGGTCAGGACCATGGTTTATTAATCTTAGTATTTAGTCCCATTTCATTCCAAGTATACAGCATATACTCAATATATGTGTTTTAAATGTCTATCAAATATAATCTAAACTTAAAGGTTATTTTTAGGGAGCATATACTACTTAATCAGTATCACATTTCACAGCACACAATTTGAACATCTTGTTTTATTATAGGATAATAATCATACTCCTCATTGACTGCCCAAGAAGAGCACACAGTTGAGGAAATGCTGTTGGTGGGCGGTAAGGGAAAGAGTCAGCCTGGGGAGTTGTTCTGGCTGACATTTTCAGTGTTTTTCTGGGCCTCTCTCTGAAATGTAAAGAGCTCTGGGACTCTGGCTGCAGATGAAAGAGGTGGATTTTTTGTTTTGAGAGCAGCTGAGGGAGGTGGGTGTGTTTTGCTGTGTTTTGAATTTAGTTCTTTTCCTTCATTACAGAATCTCATTTCCTACAGAAAAGTTTAGCATCTGTTTTGTGATTTGATGAATGGCTTTGAGCTGTTAATTTAATTGCTTCCTAGTAAGACACTAATAACCTTTTTTGTTCCACTAAATACTAGTGTGTTTAGTTATAAATGAACCATAACTAAACACTTGGAGCTCCAGTACTTACAATTCACATTGCTCAGGTTCAGGTTGTAGCAACTAGAGTTAGAGTTACAGGTGGCCTGTAGATTTTGCTTCCAAAATCTGTGGTAGGTGGGAAGAACAATAACTTTCTCATAACAGCAAATTCAGGAGCAAAGCTTAATGCAATATGAACAGACAAAGGAGAAGAAAAGAGAAAAATATATGCCAACGCATTTCCAGGTCTGAGAAATCCCATTTGCTATCTTCAGCCGAGGAGCTGGAGGCCTGGAATTTGGATCTTTCTGGTCTCAGCTTCCTGAGAATTACTTGTTCTCTGGGTAGCCACAAGCATCAGGTAGGGGTAGGGGTAGGGGAGTTAACCTAAAAGTCTGGACTCTCATATTTGTCTATTGATCACCAGGTTTCAAATGTTCTTTCAAGAGTGAGGGCATCTTTATATATTTGATGGGAATGAATATTAATTTGCCACTTCTTCAGCCCTTCTGGCATGGCCACTGAGTGTTGATTTCATTGGTAATTGAAATTAAAGCATTGTAGCTCCCACTGGACTTTAATCGGCTTCCTCTTGGAGTACTGCCAAGTAAGATCTTTTCCTGAAGGACCCCAACTAAACAAGGAGGCCACAGAAGGTCTGGGTCTGCCTTTGGCAACTGGAGTCATGCAATTGCCTGGGACGTCAGTATCATCAGATTTATTCCCTGCCTTCTTTGAAATAGAGCTTTCTCACCACCAAGGAATTCTCCCAATGCTCCAAGATAAATATTTTTGGAAACCAAATGATATTTGATTTTTTCAAAATGGAGACAAAGATAAGGTGAGTATTCAGGAAGGAAAAAGGCAGGAATCTCACTCCCCACTCCTAGCTGAGGCATATTTGGTTTCCAAACTGCCTACAAATGGAGCAGTTGAAAGAAATTCAGAGTGAACTGAAGTACCAGTGAAAGGGCTGCACTGCTCCTTCATCTCCGGGACCCAGACAGGGCTGCTGTGTGGAATGTGGACCTCCCACACATGGACTTGATTGTACGTCAAGGCTGGTATGAGGAACCAAGAGACACTTTCTCCAGAAGAAGCAAGGATTCTTTAAAATCGGAGCTTTGCCTGGTGTCGTTAAAAAGAATGAAGGAAGGAGTGTGTAGTGGGTAAGCCACATCTTGATATCTTTTTTCCTTAATCATCCCCACCTCCAAACTAAAAACATTTTCTTCAGCATTTCAATGACCATATTATGCTTTAGGTGAAGTGATACTTTATTATTGAGATTAAATTTGAATCCTTTTAAAGGAAGCCTGTAAGGATTGTTGTTAAATCTCAGACTCCCTATCTCTTTAGCTGTTAGAAAAGAATATATAACCCCATGTTTAAAAGAGTGATTTAAATTTTTCATTTTTCCCAGAAAGGTGTATTTCTAAGTTAGAATTTGCTCATAGCTCTTCCTGTTAAGCACAGCCATGCAGTTCATATGCAAGGTGGATTTTAATGTCTCTCAAGGTGAAACTCTGCATTGAACATGCAAATCACCAGCATCAAATTCATCAGCAAATATTGTTAGCTCAACCTGCAGAGTAAATCCAGAATTAGACCACTTCTCACCACCCCTCTGCTATCTTTCTGGTCTGAGCCACTGGAACCTCTTACTATCACTTCCTGTCTGGGCTCCCTGATTCTAATTCTGATTCCCCTCAGGCTCTTTCTAACCCAGATATGTTTTATCAAAACATAAGGTTATGCTTTTGCTCAAAACCATCCAAGAGCTTTCCATACCACTCAGAGTAAAAGCTAAATCTTACCATGGTTTCAAAGGTCTTACGTGAGCCGGTTCCTACACCTACCCTGTTCTCTCTTCCATCTCCTACCAGTTTCTACCCAGTCACTTTGGTCTCCTTGCTGTCCATCAAAAGTCTTTTCCTTTGTAAGGCTCTCTCTGTCACCTCTTTCAGCTCTTTACTCAAAAGTCACTCTCTTAATGAGGTCTTTTGTTGCTACTCTATTTAAAACTGCATTCCTCTCATAACTGGCTGTATCTCCTTTGCCTGACTGAAGTTTTTCGTGAGATTGACAATAAGTTATCCTTTGTTTACGTACTTCTTTCGTTTACTGTCTGCCTCTCCCCTTGAGAAGATAAGCTCTAGGAGGGATCATGGAAAACACTGGGAGGCTCAGAGTAGGCATTCAAAAAAAACAAAAATTCTTTTTGAATGAGTGAGTAGGACACCATATTCTTATTCTTTGGAACCCTGTGAAGAGTTCCCATGGTCCAGTCTAAAAAGGGGTACAAAAATCCAGAGTATATGAGGCATATAATAATAGCACAACAGAGAAATTTTCTAATAACAAGTGCCCACCTACCCAACACATACTGAGATCAACCAATGCCTGGGGTTCAAGCACTACTATTGACTACTTGTTCCTGAATGTAACTGGATTTTTAAGCCTCTTGCTCTCGCCTCAGTGCCTATCTCAGCAAATTCTGACATCACAGGACAAACCACAAATCCAACTCCAGATGCATTAAAAAATAATCTGGCTATTTCACTGAAGATCAGTTAGAAACACTGAAGAATATTACATTTTATATTACAACAAAACAAAACAATAAAACAAAACAAAACAAAACACTTCCTAAAAAATACTGCTTAAATATATTCTTTTTCCATGATTCCCTGTAGGGCTGTCCACATACTCTCTTGTCTCTCTTCTATGGGTCCCAGTAACTCCCTAGGACTATTCAGAGATTCGAGTAGTACTTAGATCTCATCCACCTGGCCCACATTCTGTAATCTCATGTCATTGTTTTGTAATATTTGTCCATTCAGATATGTGCATCATAGTGTCCTGACTAAACCTTGCTATTATCTTCCTATATCCCAGAATATATAATACAAACTTTTTATAATGATCTTGATGGTGTTAAACTTGCCAAACTTATCTCTAGTTGGAGTTTTCACAATTTAAGCTCCACTCATACTGAATTGCAGCCTCTGGCACAGTTCTGAGCATTTGACAGATGGCTCCTTCCCTCCATAATACCTCATTTCTCAACCTTCTGATGGACTCCGCTAGAAAATCACCTCACCGGTGAATTATTTCCCACCTTTCACAGGAGGAATTGGTCATACTGGCTTCTTGCTCTTCTTTAAATACTCAAAGCTACTCCGCCTTGAGGCATTAGCACTTGCTATTCCCTCTGCCCCGACACACTTTGCTTACTTAGCCACAAGGCTTCCTCCTGTGCTTTCTTCAGATCACTGCTAAATACCGTTGTACCAGGGAATTGTTTCCCAATGACCCTGTGAAAAAGAGTCAGACCTACCCTGATCCTCCCTCTGGCGCTATCCATTCTCCTACCATGCTTTATTTTTTCCTCCAAAAGCATTTATCTCCATATGATATATATGTACTTGTTTATTTATTTATTCCCTCTCTTCCTCCACTGGAATGGAAGCTCTATAAGGGCAGATTTTTAAAAGGTTTTCTTCATTATTGTTCTCCCATAATCCAGTACAAATTCTTGGCATATATTAGATGCTCAACAAATATTTGTTGAATTTACTGATGAATAAATGGTCAACTGTCTCTCTTACTATCAGGTCTGTAGACTTTATGAGGGAAGTTACTAGGTGCATTTAATTCACAACTGTAGTAAATAATATGTGTTTAATAAGTGAATGGATGGATAAATAAATATATTATATCTTGAGTACTTAGTACAGAGCTTGTTACATTGAATTCCTTTATATGCCTATACAGGAAAGACTTCTGGGCAGAGGGAACAGCAAATGCAAAGGCCAGTGGTACATATACACTTGACACACTCTAGGAGTAGCAGAGTCAAGGTGAACGGAATGGAGAGAATTAAGGAGAGAATAGTAGGAGCAGAATTCTAATTGGGGTATATCACTTAGAACCTTGTAGGTTATTTTATACAGTTTAGCTTTGTTAAAAATAGGAAGGCACTGTAGGATTTGAGCACTGTAGTGACATGATCTGGCTTGCATTTTAACAGGATCACTCTACCGGCTATATTAAAATGGCAGAAAAACAGATAGAAGGTGGACGAAGGAGGGTCAGTTACAAGACGATTGAAATAATCTTTATGAGACATCATGGTGGTTTGGATCAGTCATGATTTGATAGCCATAGAGATGGCAAACAATGGTTATATTCTAGATACATTTCAAGGGTAAACTCAATAGACAATCCTGATAGATTGGATGTAGGAGTGAAAGAAAAATATTATGCTAATATTTTGGTTTGTGAAATTCCACTTCCAAACAAGATAGAATAACAGACAAGATTTACATTCATGTGTGAAATAATTAAGGAAAAAATGTAAAGTATTTGAAACAATAGTTTTTAAGATACTGGATATATCAGACAATGAAGGACAGTGATCTCTGACAGAAATGAAATAAATGAAGTGAGCTCCATTATTGGCAGAACACATGCCTTACTTCCCAGGCTGTGAGGCAGGGAGGGAGAACACAGGAGGATCCCAGAAAACTTATTCATTTGAGATGGAGCTGAGATTCTGGGGAGACCAAGGTGGCTAGAGCTTTGAGGAGGGAGTAATGCAGAGAAGAGAACTTCACAGAGGGAGAGTCCTGGAGAACTGCAGAGGGTGCCCTTTGATTACTCAGGAGAGTATCGATCAGAGCATGCAGGTGAAAAAAATTACCTGAAGCTGTAAGAAGAAGCTTCCAAAGGGATTAGAGGCAGCAGGACCCAGTATTCACAAAAGACTAAGAGTAGCCAATCTGGAAAACTTCATAATTGTTGGGGCATTGGGTAAAACCCAAGAGTCTTGCCTAAGACGTAGGGAATAATTAGCCCTCAAAGAAATGTTAAGGAACTTCTTCAAGCAGAAGGAAGAATGACACTAGTTGGAAATACAGATTGACACAAAAAAATAAAGTGTATCTGAAATGGTAACTACATGGGTAAATATATAATGTTTTTTTCATTATCTAAATTTCTTTAAAAGATAATTGATTTTTTCTAAATCGGAGCTGGAGGAATCAGGCTCCTGGACTTTAGACTATACTATAAAGTCACAGTAATCAAGACAGTATGGTACTGGCACAAAAACAGAAATATAGATGAATGGAACAGGATAGAAAGCCCAGAGATAAACCCACATACATATGGTCACCTTATCTTTGACAAAGGAGGCAAGAATATACAATGGAGAAAAGACAGCCTCTTCAATAAGTGGTGCTGGGAAAACTGGACAGCTACATGTAAAAGAATGAAATTAGAACACTCCCTAACACCATACACAAAAATAAACTTAAAATGGATTAAAGACCTAAATGTAAGACTGGACACTGTAAAACTCTTAGAGGAAAACATAGGCAGAACACACTATGACATAAACCACAGCAAGATCCTTTCTGACCCATCTCCTAGAGAAATGGAAATAAAACCAAAAATAAACAAATGGGACCTAATGAAACTTAAAAGCTTTTGCACAGCAAAAGGAACCATAAACAAGATGAAAAGACAGCCCTCAGAATGGGAGGATTTATTTGCAAGTGAAGCAACTGACAAAGGATTAATCTCCAAAATTTACAAGCAGCTCATGCAGCTCAATATCAAAAAAACAAAAAACCCAATCCAAAAATGGGCAGAAGACCTAAATAGACATTTCTCCAAAGAAGATATACAGGCTGCCAACAAACACATGAAAGATTGCTCAACATCACTAATCATTAGAGAAATGCAAATCAAAACTACAATGAGATGTCACCACACACCAGTCAGAATGGCCAACATCAAAAAATCTACAAACAATAAATGCTGGAGAGGGTGTGGAGAAGAGGAAACCCTCTTGCACTGTTGGTGGGAATGTACATTGATACAGCCACTATGGAGAACAGAATGGAGGTTCTTTAAAAAACTAAAAATAGAACTACCATACAACCCAGGAATCTCACTACTGGGCATATACCCTGAGATAACTATAATTCAAAAAGAGTCATGTACCACAATGTTCATTGCAGCTCTATTTACAATAGTCAGGACATGAAATCAGCCTAAGTGTCCATCATCAGATGAATGGATAAAGAAGATGTGGCACATATATACATTGGAATATTACTCAGCCATAAAAAGAAATGAAATTGAGTTATTTGAAGTGAGGTGGATGGACCTAGAGACTGTCATACAGAGTGAAGTAAATCAGAAAGAGAAAAACAAATACTGTATGCTAACACATATATACAAAATCTAAAAAAAAAAAAAAAAAAAAAAGGTTCTGAAGAACCTAAGGGTAGGACAGGAATAAAGATGTAGATGTAGAGAATGGACTTGAGGACACGGGGAGGGGGAAGAGTAAGCTGGAATGAAGTGAGAGAGTAGCATTGACATATATACATTACCAAATGTAAAATAGATGGGTAGTGGGAAACAGCTGCATAGCACAGGGAGATCAGCTCAGTGCTTTGTGACCACCTAGAGGGGTGGGATAAGGAGGGTGGGAGGGAGACGCAAGAGGGAGGAGATATGAGGATATATGTATATGTATAGCTGGTTCACTTTGTTATGAAGAAGAAACTAACACACCATTGAAAAACAATTATACTCCAATAAAGATGTTAAAAAAAAGATAATTGATTTTTTCTAAAGAAAAGCACTATTTTAATTATAGTAAATTTAGCAAGAGCTAAATTATAATTTTTTCAAATATATCATATAACATGCCATATGATTTTTATTCTATAAGCAGTTCATAAATTTCAAGAAAATTAAAAAAAGAGAAAAAGCAGAAGGAATGTCACCCATCATTTCATCACTGATATAATACAA
Organism: Orcinus orca; assembly: GCF_937001465.1. Classification (NCBI taxonomy): domain Eukaryota; kingdom Metazoa; phylum Chordata; class Mammalia; order Artiodactyla; family Delphinidae; genus Orcinus; species Orcinus orca. Next base: position 139,556,368 of record NC_064559.1, read on the forward strand.
ATATTCCTAACATGTTAATACGTGATATCAGAATATTTTGACCTTTTTTCTTTCAGTAGTATTTCTATGCATAATTTTCTGTGTTGTAATTGTAATTTCCATGTTTAATTTTAAATGTTTCTTATTTTTAGAACTCATACACATATTTCTTTTCAATTAATTAATTGTATTGTGGTAAGAATACTAGCACAAGATCTACCCTATTAAATTCCTAAGTGTACACTATGGTATTGTTAACTATAGGCACAAGTTGCATAGCATATCTCTAGAATTTATTCTTCTTGCATAACTAAAACTTTACGCCAACAAACAGAACTCCTCATGGTCAAAAAGAGAAGAAATCAAAAGAGAAATTAGAAAATATTTGAACTAAATAAAAATGAAAATCCAACATTTCAGAATCTGTGGGATGCAACTAAAAGATTAGTTGGAGAGAGAAACTGATAGCACTAAATAACTCCATTGGAAAATAAGAATGATCTTAAATCAATTATCTCAATTCCTACCTTAAGAACTAGAAAAAGAAAAAAAAATTAAACTCAAATTAAGCAGAAAAAAGAAAATTATCAGAGCAGAAACTAAAGAAATATAAAACAGAAAAACATTCACTGAAACCAAAGGTGTTTCTTAAAGAAAGTCCAAAGAGATATGGCTTCTAGTAAATTTTACAAATTTTTTAAGGAAGAAATAATAGCAATTCTACTCAAACTCTTTCAGAAAATGGAAGAGATTACCTCTCAATTCATTCTATGAAGCCAGCATTATCCTGATACTAAACCAGACAAAGACATTACAAAAAGGAAAACTACAGACCAATATCCCTCATGAACATAGATACTAAAATTCTGAACAAGATTTTAGTAAATTGAGTCCAAAAGCATGTAAAGGGCATCATGACTAAGTATGATTTATCTGAGACATGCAACAGTGATTTAATAATAGAAAATCAATAGAAAATGGATGAATGCAATTCATTTTATCAACAAACTAAAAGAGAAAAGTTGTACAATCATATAACTAGGTGTTGAAAAGCATTTGACAAAAATCTAACATCAATTCCTGATTAAAACTCTCAACAAACTAAGAATGAAAATGATTCCATAACTGGATTAAGGGGAATTTACCAAAAACTTATAGTTTACATCATACTAAATGGTGAAAGACTGAATATTTTCCTTTAAAATCAAGAATAAGGCAAGGATGGTTGCAATCACTACTTCCATTTAATATTGTGCCAGAGGTTCTACTCAGTGATTTAAAGAAAGGATGAGAAACAAAAGACAGCCATATTGAAAGATGAAGGAAAACTGACCTAGAAGACAGCATAATCATCTATGTAGAATATTGTATGAAATCTACAAAAAGCTTATTTGAATTGAAAACCAAATTTAGCAAGGTGTCATGATATGAGCTCAATATACAAAATTAATTTTGTTTCTATACAGTAGCAACAAACAATCAGAAATTAATTTTAAAGTACCATTTATAATAGCATCAAAAACATGAAACCTTTAGGGGTAAATCAGACAAAAATACACAAAACCTGTACACTGAAAACTGTAAACCAGTGCTGAGAGAATTTTAAAGACCTAAGTAAATGGAGCTATATGTTGGAAGAATCAATATTGTTCAGATGTTAGTTGTCAAAGATTTGATCTATAAATTAAATACAATTCAAATAAAAATTTCAGTAAGCCTGTTTTATAAAAATTAACAAGCTGATTTTTAAAATTCATATGGAAATACAAAGGATCTAGAACAGCCAAAACAAGAACAAAGTTGGAAGACTAACACTAACTGATCTCAAAATTTATTATGAAGCTGCAACAATCAAGACAGTATGGTATTAGCATACACATAAAGAAACAGATCTGAAGAGTCTGGAGAGTCCAGATAGACTTGCATATATATGTACAACTGATTTTTGACACAGATACAAAATTAATTCAATTTAATTTTGGAGAAAAGTTTGTTCAACAAATGCTGTGGGAACAACTGGCTCTGTTGCCACAGATCTGCCACACAAAAAAAGCAAAACAAAAAACAAACTTTGATCCGTATCTTGAAAACCTTGTACTATATACAGATATTAAATCAAAATGGGTAATGGGTCATGGACCTAAATGTAAAACCTAAATGTAAACCTACATGTAAACCTAAATGTAAAACAGGAGAAAAATCTCTGCAACCTTAGATTAGGCAGAGTTCCTAGATAAAACACCAAAGGCATGATTCACAAAAGAACAAATTGATAAAATGGACTGCGTTAATACTAAAAACTTCTGCTCTTTGAAAGACATTATTAAGAAAATGGAAAGGCAAGACACATACTGGAAGAAAATGTTTTCAAGTCATATATCTGATGAAAGGCTTATATCCAGAATATGTAAAGAATCCCAAAATTCAATAATGAAAAAAATCAAACAACTGAATTAAACAATGGGCAAAATATTTGAATAGACACTCCACTAACAAAAGACATATGAATGGCAAATAAGCATATGAAAAGATGTTCAACATTACTGTTCATCAGGGAAATGTAAATTAAATCCACAATGAGACACCACTACACACTCATTAGGATGACCAAAATTAAAAAAAAAAAAAATGATTATACTGGACTTCCCTGATGGCACAGTGGTTAAGAATCCACCTGCCAATGCGGGGGACACAGGTTCGAGCCCTGGTCCAGGAAGATCCCACATGCCGCGGAGCAACTAAGCCCGTGAGTCACAACTACTGAGCCTGTGCTCTAGAGCCCGCGAGCCACAACTACTGAAGCCTGCGTGCCACACTACTGAAACCCACGTACCTAAAGCCTATGCTCTGCAACAAGAGAAGCCACCGCAATGAGAAGCCGGCACGCCGCAAGGAAGAGTAGCCGCTGCTCGCCACAACTAAAGAAAGCCTACGTGCAGCAACAAAGACCCAATGCAGCCAAAAATAAATAAATACATAAAAATTAAAAAAAAAAAAGATTATACCAAGTGTTATGGAGAATGTGGAGCTACTGAAACTCTCATATATTCCTGGTGGGAATGTAAAAAGGCATAATCACTTTGGAAAACAGTTTGGCAGTCTCTTAGGAATTTATACATACACCTACCTAATAGCCTGTAGAAATTTATAGCAGCTTTATTTTTCCCAGGCAAAAACAGGAAACAACCCAAATGTCCATTAATAGTGAAGGGACAAATTTATGTATATTCATACTATCAAATATTACTCAGCAAAAATATTATGAATTAGTGATACATGTAAAGACATGGAAGAATTTCAAATTAATTGTGCTGATTTAAAGAAGCCAGAGAAGGAAGAGTATGTATTGTACGATGGTATTTATATACAATACATAAAAGAAAATGCAATCTTCAGTGACAGAAAGCACTATAATGATGGAAAGCAGATGGCTGGTGACCTAGCAAGGGGAGCGGGAGAAAGTGGTGAGGGTGAGGAAGGAGGGATTACAAAAGGACTAAAGGAAATATTTGTAGATGATGACTATGTTCACTATCTTGATTGTGATAATGGTTTCATATGTGTATATACATATGCCAAAACTTATCAAATTGTGCACATTAAATTTGTGCAGTTTATCATATGTCGCTTACACCTCAATAAAAAAAAAATGAAAAAAAAATTAAAAAGCCAAAACTTTAGCTTAAGTTATTAGAGGAATGGAATTGCCTTTAACTGTGATGAGATGCCTGTGGGTAGATTGGCTTTGGGGGAAGGATCAAGAGTTCAGTCTTGGACATGTTATATTTAAGAGTTTATTAGACATCCAAGTGAGATACCAAATGGGCAGTAGAAAATACAAGTCTAGAGTTCAAGGGAGAGGTCTGGGCTGGAGATAAATGTGAGAGTTACTGACACACAAATAATACTTAAAGCCTTGGAAGGCACTCAAAGGACATTTGTGATTGACTTGGGAACCTCATTCCTGAATCATCCAACATTTACCAACCACTTATTACAATCAGCTCAATACAATTGATGAGATAGTGATACCTGAGGCTGTATTGTGTAACATATACTGTTTTTACGTAAATGATTTGTGCATGATATAGTTTTTTGGCAGAGAATACAGTTTTCTTTTTAATGTGGCTTTGTCTGCTTTGGATGTCTACTAAAGCTCCCTAGGACTGTGCTTGCTGGGAAGCTGACAGTCTATCAGAGTTTTCTTTAGTTAGCGGGAGTTTGAAAGCTAGCGCTTAAAAGTCCATGCTAATGACCTGGTAATTGTTTTAATGGATTTTCAAAGAAGTGTGAAGTTCTCGGCTGACTTCTCAACAAAGTGTAAAGTATGGTAAAGTGTGTGAGAGAGTTATTCTCATTCCTGTGAATTTGTCTCTATCTGTTTACAGAATCAAGAAACATTGCCAAGTACAGCTTTGGCTATTTTGTCAATACAAATCTGCTTTGGGTGTGTGAGATTCAAGCAGGATGTCTGGATTCTGTTTAGCAGATGGGCTGGGGCAAAGCAGGGTACCTTCAGAAGAGCCTTCAGCCCTTCTGAGCAAAGAGAAGACTTGACCGTCTGATAGACTGAGAATAAGGGCCCTGAAGATGCCAGTCTGGATTCCTGGCATCTGTCTTGCTCAAGACTTCTCTTGCCTCTCACCTGGAAGGGAATAGATGCTTCTCTAGGCTTTTTCATTTCTTGTTTCTAATACATTTTGTCTAGAGGACCAAATATTCCTATTGTGCTTCCCAATCCCCATAAAAGAACACTCCGTGCAATTGACATTAGTGCTTTGATTTAGTTTTACTGCTGTGTTAAGCCATCTTGGGGTGTGCATTTATGCTAACCCAGAAATGATTGAGGAATAGCAAACTTTCCTCACAGTGCTGAAGGGGTAGAGAATACATAGTTTTTTTGTGTTATGAAATTTATTTTCTTCTGCCTTTGTTTTATGGCATATAGTAGATTTCGAGGGCATGGAATGGTCAAATGTTGTTTCTTGTTTGGGTCTTTAGGGCTTGGAGTCTGCACTCTATGTCAGCTCTTTAGAAGAAATACTACTAAGAGTACAGGGAGGCCACTGACAGCTCTACTCAAGGGTGGAATTCAGCCCAGGGCAAGGCAGTTGTGCCTTAGGCCCTAGTCAATAAGTTTTAAGGTGTTATTATAAATGAATCAGTCTTGTAGATCTGAACTCCATTGAGGTTCTTAGTGTTGCAGTGAATTAACAGTGTATGACTCTTAGGTTGGGTTCCTTGGAAACAGACACTGAGGTGGAGATTTGTATCCAAGAGGTTTATTGAGTAGCACTCTCAGGCACAGCACCAAATGGAAAGTGCGGGGAGTAGGAATGGGTAGAGGGAGACGTTGAGCTGAGATACAGTTGTAACAAAGCCTTAGCCCATCCCCTGGGGAGACCTGGATTTGGAGGGTGGTCCTACAGAGTTGTTCCAAATTGAGGCATGATCGTGGGAACTTTGTACCTTCCCATCAGCCAGTCGTTGGATACAGGCTGCTCTTGGAGAAAGAGTATAAACTTGGACTCTCTCCCTTTGGCACAGAGTAATTCTTGGATTGGGATGCAGAAGTTAACCATCGACAGCCAACACACCTAGCAGCCGGGGTAATGAATGCTTCAATTCTGAAGGGAAGATCTGAGTCAGGCAACACAGCATCCTTTACATGATTAATAATGAAAGACAAGATTATACTGTAGCTATATTATTGACAACAGTAATGTTTCATTTTGCTTTGAAATTACGTCAGTTATTTGTACTAATAATAACAAAATAACCTAATTGAAGGCCTACTCTGCACTGTCCACTTTCATATACTGTAGTTTCCTGTTTTTTTTTTTCTTCTTTTTTTAATCCTCACAGCAACCCTGTAAAGTAAGTATCATGTTACCATTGCTCTTGAAAAGTATGGTTCAGGGATATGAATTGCCCAATTTCATACAATTACTATCTGATCACATCACATGTTTTTTTCTACACTGTCATCTCTGTCCAGCTATATTAAACTTTTTGTGTTTCCAAAATTTATCTTGCTTTTCCTTGTTTCTTTGCATTTGTATGATGTTGATTACCTGGAATGTCTTGCCTTGCTTGTCTGCCTATCAAACATCCATTCATCCTTCAAGGCTCATTCTAAAGATTATCTCCCCTGTGAAGTTTTCCTGGACTCCCTCTCCAATAGTTATTCTCTCTTCGTCTATGGTCTCGGAACACTTTGTACATGATACCCCATAGATGCCTGATACATACGTGTTCATGAAATGAAGGCATGGGTTCATCTTTTCAGTCATGTTGCTTGGCTTTGAGATTTGCCTAATACATTTCTTCTATGAAGCCACTTAATCTTGGAACCACTTTGTTTTCCTGCAGTTCCCAGTGAAGCCTGGTATGTGTACCTAAGGAATTTATCTTGGCTGATCAAGTTGAGCATCACCACAGCAAATATTGGAAACTGCTACCAGATTTTCCATTTCAGGGATGCTTTCGATGATGAATTTGTCTGAAACTCATATAAATTACACCCAAATTGTATTCTCAGGCAATTATTTGATTCCATGCTGAAGATATACTGAGTTTGTTCATACCCAGAAAGTGTAAAGAATATCTTAATTCATTTTGTTTACTTTCTTTTTGGGGCAGCTTCTTACACACTGAAAGAATTTCAGTGTGGGGAGGAATAATGTGACAGTAATTAGCACTGATTTTGCTGATGAAATATCCAAGGTTATAAGTAAAGACGCATGCTGTTAAATGACCTTAGTGATGATCTACAAACTTGCTCTAAGTTCTAGAGCTCCGCTGGTGGGCTCCATGCCTCAGGCTCTCTTCCCTGTTTTCTTTTGTGTTCACTCTTGGACAGAACTAACCAGGATGTTAAAGCTCCAAGATGACCGCAGGATATGTAACTCTGGTCCCAAGTTATTGAGTTAGAAAAGGAATCTTCTGAATTAAAAGCAGTGATAAGTACAAGTTTATAAATTCTTTGTAGCAACTTTGAACAAGAGTAGAAATAATGGACTCTCTTACTAAATAGGACTCCTTGCATTGCCTTACCTCTTTTCGTTGGCAGTTTTACCAGGGACTAAAGCCAGCTCTGTCATCATGGAGCAATCTTTGACTTTTCATGAATGCTTCTGAGCTGACGAACTGGTTGGTGTCTGGAAGTTTTCTTCCATCAGACCAAGTATAATTTGAAGGGAAGATGTATACTGGAAAATGGAATTTTGCTTCCATTGGCCTGCACTTTTGTCTGTGCTTTGTTGGCACTGTCAGGAGTGCTGCAGTGTAGACAGTCATAGAGTGAGTGCCACCTGCCCAGCTCCTCTCATGTTCAGCCTCACCCAAGTCCTGAACATTCTCATCACTCTCTTGTATCTGCCTTGTCTATCTGTTTCGCTAAACTGGTTTCTTCTGATGACAAAGCCCCTTCTAAACTGTAAATTACATATCTATTCATTCCCCTTTCAATGCATTATGGTGCTATTCCCTCTCATAAAGGGATGATTCTAATAAGTGGGTCTATTGGAATAATTAATGCAGATCTCATAAGTGACAATTTACAAGTCAGGAGTGGCTTAAATAAGGGAAGGAAGAGGCTGGTCTAATTTACCTTATTGCACATTTCTTGCCACTGACTTTACAGAACAAATGGAACTAAATCATTGTTAATGCTGAGCCTTAAATTTTTCTTCTAGTCATTTCTCTCTCTTTTAGGTATTCACACTCATAAACACACTGTCCCTTAAATATTAATCCAGCTTTGTTATTTAATCAAAAAGCTTCTGTGTTCTTTTCTTACTTTACTTTAGCCTTTTGTGAGACATATCAAAAGCACCAAAAAGACTACATAATTTATAACTACAGTTTCTTTTTCCTCTTTCAAACTCCCATTTTCATGGACAAATGATACTTTTGTAACTTCTTGGAGACTGTCTGTCATTAAGTCATTCCCCCGGGTCAGTGTGCCCTTTACCAGTCAATAATACACATCAATATTCTGGAGGTTTATAGAAGATGTTAAAGACATCTCTCAGAAACCCAAAGATTATACTATTTTTCCAAAAAGTTTTAAATTGTCCTTCTTTAACTCTTGAAAGCATCAGTTCCTCACTTTCAAAGTATTTTTGAGTTTTTCTCTTGGTTTGTTTTATTGTAGAATCCAAGTTGTCCTTATATTCCTGTTTGTATTAGCCATTAACACCATTTTACCTAATCCCCAACATTTGTTTATGCTTTGTGTCTTTGTATTCATTGCCTGAAAATGTTTGGTACATGTACTCACATTTATTTAGTCAAGAAATGTTTATTCAGGGGCTACAATCTTGCCTAATACCTTGGAAATAATGGATTTCCAATGGATCCTCTAAAAGGATCCATTCCAAGATCCTGTTAGAGGATCTTATTCAGGGCTGCTTACACTCATGAGGTTCTATTCAGGGATTAAAAACAGAGGATGGCATAGAAATTACCCATGAAGTGGTGAAAACAAGCATGGAATCAGGGGGGTGCTCAGACAGTGAGGGCTCCAGGGAGGCACAGAGAGACAGGATATCTAAACAAGCCTGCTGAAGGTCAGTGAGCTTTTTCTGGAGGATCTGATATCTACACTATATTTTGAAGAAAAAAGTGGTCTCCAAGTAAGGAAAGAATGGAAAAGCGTAGCAGGCAGGAAAAACAGTGGTTTCAAATATGATGGTGTAGTTGGAATTACAAATAATTCAATATCACTAGAGTGAAAAGGAGAAGCCAGAAATTGGGCTGGGGATGGGTTCGGAGACATGGCTCTGGAGGTGAGCAGAATCCAGCTCATAGCAAACTTTCTACGCCATGCTAGGGAGCTTGGTTTTTATTCTACAGACAACAGGGAACTGTGGAAACATTTTTAGCAGAGGAGGAAATAGATTTACGTTTCAGTTCACTTTCTGGGGTGTGAGGAGAACACATTTGAGGAGAGTGAGTTCAAGGGCAGGGAAAACAGTTTGGAAAGTGGCTGCAGTTCTCTAAATGAGGTGTGAGGATAGCTGAGACTCCAGTAGAGGTGGTAGACCTACAAAGAAAGAGACCCGTTTGAAAAATCTTTAGGAAATACTCTTGTTTGGAGAAGGTGAGTGGATTGCCCATCCTGTCATCCATCCATGAGAGTGTGTAGGTTCAGCCTCTTTGGTGGTTCTTGGAGTGAGAAAGACATTATTCTTTCCTGAAATGATTCCCAGTATCTTTGTGCACTGTCAATACATTAGGCATCTGATTTCACAAGGATAATGCTCAAGAGACACCAAGTTTTCTGCAGTGGGTCCAATGCGTTATTCAAAAGTTTTTTTTTTACCTCTTGAATATCTGAAGCTTAATCCTAGTGAGGAGAGCTGTCATTTTCTTCCCAGACAGGAAGCTGAACTGTCTTTTCGAATGCCCCGGGGCTTTCTGGACTCACAAACCTTTCATTGTAAGTACTTGTCTAACTTACAGGGAAGTTACACAGAATTCTCACCATTCCCTATGCTTAAGATGCATCACGCGTCTATAGTCTGCCTTTGGTGCATGGGCCCCTCAAAGTAAGCACCTCCGCAGAGGTCAAAGGAATTGTTCGTTGAATTTGGAGATGGGTCTCAGTACGGGGGCATGTGATGTCTATGCTCAAGACTGCTGGTAGTTATGCATTAGATCCCCAGTCTATGGAAACTTAGCTGCCAGAAGAAAAGAAATATCTAACTTTAAAAAATTAATTCATTTATTATTTAAAATATTTATTAAGATGCTATTCCATGGCCTGGTGCTATATGTGGTACTGATTGATTTATTCTTTCTCTGGGATTAGATGGGTGGTAAGTCAGGGCTAGGGAATGGGCCATGAGAGGCTTGTCCTCCCATCCACGGGTGGGACTGGATAACCACCCAGGACAGCCATATACCAGGGTAGTATGTGGAGGGGTCTAAACCAAAGTCCTGGGGCAGAAGCCAAAAGTCAGGAGCTAGTGGGTACACATGTAAGTGTGAAATCCAAGGGGGAAGAAAAAAGATGGAGAGGCGAGACAGAGTTAAGGGGTAGCACCAGACAGGGATGGAGCCAAGTGACAGCAGGTTCAGAATGAGAGCAGAGATCCAGGGACATCGCTGCAAACAGATGGGAGTGAGAGACTCACTGTACGGGATGCTGGGGAGTTACGGGTGTGGGTGTTTCCCGTTTGCTTAACAAGCACAGGTTTTGTGGCAGACATGCCTTTGGAGGTGCAAGGTAAGGGCTCTTAAAAAATCACTGTCTGCTTGCAGCAGATAAGACTAAAACAAATGGAAACCAGCAGGCACAGAAAGCAGACAGCACCGACTGACTGTACTATTGTGTGATGTGAGCACCTAGAGAAAGAGTTCAGTGTGGACCAAATTTGTAGGAATTTGGTGAATGAAGTAGAGGTTAAGTTGTACAATTGTCTTCCTCAAAAGCCTTATTCTTTTCAGCCAAACTCACCATGCCTTCCCTGACTCCACATTATCCACACTCCCTCTGTCGACTGCTCCCTGTGACCTTATGCTTCCGACTCTTGCTGAGGAACCACCTTCTTTATGACAGCCCACCCAGAGTCACTAACTCAGCATCGATTGCCCTCCCCACCCATAAAATTTGTATCCACCTCCTCCTGGCTGGTAGTCGCTTCAGCAGTTGTCTTTGTTAGATCATGAGATCCACAGAATATTTTATTATTCACTGTTGATCTCCCTGGACATCCAGCCCAACAAATGATGGAGGACGCTTCACTCGGGCATTTACAGATCTCTATCAACTATGCCCCACTATCCTTCTCCTATTTCCACAGTTTTGAAAATTTCATCTTTCATTAGTCTGGAATCTGCCCCTTCGCTCTAGGTAAGCCTGTCCATCTCCCCTCTCCACCGACATTTTATTCCTTCCAAACTCTTTTTGCTCCCTTTTCCCATCTGCACTTCCCTTTCTTCTTTCTTCCTGCCATCATCCTCTTCTTTTCCACTTCTTGTTCCTTTTTTGCCCCTTCAGGAACCATCTTCAAGATCTTGCCTTCATGACTCTTGACACATATTCACCTTTTGTACTATTATTCTTCACTTGCCAATACATTTGTAACTATCCTCGTACCATTCATTCATCAAAACATTCATGCATCAATTTTTCTCATCAAATACTTATAAGTGACTACTATGTGAAATAAAGTGTGTTACACACTGGAGACACACCAGGGAATGTGACACAATCCCTGCTCTTCAAATGTTCAGTCTGGTGCATTTGGATTTTCTCCCTACTTGAGTTTAAAAAATAATAAACATAGACATTCACATTTACTTCACAGTTTACAATGTATTTACAAACTTTATTTCTTGTGTAATTTGATCTTTTTCACAAATTTTATATGTAAGCTTAGTTAAGCAAAAATTAATTTCAAATAAATTATATTAATTAAAAATTATCTATTGGACAACCCAGATGCTCTAACTCAAAGCCCAGTGCTCTATCTACCCAGGGGTACTGCAGGGAGGAGAATTTCTCCTCAGGTTCTTTAATAACTTCTCAATAGTGCAAAGAATGGTGCTCCCACATAGTTAGCGCTCAGTAAATCTTTAGTCATCTTCCTGAGGAATTTGCCATTACTTGATATTCTGACTAAAAAAAATAGAGGAGATCAAAAGTGGTCGATCTATCTGATTTTATTTGCCCAAGTTCATTTGACCCAAGGAAAGCTTGTGCCTGGGAAATGTCATACAGTCAAAATGGCACATCATAAAACTTGGATCCTGTAAGAAAACAGAATTTAGTTCTGGCTCTTCTACCTTTGCACAGAGTGGTGGCAGCGGTGGTGGTGGTGGTGGTGATGGTGGTGGTGTGCATGTGTGTTTAAGTATTACTCTCTATCTCTATGAATTTTTAAGAGTTTGAAGCATTTAAAACATATTTGTTTGAAAGTACCATGAAGACTGGTGGGAGATGAAGCGTCAGGGTGCAGACAAGAGAGGTATCAGACATACTATGGTGGTGGTTGTCCTAGTCATTCCCTTTTCTTGGACCTGGTGATTTCTGGTTGCTCTGGCTAGGATCTGTGGTTCTCGAGATCAATGAACTCATGGAATTCAACACTGGTGGAGTTGAACATTAGAGTTCGACATCAATAACCAGATATATAAGACTAACCTCAAACAAATTCTAACTTAACAATGTCATTGCCGTGTAGAACTGCCTGTCGTTCCAACTTCTATAATTCAATACAATTCAGTTCAATCCCATTAAACTAACATTTACTGATCATTGGCAACATTCTAGACACTCAGGGTTACAGAAGAATAATGCTCAGACCCTGACCTCCAGCAAACTCAAGTAGTCTTTCTTTTTTTTCTCCTATCATGCCATTTTTTTGTCCTGTTTCTCTATGGTCCCTAAGGGATGTGGGGAAGACATCAATTATCTCTTCTTTTTATAAAGAAACATTGGTTGACATGTTTTTCTCTTTTGTCAAAAGAATCCTTTTAGTCTTAAGCATATCCTTTCCCTGGCACCCAGTACATTTGATCACCTGGTAACTGTCTCAGCTCCCCACAGAGAACCAGGAGAAGACCACAAAAGCCATTTTATTTGTTTCAACTCAGCTGAGTTCTTAGAGTTCACCTTCCAGTTGGACAAACATTATAACAAAGTGAAAGGCAAAAAAAGGTCAACTTTTGAATGGCCTTGTCAGAAGAACAACACACTCTCAGAAGCTGGCTGATTTGCTCTATCTTTTGATTCTTTGCAAGATGGAAAAAAGTGCCTAACTGATGTAACGCTGACATTCTTTCTCTCCAAATGTCCAGAATGGCACCTTCCACGGCCGCTGTCATTCTTCTGAATGCTGACTGCCCCTCAGGGGGGAATTCACACTGAGACTTGTGCTGCACAGCAAAACTTCTACTCGGATAACAAAGAAGTGGTCGCGGGTGCAGGGGCGTGCCCAGTGTATGAAAATGGATTTGTGGATGCCACAAGAAGGGGCACAGAGATTCAGGAGCTCTCTTAGCTTATAATAGTCAGGAAAACTTCACGTTCTGTGCTAGAAATGAGAGCAGGAGAAAAAAATTAACATAAGGAAATAAAGTGAGGAAACAATCTGTTTGCATCTAATGTCTCAGGAAACACATATTTTATATACATTCTGGCAACAATACAGATATGCAAAAATGGGTTTTTTTTTTTAACCCCCCAGATATTTCAACTATAATGATCTGTTTCAAGATCTTTCCCAGTCATGAAATGATGAACTGGGGGAGTGAGAAGCCTGAAGCAAGGCAAAGACTACTGAGAGTCTAGGAAGTTTTTATTAAGTGACTCATAAATAGCAGGAGGAAAATTATGGTGGTTACAGTAAGCTCATTTTAATTAAAGTGAAACGTATTTTTTCCTGATGTGGAACTGTATTCTGAATTCATCACTACAGGGTCTGGATAAATTCAAACACTTAAGAACTAAGCCCTGATAGGAGCAGATGTGCTTTGGGTATGTTACAAATGGGGCCACTGATGCACTGGACTAATTTTCCTGCTTAACCTTGAAGAGCTGTGACCTCAGTGGCCCCATTTGTAACATACCCAAGCTCTTTAAGCTCTTTGAGTTCTCTCAGAAGTATTTTTTCCATCTGCGAAATGGAAAGGGATGTTGCAGGTGCTTTGTGGGCAATGTATAAACAGCAACAATCTTAGAGGAGTAGGATTTAGGAATAATGATGTAAGTTTATGTCTCCCTCACTCTTTCTTTCCCACCCTGACCAGTCCTCTGTCTTCACAGACTGAGCTGACTCAGGGACTCTTGCTCCCCTTTGCACAAGCCTTAGGCACAAGGGGGTGTGCATGGGTGGATTTGACCTGTGACAAATATGCACTACAGAGGCACTTGAAAGAACACCCTGAAAACATGGGTCTACCATTCATGTCCAGTGGTAGGAAGAACGATGCCCTCTCATCTCCCACGATGTCCACATCCTCATTCCCGGAACCAGGGAATATTGCTACCTTACATGGCAAAAGGGACATTGTGTATATGGTACATTAAAGATCTTGAGGTGGGAGATTATCCCGGGTTATCTGGGTGGGCTCAAACAAACTACAAAGGTCCTTATAAGTGACAGAGTGGGTGTCAGACTCAGAGAGAGATTTGAAAATTTTCCAGCCTACAGAAGCTGGAAAAGAGGAGGAACGGATTCTTCCCCAGAGCCTCCAGAAGGAACCTGCCAACATCTTGATTTTAGCCCAGTGGAACCTATTTCAGACTTCTGACCTCCCAAACTATAAATCTGTGTGTTCTTAAGCCACTAACATTGTGACAATTTCTTACAGCACCAATAGGAAATCAATACACATCCCAAGACCACCATTTCATCATTTGATAATAGACAATAGAGTGAAAAAAAAAGCAAACAAAAAAACCCTCCATCAGCCTTCTCCTTTAGAGGTAGTCCACTGACTGCAGGAGAAACAGAGCTGATAGGAATGGACTGAACTTTACATCCTTACTGAAGTGCCTAGTGTGTAGGGATATAACTTAGCTTTATTTTATTTATCATAATATATTTCACCTCACACCTTCCAGAATGATCTCTGAGACCAGAAATCTGATCGCACTACTTTTTTGTTTAAAAAATTTCAATGTTTTTGCATTGCCTTCAAGAGAGGGAGTGAATTCCTTAGCATGGTCTGCAAGACCACCTATGATCTGTTCCTGATTGAGCCCCTGGCTGCATTTCCAACCACACCTGCTCCCCCATTTAGATTTTAAGCTCTGCCCATGGTGAGCTACCTACAGGTTTCCACATGCTATGGTTTCCCACAGTCCCTTGCTTTCACTTGAATGTCCTTTACTTTTAGATAATATTTCTTGAGCACTTATTTTTATAGCTGGCACTTATAAACACTTTATATGTATTAATTCATTAAACTCCATGCTGTAGGGCTAGTATTATCCCCAACTTATAGATAAGGAAACTGAAGTACAAGGAAGTTAAGTAGCTTGACCAAGGCCACATGCCTAATAAATGGAAAAACAAAGATACTGACCTGGGAGCAGGAGTGAGGCACAGGGGGAAGTGAAACAGGGAAGGAGGAAAAGCCAATATAGTTGGTCATGTCTTTGGGCACCTAGAGTTTGATCCTGCTAGATCCTTCAGAGTTGCAGATAGAAAACCCCTGAGAATTTATAGGGAATATATTTCCTCACTGGTTTCCATTTCCCATTGATGGAGGCTTACCAATGTTGGGAATGTTAAGTGTCTCATATTATGTGGTGTCACATGGGTGCAAGGCAAGCAGACACCTGGGCTACACCAGTGTTCTACAAAGTGACACTGGAAAATATTTAGAATTGGAGATTCCCAGGGCAGAAAGCTAAAGGCACCCAGCACACACTTCAGGTGACACACTAACATAGAAATCCTCATAAAACTCTACCACAGCTATAGTGGAAATTGGAGGTAAGGCCAGAGAGGTGAAGTACAGTATAATAGGCTTCTGATACCAGGTCTTTGGTTTCCTGATAAGGTTAATATTTCAGGGGTGTGGGGTATGTGGAATGAAGGTCCTTCTATAAATGTGCATAGACTTCAAAAGCTAAACTAGGCCCTTGCTATTCTTGTCAGCAAGAGTCACACAGATTATGTGGATCTCAGATACCACATGTCTTCCATAAACACTCTGTCTTAGGAATTACTGTATAAAAATGGTCACATGACATAACTTTTTAATGCTTTAATAAGTGTTATTTTTATTGTTATTACAATTTATATTATTATTCATGTATTCCTTTCATTCAGTTAGATACTTTACAAATGTATGCTAATTATGATTCTTTGATGCATATTTTCTGGAGAAAAATAAGTAACAAGCTAAGCAAGGCAAAACCATACTGATAGGCACCAGAAAGAATCCAGAAATTCTGAGGCTGATACCACCCACACTAGGAGTTTTGCTTAATGCCGTCCATGAGACCTATTTAATTTAAAGAACATATTCAAGGAAGGGGTGGGGTGGTGAGAGGACAGAACCTAATGGAATTTTTGGATTCAGCTGATTCAATAGAATCACCTGGGTTCATCTGTCACTCATTTTCTGAATGTAAAAATAAGTGCATTCAGATTAGGTAAAAGGAAATACCTTCTCATGATGCCTCACTACCTACTAGGCTTGAATCAGAGGCAGTAAATTTGAGCAGAATTCTCATAGACCTGGAAAGCACCATGACTGTTGATGACAGCTGCAGATGACAGAGGAGCAGGCCAGGGTGGGAGGGCCATGGTGGGAGGGCCATGGTGGGAGGGCCCCTGGAGGTGAGGGGCTCACTCTGCACTGAGCCTGGTATTGCTGGCCAAGAGACTCATGTGTTTGAGGCCGTGGGTATGAGATTTGTATGGACAACAGGGCACTGATGTCCTCATGAAGAAAAACAAAATGAAGAATTATCCAGAGGTCTGATTTTACAGCAATTCTGTGGTTCCCCAGTCTCTTAAAAAAAAAAAAAATTATTTCCAGAGTCTATTTGCTTCATGGCTGGAAATCGGGTGAGCAAAATGTAAGGGCTGTTTGTCAACTCTCAGGCAGAGAAATCACTAATTCATTTCTTTCTGAGGTCAGGGAACCTGGTCTCCTTTTATCCAAAGAAAATTGCTTCCCGGAGAAAGTGCTGCCATCATAAGGAGGAAAGGGATTCAGCAGCACTGAGTTGGCAAGTTGCTCATTTGCTCCTGTTCTTTAATTGATTTTTGAGCTGGAGATTACTTGTGAGCTTTCTGCCTAGAAGTTTAAAACTAGCCTCCTGTATGATTATAGAAAGTCGTTAAGTTACATTTTGTTTTTAATAAACACACACACACACAAACGTAGGCACACTCACACATGCCTCTATTCTCACAGGTCACCTTTACCTTGAAGGTTGAATGTAAACTCAATCCAGCAAATATATACTGAATGTGTGCTATGTGCCAGATACCATGATGAGTGCTGGGGAAAAGAAAGACATGGTTCATGCCTTCGTGAGCCAACAATCTCTTCGTAAGAAAAGAACTTGGAATGAGAAACCATTCATTCATTAACACTTCACTCAACAAATATGTATTGAGGGTTTCTTATAGACTGAATTATGTCCCTTGCAAAATTCGTATGTTGAAGCTTTCACCCCCAGTATGACTGTATTTGGAGATTGAGCCTTTAGGGAGGTAAAGTTAAATGATCCTAAGAATGGAACCATTAATCCCTTAGGGCAGGTGTCCTTATAAGAAGAGGAAGAGACACCAGAGAGGTTTCTCTCTCACAGCAAGCATGCACAGAGAACAGGCCATGTGAGGACAGGAGGAAGGCAAGCTGTCTGCAAGCCAGGAAGTGAGGCCTCACCAGAAAGCAACTCTGATAACACCTTGATCTTGGACTTTTAGACTCCAGAACTGTGAGAAGCACATTTCTATTGTTTAAGTCACCCAGCCTGTGGTATTTTGTTACAGCAGCCCAAGCAGACTAACACAGGACCTATTTATTATGTGCCAGGCACTGAGTTGAGTGCTAAGGGTACAACACTGAACACAACTTGCATAGATCCTGTCCTCAAGGGCTTTCTTTCTTGTGGAAGAAGGTTAACTCTAATGAATGCTATGAGAGTAGAAATAGAGCTACCTGTGGAGAATTCATCAAAGGCATATGACTTACAATGCATTTCTAATATTTATAATTATATATATGCATATATACATATATATTGTTTACTTTATCTCAGCTATTATATCATGACTCAATATTGTTAAGATGTCAATTCTCCCCAAATTGTTAAGATGCCTATAGATTTCAGGCAATCTCAATAAAAATTCTAGCAGCTTTTTGAAGAAACTAACTAGCTGTTTATAAAATTCATATGGAAATGTAAAATATGTAAAAATACAAAAAAACTTTGAAAAAAAATTTATTTATTTTATTTATTTATTTTTGGCTTCATTGGGTCTTCCTTGCTGCACATGGGCTTTCCCTAGTTTTGGCGAGCGGGGGCTACTCTTTGTTGCGGTGCGCGGTCTTCTCATTGTGGTGGCTTCTCTTGTTGTAGAGCACGGGCTCTAGGCTTGTGGGCTTCAGTAGTTGCGGTGTGTGGGCTTCAGTAGTTGTGGCTCGCGGGCTCTAGAGCGCAGGCTCAGTAGTTGTGGCATATGGGCTTAGTTGCTCTGCGGCATGTGAGATCTTCCTGGACAAGGGATCGAACCCATGTTCCCTGCATTGGCAGGCGGATTCTTGACCACTGCACCACCAGGGAAGCCCTATGACTTATTTTAGAAATCAGGAAATTGTAAAGTCAAAGATGGTGGAGTTTGGGATTGGGGAGTTTGGTCTAGACAGTTGCAACAGTCTGTGTGAGGACATAATGGCAGGAGAGACCATGGCTAGTTTGAGATCCTGGAATGAGGCCAGCATGGCAGAGCTTAGCTGGCGATGGAGAGAGATAGGCATAGGTCATCTCACACAGACTCCTGAGGCCATGTTCAGAAAAGTGTACTTGATTTGAAGAACTCAGGAAGGATTATAAACAAGAAAAATAAATTAAATTAGAGTATTATGGAAGAACTCTAGTGGTGGGTAAGCAAGTCAGGAAGTATAAGGCCCTCAGACTCCAGTGATTATTATAGCCTAAAGCACTGGTTCCCAAGGCTGGATGGAGTACATGAAAGAAGTGATTTTTGTGGAAAAATAATCATTTGTATATGCGTAGAAACATCTGTCCCTTAGGCATGTTTTATAATTGTACTTTCTGCAGCCTGCTAGGAAGAAAGTACCTACGTTATTTCAAAGGAAGATACTTCATATGTTTGTGGTTTTAAGACCATCAGATGCCACATCAACCGTACCAAAATAGACTATGCAAAATGCAATGTGTTGAGAGACATGTATAACTGAATCATTCACTTAGAAACGTCTTTCTTTACTTGTCAGATGAGAAATGGTTGGAACTGATAAGTGATCTGCTAGAGAGTCTGGTTCGTTAGGTATACATCCATCCAGTAGGTGTTAGCAATTACACTCCTTTGACAGGGATTCAGGCCCACACCTCAGAACAAATCTCACCAAAGACCAAAAGTGTTGATGGGAAGATGACTAATTATGGTGAAGCCTGGTTGTTTTTGCCAAGTTGTCACACTCAGCATGAACGTCGTTCTCCACTCTAGAAAGGAGCTCAAAGGACGTTGAGAAAAGGCTGGGATTTAGAACTGTGGCTATAGGCAGGGTTCAGTGTGGGACGGACAAGGGGGAAAGAAAAAACACATCAGGCTGCCAGACACTTGATAGAGTTTATGCAATTAGTTCCTCATTCCTTTCATGTAGCTAAGCCAATCCAAAAGCACACAAAACATTCTACTTAATGCCCTATGAGTTTCACAAGAGTGACTTTCTGGAACTGAATTGGACATTTCTTTAATTTCCTTGATTTCTTTTTCTTTTTCTTTTTTTTGTGGACCCTATTCCCTTAGTTGCTACTCTGCCTTGCTTCATCTACCACATAGCACATCAAAGAATATTTTATACAATTCCTGTGAGATTTGAACTTTCAGAGTCATAGCATTTCCCCCAATTGTTTATATTATGTTCGCTTATTTCTTTTTCTCCCTCTGGAATGCCCAGCTGGGCTTGGATTGTATTCTGCTCTCTGATCTGTAGCATGGAGATTTCTGTACATGCATTCCACGAGTGGGCTGTCCCTGGTTATCAGTGGGAACTCTGCCCAGAGAATAAGTGCAGAGCATGTTCTAGAGGGCTACTGTACAGGCAGGAGACAAGTCTGCCTTTTGACTGCAGAAAATAGTAAATTACAGTGGATCATTTTTAACTCCATCTGCAACATTTGGCACACTAACACAGGGGATGGCTGGAAAACCTGGTATGTTGGAAACTGAGTATTCTTTAAATGCAAAAATGAAGAGCATGGCTAAATAAAAAGAGAAATGGCAGAAGAATTGTTTCAAGGTGGAGATGTCATTTATCAGTGTAATATTTAGACAACCTCTCCAGTCTCTCATTCCTTTCTCTCACTAACCTAGTTTTAATTATGCCATGTGAAAAATGTACTTGGTCTTTACAGCCATAAATTAAGTTGCTTCTTGTAACTGCTTCTAAATTTCATGGGTAAAAGACTTGGGCTGGTCTTTGATCATGTACTGCAAAAATGTCAAAAGACCACAAGAAAAATAGACGAGATGAAAGCCTGTCAAACAAAGGTTAAATTTTACCAAGTTTCATTTTTCCTGAGTTCTTGGCTTCTTCGGTTACAAATTGATTAGGTATTTAAAATTAAATTAAGATTAACATGAAATTCTTCCAAACTTTCTATTGGGTTTCATGGTTTCCTTTTGGTTTTCTACACCTATGTGTACAAAAAAATTGTTGAGTTTATTCAAGTTGACTTTTTCTCAATTCCTGAGCTGAAACTCCAGAACTCTGGGTTGTTGGTGCTTTGATTCTGGCAGGAGCCTTGTTTCATTCATGCAATATGAATGACAGAATTTCGCTCTTACCTTAATGGTGGATTATATTTTCATTGCTCCTTATACTTTCAGGAGATTCCCGTCTTCCCCCCAACATTCCTTAATGTCTTTGTTTCAAACACTCATAAAACATTTTCTTTGAAGCAAGGTTTGAACTGGTATATTACGAAAGAGTATTGTCTTGTCGTTAAAACCACCAAGGATGGACATTATAACTAACTTTTTTCCCCAGCCAAGAAGCTAGTAGGTCTAGCTAATCTTTATTATCAGTGCTGCATATTGATGTCCTACAGTGTGTAAAGCACTGAAGCTGTAGCTTTACATACTTTATCTCCTTTATCCTCACAATAACTCTAGAAGGTGGGAGGTGGGCACTGTTATGCCTATTTTGTAGTTAGGGACACTGAACATCAGAGATGTTAAGGGACTTGCTCAAGGGAAGTCTTAGTGGGCCTTAGAGTTGGGATTCACGCTCATGCTTGGCAGCCTGTGATCTTCCCACCCTGCCTCCCTGCCACCCAAATGACCATAAAGGACTTCTCCTTGGGTCTGTGTAGGCTGATAGTTTGGGGGAGGGAGACAGAGAGTCATGTTTGGGACCAGTGGGAGGCAGAATTGTGAAAAGTTTATTTGGACAGATTCCAGGATCAGGTTGATGTTGGAACACTTAACCTCTGTGCCTCAGGTTTTTTTCTTTTTCCTTGTCTGTAGAATGGGAATAATAATATAATAGTATCCTTTCATAGGGTTGTTGTTAGGACTGAATTATCCATATAAACTAGTTAGCACCTTGTCTGCTACAGAGAAAATTGTTAAGAACTCTTATTTTCTTTCTCTGCCTCCCTGCCTTCCTTCCTTCTTTCCAACAGCAACCATTCACCGAGTATTTAGTAAATATCTGTTATGCCCTATTCTAGATATGGAGTTATCAGATGTGAGTGCAAAGGGGGTCCTTGAAACTCACAGATTTTAAATTCTTAAGCTTCTTGAGGACACTAAATTATATAACAATGGGATACACACTATTATAAAATTATGAGTGATAAAATAGTGGTTGAGTAGAATTTTCCCAAATGAAGAAACAGATGAGAAGGTGAGAAGGATAGTTGAAGTAGAAGAAAGATCATGTGCAAAAATCTGTGGCATGTGGCCTGATGGGTGAAGGGTGTGAAGAGTGTAGTCAGGAGGGAGGGACGGTGAGGTGGAAAAATAGACAAGTGAGCAGAGAAGGGCTTCAGTGCCTCTGTGGGGCATTATTTTAGTTATGCAACGAAGGTGTATAATCCTCATTATGTGTCACTATTCTATGCCACTGACTAGTATTAACTCACTTAGTCCTCACAACACTGTGAGATAGGTACTGTCTTTATCCCATTTTATAGAGGGAGAAACTGAGGTGCATCTCAAGTCAGCCAGTTAGTAATTGGCACAGCTGGGATTGGAACCCACACAGCTTGACTCTGGAGCCCTTGTTTAACCATCTTGCTTGGCTACTTTGCAAATGTGGATCCAATCCTGCAAAAATAGGAAACTATTCACTCATCTTAGGCAGACCTGGAGATGTGATTTTTTTGAACTTTCAAAAGATTTTTTTTTTTGTGGTACCGTAGGGTGATTTGGAGGGGGAGAGACTAAAGGCAGATAGATTGGTTACAAGGGTATAATAACGCAGGAAAAAAATGATAAGTGTGAGGTACATCATGGTGGGTAACACATTTGAGGGTTGGTTTGGAGGCATGATTGTGGGGTGTGGGGAGGGGGAACAGGAGAAAAAGGTAAAGATCCCTTTGGTTTCCAACTTGGGTGTCTGAATAGATGGTAGAACCATTAATGTTCGAGAGTCAACCATGTGGAAAAGGGGGGATTAAGGAAGAAAAAGCAAATTCTTTTAAATCTGGGAAATATAAAATGCATCATTAGATAAGAATAATCACGTGACTTCTGAGTGTACCAGTTCAAACTCCCACCCAAACACCCACAGAGTTGATAGGAACAAATGAACTAGAATGTATATTTTACATTAAAATGGAAAACAAAGGCCGACAGAAATAGAGAAAATTATTTGGAAATATTTCTCTCTTACCATGAAAGTATCCAGTTTGTAGCATTTCAATGCAGCAAATGAGCAGGGGTTGGGAGGGCTGGCAATGCTGAAGCGGGACTAAGGGACTGTAAAACCGATACCGACCAGGGTTCTTGGCCTCCCCCAATCAATAGAAATTGATAAAAGGCTAGTCAAGAAATTTAGACAAGGCATTACTGGGGCTCCTGTAGTCTCAGGAGGGAGCGAAAGCAAGTAACATCTTCCCTTGCTTGCTCCTGAGGTGGTGGGGGGTGGAGCTGGGGCAGTGAGAGGATGGGACTAGCTGGTTTCCTATATAGGTTGAAGGTGGGGAGTGTGTCCAGGGATCGGGCCAGAGGGGTGGTTAGGTGTTTTGCCCACCCCTTTGCTGATGGTGAGTGCAGCGGGCACATGCAGTACCCTGCTTTTGCTCCCAGCTCTTCAGAAGTGTCAGTTGGGTTTTTTGGTCTTTTTGTATCTTCTTGTCCATAATTTACCCCAACTGAGCATGCATGCAGTTATTTTTACTCCTTTATAGTTTCTTTGTATTTTGTTGCTCAAGGAGACGTTTGTCCAGGTGCAAGCACTGCAGCACTGCAGCACAGGGTCCCAGGTCCCAGCCTGTCTCAAAATAATTGATTGCTTGCAGCATGGCCCCTGCTTACCTATAGTTATTGCCTTGTAGGACTGGCAAGGGAAAGAAGAAAAAGTGCCAAATGAGACCATTGAAAAAATGCTGCTTTTGTTGATCTCCTTAGTCCCAGCTCTCCCTTCCTTGAATCCCATTTTATCGTACTCTCTCTAATTGCTCATGAGTATTTTCTCCAACTAAAACTAGTCATCTTGGGGCTGATCCTTTAACTGTTGTGTTAGGAGGCCGGAAAGACTTATAGCACATGCTTCTGAAACTTGGGGTGGAGAGGGATTGGGATGATCAGAGAATGGTACACAACAACTCAGCAATTTGTCATAGGAATAGCCCCTAGACTCATTGCTTTTTGCCTTCCTACTCAGCTTGTTCACAAAGCTGTCTTAGACAATCTTTAAAGAGCCTTGAAGCTTTGCAGACCATTTGGACTACAGATTGGAATATAGTTGCAAAGAAGTGGATTTATCATGTCAATGCAAAACGAATCAACTCAGAATGACAATTTCATATGGTTAAGCCCATTACAACTTTGTTGGACTTCTTTCATCTCTTCTGAGTATATGGCATGTCATTAATGTTACCAGCTGCCTGTCTTCTCTGGATACCAAGAGCAGAGGGAAAAAACCCACCCTTAACAGCCACTGGCTCTCCTGTTTTCCACTTAGATAGCTACTGTACTGCCAAGGCAAATGTGAAACAGGCTCCCACAATAACAGCAATTTTCCAAATGCTCCGTTAATTTTCAGTAAACCAAAATAAAATGTGTTATTTTTTATTAAGAATATACACTACATATGGTTTCCAGATGATAAGTATTTCAGTAAAGTACCACACTGAGAACAATCTGAGTTGGCTTGAAAGCTGTACCCTTAGAGTAATAGGTATAGCCCAGGGTCAGAACTGTCACTTTTATTGGGTTAATTCAATGTTCATGGTTTACAGGCTATGATACAGGACTAGTGAAAAGTTTTTCCATGCCCATATCAGCTGCATTATACATGTAATTTTACATAAAAAAGTAGTATCCCATATATCATTATTTATTCATAATGATGTTTACTAAACAACTGCATGGCACAGGATGATAGTGTAGTTTGAGGTGTAGAATATGGAGCAGATTCCAAACACTAGGTCCGAGACAACTCCTTCAATTATGTAAACTTTAGAAACAAGACATAGAAAAATATAATTTTACAGCTATCAGATAGCATGTCATTGTTTCACAAATAGGATACAAAAATTTGAAGGATCTCAGGTTTGTGGACTGATTTGGGCTCCTTTGAGTGTAGTTTAATACATTAAAAATCTTTTCCATAACACTGGTCCCTGAGTCTTCACCTGGATTATGGGGAGCCCTGACTTACTCAGCTTTGATTTCTAGAAACTTCCACACTATGAGGGGAGGATGATTGGATCCGGCCAAAATTCTGGTGGTCACAGGGCATGCTCTGGATCTGGCCCCATGTCTGGTATTTTCGTTATAAGCATCTCTTCTGTAGACATCTTTGCCACAAACATTTTCGCAGCACAGCTAATTGGCTGTAAGGCAATTTTGCCATAAAAGATGAAATGACTAGTTGACTGTTTAGTCTGACATACAAAAGTCATGATAGATGACAACAATATGTCCCAAGAGTTGGTTTCTTATTTTGAAACCCACTACATTGGGGGAGAAAGAAGCTGAGGCTGAGGGCCTGAAAGTGGCAGAGTTGCACCCACATTTTCCATAGAACATTGGAATGTCTGTCTATCGCGAACAAAGAACAGTGTAGAGACTTTCACAATGCAATACAAAGCTCAGTTACAAATATGCATCCTAGTATTTGGAAACTGATACCTCTCTTAATGAAGGAAGAAATTATAGTGAAAAAGGAAAACGTGAACAAGGAGAGGACTCAACAAGCAGAAAAAAAAGTATAAAACACTATAAACAAAAGACTTGGGAGACAAGTATTTAAGTACAACCCACAAAGTAAAATCAGTTACTTATGCAATATTGGATCTCCACACATTTTAAATGTATTCAAATGTTTTGTATTTCACAATAAAACCCTTTAAATTTTGTCATTCATTTCTCATGTTTCATTACGTCCTTTTTCATGTCCCTCTTTAATTTTTTGTTATCTTATCTTTTACGACAAAATTGCCTTACAGCCAATTAGTTATGTGGCAAAAATGTTTGCAGCAAAAATGCTTATGGCAAAGACGTTTAAGGCAAAGAAGTTCATGGTGAAAATACCTAGAACCATCTGGCCAGTGCTAGACTTCTGGTGAGGGCTGCCAGCCTTGGCTTTATTTCCTCTCCTCTGTGTTCCAGATTCTCACAGCAAGGTCTTTGAACAGGGTTAGACAGACCTTGCATCAGGCTCTCTCTCTCCCTGCAGGCCCTACTGCTAGAAGTGAGCCCAGACCAGGCCGAGGTCCAAAACCCTGTGAAGAGTCTGTGCTGTGTCAGCACCACCCACCCTGGGGTCACACCTTCCTTGTCCTCATGGCTTCAGGTCACTCAGTTAGAATTCCAGTTTGGTTCTGGCTCTTTGCCTTAAAGAAAAGGAACTTATACTGCTTTTAAAAAATTAAACATAAAATACATATTCAGGGCTTCCCTGGTGGCGCAGTGGTTAAGAATCCACCTGCCAATTCAGGCGACACGGGTTCAAGCCCTGGTCTGGGAAGATCCCACATGCTGCAGAGCAACTAAGCCTGTGTGTCACAACTACTGAGCCCGAGTGCTACAAGTATTGAGGCCTGTGAGCCTAGAGCCCGTGCTTCACAACAGAAGAAGCCACCACAATGAGAAGCCTGCGTACCACAACAAAGAATAGCCCCCACTCGCCGCAACTAGAGAGGAAGCCCACGTGCAGCAACAGAGACCCAATGCGGCCAAAAATAAATAAATAAAATAAACAAATAAATATACATATTCATTTAGGGATAGGGAAATCAGAAAATCTCCTCCAAAATTACACAAACTCCCACTGACTAGTGATAACCATCACTAACATTTTGAAGTTTATTCTTCAAGACATTTTTCTCTGCACATATACACAAAAACTTACTTTTCTTACAAAAATGAGATTGTATCTATTTATTTAGCTCTATCTATCTTTCTCTATAGATATAGTTTTACAATCTGAATATGCATTTTTTTCTTTTCTTGCATGAACCTAGTTCAGTATAAAAAATACTCCACAACATTACTTTTAATGGCTACTTAGTGTTCTAATTTACTTTAAATAAATTCTGAAACTCCCAAATGCAAGAAGAATGAACTGTTACACATCCATTGCCTTTATTACCTCATCTGTTTTTGTCCAGTTTCTACGTCTGATGCCTTATGGTGGTTCTCTGTGACCCAAAAGGATTATCATTCTCACAACACAATACATAGAAGAATCATCCTTGGCACTTGTCTGGAGTTTATTTTCTTAGGTCCTAACCACAGGTATTTTCATTTAGGGATTTTGGAGTGGGGTTCTGAATTTGTAAGGGTACCTGAAATGATTTTTCTTCAGTGTTTTTCACACTTCATTGCTGTAAGAACCCTTGCCCTAGAGGAACCTTGTTCCCCAGTGCCTCTCAGCCATTGTACTTGGTAGCCCTCTGCTCAGGAAACCCCTTCCCACTCAGTGGCCTGGGAAGCTGCTTCTCATTACTTCCAACTCAGTTCCCAATTTTCCATCACTATCTAGCTCTTCCTGGGCTGATTGGGCAGTTATAGCCTCCCACCTTTGTATGTGTTTGACACTCATATGTACCCCCATTTCTACACATGCCATTTTCCCCACTAGGCTGTAGGGTCACAACCACATCTCTCTTGTGTAGGTGCTCAAGATCAGCCTGGCATCTGATATGGAGCATTTTATTTGCTCCATGTATGCTTGTGACCTGAAAGGAGGAAAAGAAAGAAGGAAGGAAGGAAGGAAGGAAGGAAGGAGGGAGGGAAGGAAGGAGGGAAGGAAGGAAGGAAGGGAAGAAGGAAAGAAGGGAGGAAGGAAGGAAACGGGGAAGGAAGGAAGGGAGGGAGGGAGTAAAGAAGGACTATTTTATTGGGGGGAGTCAAGGCAAGTTCCTATAGGGGATTCCATTTGAGCTAAACCTTAAATATAGGTGCCATTTGATGAGCGGTAACTTCTGTATATTATAGTATTTCTCTGAAATCTCCCAACAGCACCTTACAATAGTGCATTTTACAATTTCCAGAGTTACTTCTGAGTCCAGGGAGATTAAGTATCTTGTTCAAGCACCCAGAGCTTAAAAAAGGCAAAGGATTTGCACCAACACCATCTATGGGACCAGACAGTGGAGTTAGGATAAAAGGTCATCTCAGATACATGGAGCACAGGGGAAGACATGGAGTAAGAATGGCTTATATGGGGGGTAATGGTATCCCAGAGTAACTCAGTTTAACTGGAATGTTGGATAGATGTAGAAAAGAGTAGGATTTGGGGCTGGAAAGGGAGTTTAGAGCTGAAGTACTGAGTTTATTTCACCAGACTTTGAGGCGTCACTACATTATTTTGAATAAGAAAGTGTTTGCTCAAAGCCTGAGGCAGTGTGCTCATTAGATGGGAAGGGAAATAGATAGGTTGTGGGGAAACCAGTTAGGAGCTTATTGCAAAAGCCCAAGTGGAAAATATTAGGGCTGATGATACAGGGCACGGGCAGGGAGTGAGAGTGGTTGAGATGTATTTTAGACGTAGAACCCAAACACTTTAGTGACTGAATGTATTCAAGCAAGATTAGAAGAATAAGCCAAAGTTAATTCTAAGTGGCTAATCTGTGAAATGTGAATATCTTTGGCAGGGGTGAAGAACTGCCATGGGAGGAGGTGCTCTGTGTGGGAGGGGTGCAGTGTGAGAAACTACGCTTTAGACATGGTGGATTTGAGATGTCAGAGGGATTCTTGTAGACAGATATACAGCCAGTACTGGGGGAAACTGAATCAGAGTAATTAAGACAGACTGGACAAGTGTTATGAGAAAAACTGTAGAAGTGCCAGTCAAGTTGTAGAAAATGCCAGCTTCTCCTGACCCTGAATGTAGGAAGGTAGACTGGGGAGACTGAAGGAAACTCGTGTCACCAGGGAACATCAGGAATCCTTTAAAACAAGCCGTGGATGGAGGCAGTATAAAGGTAAAGGCAGAAAACATAGGGAGGTTTGTTTTTTTTAAAATATTGGCTGTATTCCCTGTGCTGTACATTATATCCTGGTGTCTTATTTATTTATTTATAAATTTGTTTATTTATTTATGTCTGTGTTGGGTCTTCATTGCTGCACACGGGCTTTCTCTAGTTGCGGTAAGCGGGGACCACTCTTCCCTGTGTTGTGCAGGCTTCTCATTTCTGTGGCTTGTCTTTGTTGCGGAGCACAGGCTCTAGGCACGCAGGCTCAGTAGTTGTAGCTCACGGGCTCTAGAGCACAAGCTCAGTAGTTGTGTGCGTGGGCTTAATTGCTCCACGGCATGTGGTATTCCTCCCGGACCAGGACTCGAACCCGTGTCCCCTGCCTTGGCAGGTGGATTCCCAACCACTGCGCCACCAGGGAAGCCCCATAGGGAGGTTTTTTAATGGGACCTTGCTCTTGGGTGTGACCATGGGAGAAATTAGGACAACTATCTCATAAATTTGATATTTAGAGGTGATTTTTTTGGCATCATAGGAAGTTTTTGCCTTTTAATAAGACTAGAGACTCTTCTAGACCCTAAATTATCTATCCAAAGATTAACTTTCCAAAGGTAGAATTGCAAGTACATAACAAGTTGATGGGAAAGGCTGTTTGGAGTCCAGGGACCTTATTAACACACAAAATAATAGCTAACATTTATGGGGCTTGTGTTAAATGAATTAACTTATTTAATTCTGACAAAATAACCTTATGAAATAAAAACTATCATTCACTCCATTTAGAATTGAGGAAACAGAGGCACAGAGAGGTCAAATAATTTGCCTAAAATCACATAGCTGGTAAATGGACACTTGGGATTTAGACTAAACAGGCTGGCCCCCTGCCCACGTGCTTCAGCGCCTTTCCTGCCTCATCAAGAGTGAGCTCAAGCCTAGAGTTGGCATCACTCAGACATAGACTTCCACAGGACAGATATTCTCTTGTTTACCGATAGCTTTTTCTTTTCAGAGGTGCAGGTAGGGTGGGATATTGGTGAGCAGAGGCCCAGGGTTTTCCACTTGCTAGCCTAGCATCTCTTTTTGGATCACTGCATGCTGGTCCCTTGGAGTCATCTACAGTCTAGGATGTGCTAGAGCAGATAGACAGGCCCCTATTTTCTTTGCTCTGGAGCAGTGTGGAGGGAGGGCTGGGATGTGGGAGGTGAGCAAGCAAGTGGTCCTTGATCCTTCCTCCAGGATATCACTGGGAGTCTGACCATATCCCCACACCAACCCCTTCCCTCCTTCTGCTTATTTACTATCTCTCTCTAGGTACTGAGGGTGTAGGATGGTGAGAATTGAATTGAATAACTGAATGTGTGGATTTTATGTTAACCTCAATCCCATGTAAGTGTCGTGTGTGTGTGTGTGTGTGTGTGTGTGTGTGTGTGTGTGTGTGTGTGTGTGTCTGTGTTGGCCTTGCCTCTTAGAGGTATGAAAATACGGAAAGAATAGATACATGTTTCATCCAAAATATTTTTCACTTGAGTGTAGTTCTCAGGAACAGTGCTAATTTCATATAAACCTTGATAATCTCTTATCTGCATGTAGAATATATGTATTTAAAGACCTATCATTCTCTGGAACAGTGCCTCAGTAGAAGGAAGGAACCTGCAGCTTCAACAAGTAATTGATTCTTACTTATCAATGGACAACTAGAAGCCAACGTACACTTTCCTGACATCCTCCACTTGAAGAAAACAGCACTCTGACACATGACTATTTCAGAGTGGCATAATCTGCAGAAATCCCCTGCCAGTAACTGACAGGTCACATGATTGGCAGCTGAAAAGAGCAGGAAACCTCCTGTAGGTGTGGGAGGAGGTGATCAGGGTGCTTTCATCTCCCCTTGCCACTCGCCTACTTTGCCGGAGCACTGAGCATGCTCTCACCTGCCTGCCCCAGGAACACAATCACATTCCGGAGGCTCCACTTTAATACTGCCAGGTGGTTTCTCTCTTCTTCAGCATGTACTTGGTGCTTTTCTTGAAATTAAATGGTGACCTCTCACTTACCTTCAGGTCTAACACTGGGCTAGCTGTGATCCTGCCCCAAAGCTTATCTCCTGATTCATGTAACCAACAGTCAGGGAGTCATCAAGAGTGGGAAGGAAGCCTTTGCTCTTCTGTACTTGTCATCAAAGCCAAAGAAGCTCACTTTCCTCGGGGCAACATCTGGCTAGAATTTATATGGCAAGCATGGAAATATTCTTTTTTAGATCTTATGATTTCTTTGCTTTGGCATTGCTAAAATGGCACACCGCCACCACCAGAAAATAACCATGTCATTTTTCTCATGTCAACAAGCTCCTTGCCAGCAATGATTTCCTGTCATTCCTTCCCAGTTTCTGAAGAGGTGGCTGTGTTCTGCTGGCAGCATCCTTTAGGAAAAAAAATCAAATCAGCTGGGCAGCTCTTGAGGTAGGGAGCTCTTATGCCAGAGGAAATGACTTCTTTAGGATTCGCTGCTATACTGATAACTATGGTCTGGACTCACTCCTCTGATGCCTTATCAACAGCTCCTCCCATAATCCCCCCAACCTCTTTGCTTCCTAGCCATTTTTCCAAGTGAAATATGGTTTTGGCTCAGTTGCTCTTCTCACTGTCTGTCCCCTCTTTTTGTTTCTGTAGATGGCTCCCTGCTTCCCAATGGTCTCTCTGCCTTTGCTTTCTAGGTCATTGGACTCCTTTGAGGCCTTTGACTTTTCCCTTTAGTGTTTCCTTGTGTTGCTCCTGCTCGATCCTCTGGCCTCCTGATGTGGGCTATGTAAGCCTTTAAGAATTCTGTCCTTGTGACCTTTCCTCTCTGCTCATGCTGAGAGGTCACCCATACTTATAGCTTTAGATACAATTTAGTGATACTTAAACTCTTAACAGTGGCTTTAAAAATACTAAAGTTGTACAAGCACGTAGTTTAAAGAGTAAACTATTTTTACAATGCTTGACAGAATTAGTTCCCTGAAGGAAATCCCCCATACTCTGCCATTTCCTGCTTGTGGAAACCACATTCAATTCTTTTAGCTGCTGGGGGCGGGGGCACTTATCTCTAAATCTCTAAAAATGATGCTTATTTTTCTATTTCTTTCTATTTTTTAAAGGTTTTCTCTCTTGACTTCCAACATAGATGCTGAAGATTGAGCCTTTCCCACTATACCACATCATACCTATATACTTTACTTTGTCTTCCAAAGTGGTCATCTTATAATTTGGGATAAATGAATAATCACTCTTTATATTTGACTATGAAAATGCTACTTACAGTGGAGAAACATAATGGTCTATGGTTATTTTGAGAGGTAACATAATTTAAGAGAACAGCATCTAGAGTCCAGCTGCCTGGATTCAAATCCCAACGACAGTATTTACCATTAGGGTGAACTTGAGTAAGCTCCTTAACATCTGTGTCTCAGTTTCTTCAACTGTAGAATGAGGTAATCACAGTACCTACAACAACACTGGGTCGTTGTAATGATTAATAGTTAATAAGTTAATAAATATAAAAAAAATTTAGAACAATGCATGTTGTATAAACACTAAAGAAGCGTTAGAAATGTTTGTTTTTATATCTTTCCTGGTGCAACATTTAATTTTTTCTGAGATTATTAAAAACAACCATAATAATAATTTCCATTTTTATTTGTGTAGTTTTCCATGTACTTATGGCTAATTTATCCCTAATCTTTCCCCTGGAACTCTCTTTTCAATTATATTCAAATATATTTGGTGAGATACTAACCCCATTTTTATGAAGTCTTTCCCAGAGTCTTTGCATCTGCTCTAGTTCATGCTGGGTGGTCTTCAGACCAAGACAGTATTCATCTCTCTCTTCACTATCGTCCTGAGGAGTCCCGTTATTTTTTTGTTTTATCACCTGCTTTCTAGATCTTCTTTGTTCCCCTTTTACTTGGTTCATCTCATTTTAGAAGAATATATCTTCTTGAGAAAAGATGAAAGTAAATTTTTTTTTGAGATTCTGCATCTCTAAAAATGTCTCTATTCTATCTTCACACTTATGACTAGTTATGGAGTTCTAGGTTGGAATCATGTGCTCTCAGAATTTCGAAGACATGAGTTTATTGTCTTTAGCTCCCTTGCTGCTGTTGAAGAGTTCTATGCTGTTATAATTTTGATATTTTGTATATATCCAGTTCTTCTTCTCTGGAAATTTTTAGAACATTCCTATAATCCCGGGTGTTAAGGAATTTCATCACGATGTGCTTTCACCTGAATCTGTGTCCAACTATCATTCTGAGCACTTGATAGATTTTTCAGTTGAGGAAATTCTTTTGAATTATTTCTCTGATGATTTCTTCTCCATTTTCTCTGTTTCTTATTGGAATTCCTGTTCTGTGGATGTGGAATTGTCCTCTAAGTTTTAAACCTTTCCTCTCCTACTTTTCATCTTTTTGTCCTTTTGCCCAACTCTCTAAAACTGGTCACATTTTATCCCAATCTATCTACTGAGTTTTTTTATTTTACTCTTTAATTTTTTTTTTTTTTGGTCTCCGAATGTTCTTTTTTTCCCACTAAAGTCCTTGCTTTTCTTTCATGAATGCACTGTCTCTTTTTGAGGATTTTAATAATAATTATTTTAAAAGTTTTCCTATCTCTGTATTGTCTGCTCTCTTCAAGTTTTTAAAATTTCTGTATCGTTTGACATCTATCTTTTATTTTGGAGGCTTTCTTTAAAGGTCTGGTGATCCTTGGATGTTGACTTTTATTTAAGATGGAGATACTGAGAATCAGATTGGAAAGTCTATGCCTGAAGGTGGCACTTTTCCAAGGTGCCACCAATGGCCCATTTAAGCTGGGCCATTAAGTTAGACAAGTCCTGAGGAAAATATCTGTAAGTCTTTATCCTGGGCTAATCAGATTCCACAAAGAAGGATTGAAGTTTTTGCCCTTAGAGTATAATCTCTCTTTCCAGATGGAAGCCTATTTGAACATTTAATTTGAAAACTTGGAGTTAATCACCTGGCTTTAATCCTGCACCCGGGTCTCCACTGTGCCTGGTATCTTCTAGCCCAGAGAACTTTCATTTCTACTCAGAGAACTCCCAGTCTAATGTTGGGTGAGGGAGAAACACCATGCACTGGGTGGGGGAGGATTTCTGATGATCTGATTCTTAAATGGATTTGGTTTTAGGTCTACTTCCTACATTCACAGGAAGCTGATGCCAAGAATTTCTGAATCTTTTAGTATTTCCCTGGTGTAGATAAGGCTGCATCTCAGCCTTTCCCAGCCTTCAGATTCAGTTTTCTTGGGTTCACTAGGTCAATTGCTACTCATCTGCTTTCTAGCTGTCAATGTTTTTTGCATTTTCTTTAAATTGAATTTATGTCTTAAAAAGCTCTATTATTTTCATCTAGTGGGACTTACAGAGGGTGCAGAAGGTAATGTGTTGGGTAACATTAAGAAGACAGATCTTCAACAAATTAACACATGTAAATATGTCACTACAAATGATAATAAAAACTATAAAGAAAAATAAGATAATTTGAGAGAACAGTAAAGAGGGACTAAATTTGGATTGGTGCTTCAGGACATGGCTCTCTGAGAACATATTTAAACCAAGTTCTGAAGACCAGTGGAGTTAGTCCCACAAAGAGTATAGAGAAAAGCATTTCATGCAGATGAGCAGCCTTGGGGTGATAGAATAGTCAGGACTCTGGACTTAAAGTGACAGAAGCCTAAGCCTAAGCTAAAAAAGGAAATTGATTACTACCTATAACTGGGAAGTCTAAGATGTGATGCAGTGTATCTTGGCTGGATCCGGGGTTTACATGAGGCCTTAGGTTCCTGTCTCTCTCTCCATTTATAGTTCTGCTCGTCACTGCTTGGCCTCCTTCTCAGAGAGACTTCCTCCATTTTGTGGCAAGTTGGTTACTAGAATCATAAGGCTATATCTTTGTTATTGCTCCTATACTGAAGAAAATGGGAGAGGCTTCTCCCACTTTTTTTTTTTTTTTTTACCTGGCATCCATATATGATACTCCACATTCCTTGGAATAATCACAATATTGGAGTTCTAAATTTGGCCAGACATATGTCCCACTCCAATTTGATCCCTGCAAAGTACTGAAAGATATTTACTATCAGAAGAAGTGTGAGAGAAAATTATAGAGACTTAAGTAGAGTCTTGTGGGTGACGTTAAGCTGTCGGAATTTAAACCAACTGCAATGAGAAGCTATTGATGGATTTTAATCAAGGAGTAACATAAGCACATTATGATTATTAATTTAATCCATATTTCCAAACCAAATTTCCTTCCCAGTCCCCTTACCTGTGTCAGCAGCACCACCATTTTTCTACAACCTTAGCTTGACATTTTAGAGCCATCTTGGAAGTCTCTCTCAAATTGATCACTCATATAAAATTAATCACTAAGCCCAATAGATTCTCCCTTCTTGAAGTCTCCTGGATTTATCCTGGCTCCTGCTTCATGCATCTCATCATTCTATTGCAGGCTCTTATCAACTTGGACTTGGTTTGTGTGATAGTCTCCTAACTGGCTTCTTTTCTATTTTCTCCCTGCTTCTAAGTCATCACACATGCCACTGTCAGATTGTTCTTTCGAAAATACCACTATCTCTATATCACTTGTCTAACCAGGAGTCCATGATGCCTCCCTATCATTTAATGAATCAAGCCCAAATCCCTCAGCCCAGCATCCAGAGCCTTCCGTCATCTGGCCCTGCTGTACCTACCTCACCTTATCTACCAGTAATCCCTCCACCATGATAAGACTATATGGGCCCTGAAGACTCCCCAGTCTTCACCTCCAGGAGTGGGGGGAAAGATGGACGGTTATCAATCACTTTGCAGATGGAAGAGGAGAGAAGCACGGGGGTTGGGGGGAGAGAAAGAACAGTGTGAGCCATTCTGATGAGTCACAGCTGCATTAGGTAAAGAAAGGCCATGGATGTAAGTACGTGGCTCCCTTGAACTTGATGGTGTGGTCAAGCTAGTCTTTCTGAGTCACATGGGCAGGCATCAGTGCCAAGTTGAAATCTCAGTGTGTGTATTTTCAAGGTGAGGCTTTGGCTGGAAGGAGAACATTCACTTAGGCAAACCTTTCTAGGTCATAACACTCACTCCCTGATACAAAATGTGTGAGGCCAGCTCACAGGTTTCTGGGAACTTGCCTGGGATTTTCAGGGTCAATTTGTACTGCAGAGAAATGATAGATTATCCAGAGAAGTGTGAATAGTGTCAGGAAACATGATCAGCTCTGGTGGGATCTCATTACTTATTTTTGCTCAAGTAAGTTTTCGTGGAGCTTGGTTGTGGTGTTTGGAATCTGCAGAGGTAAAGTGCTATTAGGAAGGGAAGGGGCTCTAACAACTTTTTTAAAACCTACTAAAGTTCTGAGGGAAATTGGGTAAAAGATTTGTATCTAAATCCTAAAACGAAACAATAGAAAATTTTTAAAAATTAGTACAGAATCACTATTATCTTTTCCTGGGATTGATTTAGTTAACTGTTTACTATAGTCATCAATTATTGGATGATATGGGTGGACATAATTGGTTAAAATTCTATAATAATTCCTATAAAACTTGAAAGGAAGTGTACTTTGAAAAGCAAGAATTTTACTCTAGATTTTAAGGAGTGAAGAAGGAATTTTATTCATCGAAGAGAACACTTAAAAAGAACATGATACAAGGCCACAGTAATTCTGTGGTAGTAAGAATGATAGTTCCCCAAAGATGTACACACCCTAAATCCTGGAACCTAGGAATCTGTTAGCTCACATGGCAAAAAGAACTTAAGAGATGTGACTGAGGCTACAGACCTTGACGGGGAGGTTAGCCTATATTATCCAGGTGGACCCAATCTAATCACAACAGTCTTTAAAATCAGAAAACCATTTCCAGATGGGGTTAGTT
The DNA here is from genome assembly GCF_937001465.1 of Orcinus orca. Classification (NCBI taxonomy): domain Eukaryota; kingdom Metazoa; phylum Chordata; class Mammalia; order Artiodactyla; family Delphinidae; genus Orcinus; species Orcinus orca. Next base: position 139,592,602 of record NC_064559.1, read on the forward strand.
GGCAGGAGATGTGACTATAGAAAAAGTGTCAGAGAGACGCAACATTGCTGGCTCTGAAGATTGAGGAGGGGGTTCAGGAGCCAAGGAGAGTTTCGCTACAAACTGAAAAAAGCAAGGAAACAGATTCTCCCCTAGAGCCTCCAGAAAGAAACATAGCCCTGCCAACACCTTGGTTTTAGCCCAGTGAGATCTGCTTTGGACTTCTGACCTATAAAACTCTAAGATAATAAAATTGTGTTGTCCAAAATCACTAAGCTTGTGGTAATTTGTTATGGCAGCCATAGAAAATAAATGCAAATTGTTTAGTAAATACATTTTGAATGAATGAAATTAGTCTAAGAGATTCATAAGGAAATCACATAAACAGGCTTCTTTTACTGGGGCTGGGACTTAAATATGCTTTTCATAAGTGATTCTTTTTTTTTTAATAGATCGTTATTGGAGTATCATTGCTTCACAGTACTGTGTTAGTTTTTGTTGTACAACAAAGTAAATCAGCCATATGCATACATATATCCCCATCCCCTCCCTCTTAAGCCTCTCTCCCACTCTCTTTATCCCACCCCTCTAGGTGGTCACAAAGCACCGAGCTGATCTCCCTGTGCTATGCTGCTGCTTCCCACTAGCTAGCTATTTTACATTTGGTAGTGTATATATGTCACCGATACTCTCACTTCGCCCCAAGCACTTACTATGTACTAGGCACTTTTCTTTGTTTTTGTATTAAAACCTCGTAATAACTGAGGTCATTGTTATTAGTTAGTGATGTAATCTTTCCAAAGTCACACACTTAACAAATGGAGAAGCTGAGTTTTGAAACTGGGAAACTGTAGAGTTCATCGCTTAGTCACTACAATGGTTCTTCCCACACTTAGCAGCATATTAAAATTGCTTAGGGAGTTTTTACAAATCCCAATGTCCTGATCACAGCCCATGTCAATTAAATCTGAATGTTCAAGTATGGAGCCAGGCATCAGTTATTTTTCAAAGATCTCCTGTAAATCCAATCTGCAGTGAAGTTGGGAACCACTGCATTTGGTGTACTCTCTCTTAAACTACAAGATAAATTTAGTTATTCCATCTATTAGAAAGCATTAAAACTTAGTTGGTTCAAAACTACAATCTAGATTACCTCTTACTCTGATGGTTTTTATCATGGTTAGTACAGCAACTGTCATTAGCTGGATAAAAGGGCCGTCGTTTGTTAATCCAAAGACTATAGTAGAATTGATTTTGCATGTAGACACAATTTGGATTGCCGGTCAAAATAATGGAGGGCCAACAGTGGGGAAATCTTTCCCCAAATCAGACAAGGAGGAGGGAGAAACGAAGATCTTTATCTGGTATCTAAAGCCAGAAGAGAATGGAGATCTGCCTGATGAGATCAGAGATCAAACTGCCCGTCTGGACATTTTTGTCACCACTTTTGTTAAAAGTCTGTGCCTTTATTTCACCATCAGTTAGAAGCAGCTCTACTCTCCCATTAAGATTGCTGCTGTTTCCTTTATTTTGCCATAGCTTGGCTTCCTTGTGCCATACTGGACAGTACCTCTAGGGTGACCATCCCATCAGCAAGATCTCATCCCCCTTCTCGTCAGGGGACAGACTGCAAGTTGGGGCACGGTGGAATTTTGGTTGTAAGTGTCTGGCTGCCACCGTGGCAGATGACTGTTCCTCCCTTTAAATGGCACTTTCATAAGGTAAAGTACCCGACTTCCCCTCAGGCAGGACAGGCAGGCTCTGTTTCTTAATCTGCTGGAGAACTTCTTTACTTTCTCAATTAGTTCTGCCAACAGAAATTGGTTCAGCACGTTTCAACTGGAAACAGGTGTTGATGGCAGTGTCCAAATCCTCGGTGGAGGGGCTTCTCTCCCCTTTGACAGCCTCTCCATGCAAGGAATGAACGGGGCTTTGTTGGACGGACCAGATGCACGTCTCCTCGTGGGCCAGAGCTCTTGGTTCAAATTCCACAGATGAGAGCCATAAATTAAAATGCACTTTTGTCTCACTGGTAATAATCACAGACCCCAGTCCATCATCTTTTTTGTTGACTCTAAGCCACAAACTTGCTTTAGACAGGATTACCTCAGGATTCCTAACTGAACACAAGGCACTCTTTTTGGCCTGAGTTCTCCCAATTGGCTATATGCTCTTTGCAATTTCACCGGAATGTTGCCAGCACTCTACTGTGTGCTGTGTAGATGTGGAAGTAAACTAGCTAAATCAAAAGGGTGAGAGAAGTAACTACAAATTTTGCATGATTCGCGTTGCAGGTTTTTCTCTTGTATTTACCCATCTTAGTAACTTTTACAAGTTACAATTTGATTTTATTTTTATTGATCCTTATTTTCTTTCTGGGTTTTTAAATTGATCAAGAAAGACATTTGGAGTTAAGAGAAGTTTCTTACTTCCAATGAGATTATAGCCTGAGTGGAGTGGAGATGTTACTGTTTATCCTAGTGGATCCATACAGCATAACCAGGCAGAGGTACCAGCCAAGAAGTCTTCTTGGAGCAACTGCATAAAATACTGTCTTCTCATCATACAACATCATCCTGGAACAAGGATTCCAGGTTTTCTGAGGTTTAAAGATGGTCTAAAAATTCTTTAAAAATCACTGAGAATTAAGATCTTTCACAAGTTATAAATTCTGTAATAGAAAACAAAACAAAACAAAACAAAAACCCACCCTTATCTAGGGGAAACCAGTACTGTTTTCTGAGAATTCCCTTCTACATTTTCCTTGTGGTTAATTTCAAATTTTGATTTTTCTCAAAACTGATTTGTATTTTGTACAGCTGTTTAGTGCTATTCTATGCCTTGCATTTCTCAAGGAGTTTTATGGTTGCTCTCTTTTTTAAAGATAATCTCAACACAGCTTACAGACATGCACACCAACACACAAATTTATTGGCCAATATCAGTAAATGACTAAAGCCCTGAGGAAACTATTGAACATTAAACTTGGTTATAGTACAATGGTATCTGCAGTGTACTGGCCACTTATCCATGTCTATAAATAGGACACAAAAGCTTAATTTTATCATAATTGAAGAGCAATTTTGAGAAAGTCATGTAATTTAATGGTTTAACTGTCTTTTATTGCTATATGTAAATGGACTAAATAACAGTAAATATTGAACACAATCTAATGTGCTGCAATTTCTTTGGAACACAATTTAAATTTCAAATTATGTTTAATGCTTCTGTACATATCACAGGTCTCTTTTTTAAAAGCTTATCACGTGGAATTCATTTTTTCAAGGAAACTGGCTTTTGGGAAAAACAGAGAAGTAGAAGTAGTGTGGGTCATTTGGAAATCTGACCAACTATGTTTTTTAAAAGTGCATCATGTAGTTTTAAATCATCTTTTCCTTCCATTATTTTTAATTTTATCAATATCCTCCTGGATTATATATTTAGATGATCTCTGAATAAGACTTTTTCCAGTTGCATTGTGTTACTTGCCCTCAAACATTTCCTTTTTCTTTTGTATAATTAGGCTTAAAGGGAGAAGGTGATAGATAATAAGACACAATGTGCACATATGTTAGGCTACTTCTTCCCGTGGAAATGATTCACTAACTGGCATCCTTTGATTCTGTCCTTGTCCTGTCTTTGGGACCAACATGTCCTTTCCTATGAAATCATGTTCAGTGAAAGAAGGGAGGAAATGCTGTTCTCTTTGGATCCCATCTGATTTCAGAATGTTAGTAAGATATAGATGTGAAGGTGCCATAAGGAGTTAAAAGGTAAAGAGTTCCTTTGAGAGGCAGAATTAGAAGTCTCTGATGACATTTTAACATGGGGGTGTTATAAATAAGCCAGGAGGTCTAACCTGTGTTCTCCTGGACTGCCTGATATCAACAATGGGGGAAGATTACCCTAAAACAAACTCACTCACGGAATTTATAAATCTTAGAAGGAGAGTACTCAAAGTATGTTGTACACACAAAAATATGCTTTGGTCTCATGGAATTTTAGTTTTTAAAAAGTTTAGTTTTGTGCTCACCAGAGGACTTCAAACAAAATTGAGAAAATATGGAAACAACTTGCTTTTAGGTTAAAAAGAAGTCTATCCATCTACCATGATAAAATTATTGCAATATTTACTGCCCATAACTATGAATGCTTCATTGGAAAAATCACAGAGATGTTTATCCTAAAACTTTTACCTTCTCCAGCGAAGTCTTTTCTTACTGTCCAACCAATTCTCCAATTCCCAGGAAGGTTGGTTAAATGAATGGGTCTTATTCGTTTATTTGTAAATTCATTCTTATTGTTTGCCAGACTTAAAGATTTAATGGTGGGCCAAAGAGTAATACAACTCAAAGTCTTAAAAGGAGCACAAATAATAAACAAATAATTACATAAATATAATGAATTCCTAGATGGAGATTGGAAGGCTGGAGTAAAGAGAAGGGACTTGCTCCTTTCTGTTTGTTCCTGTTCTTGTCAAGGTGAGCCCGGTTTCTTGAGGTTGGCAGCAGTCAGTAGCCTCATGACTCTGATTTGCGGCGTTTCCAATATTCACAGAACAAGCCTCATCTCCTAGCACCAACGTCTTTCCTCAGAGTATTGAGTCCCAGCTCTGTTTGCCCTTTCATCTAAGCTTCTAAGTTTTAATAATTTCAATCTCTTCCCTTTGTTTTCCAGTCCTGGGAGTGCTAGTTGCTGCCTGTAATTCACATGTCTGTGATACCTTGGTGTTCCAGTTTGCCTTTTCAGTTCTCTGATATCTGATGAACAATATTTGCATCAAAATCTCTCTATTAAAATAATTGGTATGGTGAAATCTGACTGAAATCTCTCTAATGCAGTTGGCGAAACCTGACATTAATCACATGTATATTTTTTTTCCCCTAAAGAACTACCTGGATGTCATGTAAGAGTTAGCAATCAGATAGTCAGGATATCCAGAATAGTATTTAATTAAAAAAAAAAAAAGTCAGATGAATAAGCCAGCCACTGTGGCAAGTTTTTGGAGATTATTAATGTTGAGTTTATAAATTAATGGAGAAGATGGAAACATAAAAAATTGACAATAAAATGACTCATGAAATGAGGGTATGAAAGATATTTTTAAGGCCATGCCAGTCTGATGGTAGAGACAATTGGAAAGATAGTGGAAAATTCATAACTCCTTAACTTGGCTTTACGTGGTGATTCATAGAAACTGTATCTATTAATGTAGGTCCTCTTCTGGCTTTGGGTGGGTTAAGCCCAAAGACAAACATCAAATCCTAGCCAAAAAGTAGGAGTAGTATTGCAAATAGGAAGTAAATAGGAAATAAAACAGATAAGTAGATCCAAAGCAGTTAATGAGAGTTAGGACAGCAATCTAATAATTGGAGATACATAACAACTTTGGTTATTCCTTGGTGTTTAGACATTTTGGAATGCTTGCTTGATAACCTCTTTGCTACCCAAATGCTGCCTGTCTACCACAATGCCCCATTGTCACTGCAGCATTGGACACTTCAGCATTAGCAACTGAGTCTATACCCCACATTTCCCTCTTCCAGTTTTAGAGTTTTGGGTTTAATGCTAGTTCTTCATCTCTTACAGTCTGTTTTGTTAGGTTGTAGCTAATTGGATAAGGGTAATTGGATAAGCTCTCACATGAGCTCTAGATTCAAATGTCCATCTTCATAGGATTATCCCAGTATCACACTACTTAATGCACACTAAAATAGCATTGGTGATAAGTGCAGTAAGAAGAGAAAAACAGGATAAAGGTGTGCTATTTCAAATGGAATAATTAGTAAAAGTCTGACTGATGAGGTGACATTTGGGCAGAGACTTAAATTGGACACAGAGGCAAGCCATGCAAAGATCAAGTGAAAGAACATTCCAAGTAGATGGGATAGCAAAGGCAAAGGCCTAAGGCAAACAATAGTCTCAGCCTATTTGAGAAAGTGTAAGGATGCCATGGAGTTGAAGTTAAATGAGTAGGAGGTCAGTGATAGGACATGATACTAAAATGGTAACCAGAGGTAGGCCATGTAGGACACTGCAGATCATGGTAAGAACATTGGATTTTCTTCTCAGTGTGGTGAAAAGTCATTGAAGAGTTTTAAATGGGGAAGTTATGTCATCTGACATATTTTTAAAGGACAACTCTGACTTCTCTATGGAGAATGAGCTATAGGTATCAGAAGTCCAGACCTGGTAGAATGTCACTGCAGTGGCATTCACTGCAGGAATAATGATTGTTCAAAATAAGGTGATTGTCATGAAGATGTTGAGAAGTGGTTGGACTTGAGGTACATCTGATGTTCAACAGACTGACTTTGCTGATGGTTTATCAATGAGGCTCCAAGAACAAGTGAACAACTAATTGGCTGAACAATATACCAGTTACTGAGATGAGAAATCTGTTGGGGGAGCAGAGCATATATAGATATTGTGTTTGAGATGATTATTTGATATTCAAGTGAAAATGTCACATACACAGTTATGTGCGCAAGTTGAATGCTCAGTGGAGAGTTTGAGCTAGAGATATAAGGTAGATACTATTAGGTGAAACTGAAAAACATATGACTAGAGAGGATTATTTAGAAAATAAGTGTAGATAGAGAAGAAAAAAGGATGGAAGTCTGATTCCTGGAGCACTCTAACATTTGGAAGTCATGAAGAGGAGGAGGGTTCAGCAATGGAGACTGAAAGGAGAGTCCAGTGAGGCAAGAGAAAATCCAAAAGTGGGGTGTAAAGAGGTCTAATAAAAAAAGGTTTTCATGAAAAAAAAAGAGTGTTCACCTGTGCAAAATTCTCCTGAGAGGTCAAGTAAGTTTACAGTGGTGTGCAGACCATTGAATTAACAGCATGGGGTCTTTAGTGACCAATATAAGACAATAGAAGAATGGGGATAAAAATCCCAACTGATGTTTTCTCAAGAGAAAATAGGAGACTGTGAAACATCTAGTACAGTCACATTTTAAGGGATTTTCTTTAAAGTGAATCAGAGAAATGGAACAGTAGCTACAAGAGACGTCTGATTAAGACAGCAGTTCTTGTTTATTTTTTAATTGGAAGATATGCATAATTTTATGCTGATAAAAATGATTTGGAAAATAGGGGGAAACTGATACAGGGGAAAGAAGTAAAAACTATAGGAACAAAGTCCTTGAGTTGGCAGGTGGGGATAAAATCCAGTATAAACATGGGGTTTGAAAGGAGTATGGACAATAACTGAGCCATGGGACATGAAGGAAAAAAGAGTGTATGAGTGTAGATGCAGGTAAGTCAAAAGATTCAGTTGTGGGAGGAGATTTTCTGGTTGCTTCTTGAACTGGAAAAAAGATCAACAGCTGAGAGCAGTAAGGAGGATAGTGGATGTCAGTGTTTTGATGATAAAAGACAAGGTGTAAAATAGTTGTCTCAGAGAGTAGGAAAGTAAAATGATTAGGGTACTGCAGTTGGAGTGTTAAGCAGTGCTGATGTTTTGAGGTGTGTGGACATAAATTTAGTGATATCAGTCTGAATATTCAGATGCCTGGATAAAAGCAGAGAGTGGATGGAGAGTCCTTTTTAACCAGGAATATGGTTTTGCTAAGTAATTATAGCAGAATAAAAGACAGGTAGGGGAGCCCAGGTATATACACAGGAGTAGTTATAAGGATGGTCCATAGAATGGGATGCAAGTTGTATAAAGAAGGAAGTAAGGATAGGACAGGATAATACAATGAAAAGTGATTTGGTCAATTTTTTAAGCTCCTTGGGAGGGGGTTAAAATAATTTCATGACCATATAGTTGATGTTTTTGAGGTGATGTAGTTATTGGTGTTGTGAAAATGGGGTGAGGGACCTGATATAAGTAAAAGACAAGATGATTGGAGATAAGGACATCAAGGAAGTGAATTTCTAGGAAGTGAGTTTCCATTGAGTTAGTGGTTTTCAGAGAAAGATGACAAAGCAGTGGTAGAGAGATGGGCAGTAAACTGGTAATCAAATATTCACTGAAGGAGAAAGAGTGACCATAAGACTGGGTCCAGAAGGGTGGTAGATGACTGCAACATGGCAGGGGAATAGAGTCCAAGTGCTTCAAAGGAGCAGGGCACTTGTAGGGATGTGGAGGAACTAATGACTGGGAAAAGAAATGAAGAGCACTAAGTATATATGCCATTTTCTGGCTTAGTGGGAAGTGGGGTGGAGGAGGAAAAAGGGCCACCCTTAAAAGCACCACAAAGGTAGCAATGTCCTCCAGGGCTTCAGATTTCAGTTAGTGCAAGAAGGTGAAGATGAAGGCAACATTCAGAGAAGCGTTTATGGAGAGGCATTTATTCTTATAACATAGCAGTGTATGAACACTAAATAAAAAATCCAGGTCCAGAATAAAGAATCATTAAGGATTTAGCTAAGAATGGTTCAAAAAGTCCTGACAACTAGAACAAAAAAGTTCCCAATTTGTATGGAAACACAAAAGACCCTGAATAGCCAAAGCAATCTTGAGAAAGAAAAATGGAGCTGGAGGAATCAGGTTCCCTGACTTCAGAGTATACTACAAAGCTACAGTAATCAAGACAGTGTGGTACTGGCACCAAAACAGAAATATAGATCAATGAAACAGGATAGAAAGCCCAGAGATAAACCCATGCACATATGGTCACCTTATTTTTCATAAAGGAGGAAAGAATATACAATGGAGAAAAGACAGCCTCTTCAATAAGTGGTGCTGGGAAAATTGGACAGCTACATGTAAAAGAATGAAATTAGAACACTCTCTAACACCATACACAAAAATAAACTCAAAATGAATTAAAGACCTAAATGTAAGGCCAGACACTATATAACTTTCAGAGGAAAATGTAGGCAGAACACTCTATGACATAAATCACAGCAAGATCCTTTTTGACCCACCTCCTAGAGAAATGGAAATAAAACCAAAAATGAACAAATGGGACCTAATGAAACTTAAAAGCTTTTGCACAGCAAAGGAAACAATAAACAAGAAGAAAAGACAACCTTCAGAATGGGAGAAAATATTTGCAAATGAAGCAACTGACAAAGGATTAATCTCTAAAATTTACAAGCAGGTCATGCAGCTCAATATCAAAAAAACAAAAAACCCAATCCAAAAATGTACAGAAGACCTAAATAGACATTTCTCCAAAGAAGATATACAGATTGCCAACAAACACATGAAAGGATGCTCAACATCACTAATCATTAGAGAAATGCAAATCAAAAGTACAATGAGGAATCACCTCACACCAGTCAGAATGGCCATCAACAAAAGATCTGCAAACTATAAATGCTGGAGAGGGTGTGGAGAAAAGGGAACCCTCTTGCACTGCTGGTGGGAATGTAAATTGATACAGCCACTATGGAGAACAGTGTGGAGGTTACTTAGAAAACTAAAAATAGAACTACCATATGACCCAGCAATCCCATTACTGGGCATATACCCTGAGAAAACCATAATTCAAAAAGGGGCATGTACCACAATGTTCATTGCAGCTCTATTTACAATAGCCAGGACATGGAAGGAACCTAAGTGTCCATCAACAGATGAATGGATAAAGAAGATGTGGCACATATATACAATGGAATATTACTCAGCCATAAAAAGAAACGAAATTGAGTTACCTGTAGTGAGGTGGATGGACCTAGAGACTGTCATACAGAGTGAAGTAAGTCAGAAAGAGAAAAACAAACACCGTATGCTAACATATATATATGGAATCTAAAAAAAAAATAATAAAAAATGGTTCTGAAGAACCTAGGGGCAGGACAGGTATAAAGATGCAGACATAGAGAATGGACTTGAAGACACGGGGAAGGGGAAGGTTAAGCTGGGATGAAGTGAGAGAGTGGCAAGGACATATATACACTACCAAATGTAAAATAGATAGCTAGTGGGAAGCAGTTACATAGCACAGGGAGATCAGCTTGGTGCTTTGTGACCACCTAGAGGGGTGAGATAGGGAGAATGGGAGGGAGATGCAAGAGGGAGGAGATATGGGGATATATGTATATGTATAGCTGATTCACTTTGTTATACAGCAGCAACTAAAACACCATTGTAAAGCAATTATACTCCAATAAAGATGTTTAAAAAAACCCCAAACAGGGCTTCCCTGGTGGCGCAGTGGTTGAGAGTCTGCCTGCTAATGCAGGGGACACGGGTTCGAGCCCTGGTCTGGGAAGATCTCACATGCCACAGAGCGACTGGGCCCATGAGCCACAACTACTGAACCTGCGCATCTGGAGCCTGTGCTCCACAACAAGAGAGGCCGTGACAGTGAGAAGCCCGCACACCGCGATGAAGAGTGGCCCCCGCTTGCCACAACTAGAGAAAGCCCTCGCACAGAAATGAAGACCCAACACAGCAAAACTAAATAAATTAATTAATAAACTCCTACCCCCAACATCTAAAGAAAAAAAAAGATCCTTAAAAAAAAAAAAAAACCTCCTAATACTTAGTTTAATTTACAATCAAATTATTGTCACAAATATCACAGGATTATATTGCAGAGAAGTTTTGACAGACTCAAGTACTTTTTAAACTCATGTTGTGATTTTTACTGTTGCTGCTTTTGTGTGTGTGTGTTTTGCATGTAGTGTATTATATAGGATTATTTCATATAGAAGTTTAGGCACAAAGTTGTGCTTTTCTTATGTACTAGAGCAAAAGTCAATTCATGTGTAGAGTTTTAAAGCTCTTGTAAAAAATGCATTTTTGGACAAATTTAGTTGGATTTTGTTTTTCACTGACTTTTGCTAATTTTCCATCTCCTGTTTCCTAATCGTTGGTTTCCACTTTATATTATAATTTTCTATACCATCTCTGTCGTGTCTTTCCACCTTCTATCCATCTTCAGGGTTGATCTTGGTGATCAACTATGTTTTACAGATGATGGAATTCATTTTTGTTTATTTGTTGATTTAAATGACAGACTTTGTATATCCCCCCAATCTATTTTTAATTATGCTGGACATGATTTCCTGCAGAATAGCTGACAAACACGTCCACATTAAAGTATAAGCTTTATTTAAGGTGAAATGTTAATACAAGGACTTGGACTTCTATCAGCCTTTTCTTGATGGACAATTGCCTGAGCTGTTCTTATGTCACATAATTAAGCCCGTCATCTGATATTTATTACCCTATTCATGCTGTTAAGTAGCCATATTCTCTTGGTTGCAATTTGGACATAGCACTAAGATGACCCAAAACCCCAAAGCAGCCAAGTGTTTCCATCTTTTGTTATTGGGGGTGGTGATTAAGGGCATGCAGTTTCAAGTGGGCACTTGAGGGAAGTGCCATATAGTGTCAGAAAGAATGATATTTCCCCCATGAAGAAAGATTTCCACAAAGAGTTTAATTGTACTTCATGGTGGAAGAGTTAAATAACCCATACCTTCCAGGAGATATCATCCCATTGCAGACATCTTTGGTAAGTCAGTGTTGAACCTCAGCGAGTGGCAGTGATTGATCTGCCCTGGGTGCAGAACAGGAGGGAATTTAACAGTAATAAGACTCACTGAAAGTAGGTTGGTTTTTATTATAACCACATGCTGGAAATTCTAGATAGTCATTAACAAAATACTTCTCTCTCAAAAAAAATGTTTGTTGGCTTAAGTTCTAAACAATTACAATGATGAATTTGAATAATATATATGTAAGCTTCAAATTAACACATCTCTGTTGTGTGGCCTGTAATAAACAGTTTTCTATGTGAAGTTATTTTGGAGAACTCCCAGTGATACAGCTGGTTCCCCAACACATATGGACTCAGCTATAAGCGTTTGTTTTGAGAAGTTAGTTAAGGATTCGACTGTTCAGGGACTATTTGTGTCTTAAATTCCTAGGGCACTACATGTTCCTGTGTTTTAACCAGTAGATTTGAGATAAATGGTCATAAAGCGTTTGTAAAAAAGGAGAACTAGAACTTGAGTTACTTCAATTCTATCATCCTATGTGACCATTTGGATTTTAAATCAGTGTTTGAAATATAAAATGTGAACTACAAATTTCTTCACTGGAAGTGCAAATTGTTCATATGTGAAATATTTTACTGCAATTGAATAATAGCTTTAAAATTCAACTTAATGTCTTTTTATATCATTTTAAAACTAAAGAACAAATAAAAAATACAATGTTACATTGGTGCTAAATTGTACTTTTTGTAGATGTTTCAGTTTTATTAAAATCTACGTAGTAATTAGGAGCAGTTACCTACATAATTTATATATATATATGATTTTCAATAAAAGAAAATTTTGCCTGCAATTCTTTTCTGTTCATTATTATTTGTTTCATTTCTTAATTATTTCTGATAATAATTTTGTCATAGAGAGGAGAGTGTGTTAAAAATGATTTGCTCTGAGTGTCACAGGCTAGAGTTGCCACTAGGTGAAGCATTTCTGTTAATGGAATGGAGATATACATTTTTGTCATTATGAAGTGTGCTCCGATGGAAGATTTAGAATCAGGTTGCTAAAGATTTTTGGTGGAGAGATGCCCCAGAAGAATAGATTACTTGTGTTTGGAAAACTAAATAGTGGAGTTTCATTGGCAGCACAGTTGTTTTAATTTGCTGGGGACAGAGGACAATGAGTTTTATGTCTTGAACATACTCCCAGAGGCTGAAGGCTAAAACGAGAGACAGGCTTTGGCATAATAGAGATCTGTGTTTGAGTCTAAGTCCTATCTCTTCCAAGCTGTGTCATTTTGAGCAAATTACTTTCTTTAAGCTTCAGTTTCCTCATCTGTCAACATGTAAATAAAACATATCTATCTCAGAGGATCATGAGAATTAAATGTTGTAAAAGTGGAAGTATAAGTGATGCTCAAGCCATAGGAAGTGCCCAATGAATGTGTTTCCTGTTCCTCTACTTCTTTAAATTCTCAGTTCTTTGCATACATTTTCATTAGATAGATACTTTCTTATATTTTGTGCTGATTTTTTTAAGCACCAAGGAGGTCCATTGAACATTTGCTAATAAGCTGTGCTATGTGACATTAGTTTCTTGATGTCTTTGTTAAAGTTTCCACAAATTATTTATTGACTGACTTAGAGATAAAATGAATGAGAATCATCAATTTTTACTTTATTAAACATGTATGTATCTTTCAATTATAAATGAGATCTTTCAGCTTCAAGATTGGAGGCCTGGGCAAGGCATGGAGAGTGCGGAGTGCAGGGGTGGGTGGTGAGTGGGGATTAAACGTAAGTTGATCTATTGTAACAATTTTATATCGCTCTCTTCCCAGGGAAGATTTGTATCAGTGGCCCCGAAGCAGAGAGCTCAGTATCCCATTACCAGCCAATGAGTCATTCAGTCTCCCACAGATCCAAATAAAAGTTTCACAGAATACACTATGGCATGCCTTTCAAAATATATGAAGGCCATAAAATATATCATTTATTTTACCATATGAACTGACTCTGCCCCTTTTTTACCATTTGGGATAGCAATCTCACCATGTGTTTTTGGCTCTTAAGTTATCATCAGATATATTGGAGTTCTCTGAGCTTTTCCATTCTTAGTCCCCACGGTCTTTTCAGGAGTTTTATAACTTGGTTGTAAAAATTCACTCTAAACTGAAACTTGGCAAACAGTATATTAATCTGGGAAATTAATTTCTTTTATAAAGTCTAGAATCTGTTTAGACCCTCTTTTGAGTTTTCAGAGACCTTGGAAAAATAAAGTGAGCAATTAAAGTATTTTTGTGTCTTAAAAAAATGTAATTACATTTTTCTAAAGTCCCCCAACCCTATTTTTACAGGTGAATAGCTTATATTTTGGACTGAGTTCTGATATATTTTGAAACAGATTTTTTTTTTTTGGCATGGTGAAATAGAGTAATTAAAAAAGGAACTAGGCTGAGCTTACCCATTACATCACTGGAATAATAAAGTATATTTAGAGAGTGGTGCTTGCCTAATTTATAAAAAAGTGTAAGATGTTAATATCATTGGATGTTCACCAATGTAGGAATAAATCTGTGGGAAGTATCACTTAAAATATGCAATGTGTCCTCAGTCTTGCAAGAATTGCTATGTTTGCAGTTGATTCATTGGGCTTTGGGAATGACTTTGCCATCAGATATTGCCAGGAAGTGTGAATTCAACTTTCATGTCCTTTTGGTGCCAGCGAATGCTGTCACCGCCTCTTGCCTGTTACCAGGCTAAAGTTCCGGATGAACTGTCCAGACAAGGTGATGGACCACATGGAACTTAGACTAACTACCTTCTCACCACAGAGACACGCCCCGGGACAAAAGAAGCTCAACAAAGACAAAGGACAACACAAAGGAGCATTTAAAATGAGGCTTTACCAGCTTTAAAATACTTTCAGGTATATTTTACTGAGGAAATGTAGAAGAGAATTAAATCATTGTCTCTGGAGTTGGACAGCCCTGATGGTTACTAGTTGTGTGGCCTTGGGGAAACTATTTAATCTTTTCCGTTTTCAATTCAATTATTCCTTAAAGTAGAAAAAATAGCAGTACATATTTCTTAGAGTTATACTGAGGCTTAAAATATGAAAATACATGTAATGTAATTAACAGAATGATTAGCAAGAAGTAATGAATCAATATTAGTTTTTGTTATTGTTAATGCTATTCAATTATTTGGTTAACTTTATGAGGTAGATTGCATTATTATTATGTCTACCATTTTACAGATGAGAAAAATTTAGGTTCAAAATGGGTTTTACCTTATACAAGATCACACAACTACTAAGTATGCTTAGTTTGATCTCAAATCTAGGTTTCCTGATGATAAATCTAGTACATTTTTTCCTGGTAACCATAGTGCATATTTAAGGAACACTGTTTCTTATTCAAAATGTTGGATAAGGGCTTCCCTGGTGGCGCAGTGGTTGAGAGTCCGCCTGCCGATGCAGGGGACACGGGTTCGTGCCCCGGTTCCGGGAAGATCCCACATGCCGCGGAGCGGCTGGGCCCGTGAGCCATGGCCGCTGAGCCTGCGCATCCGGAGCCTGTGCTCTGCAGCAGGAGAGGCCATAACATTGAGAGGCCCGTGTAACGAAAAAAAAAAAAAAAAAGTGGAAAAGTAGCTATTTCATAGAGAACATAACCATTTTTTCATATTGAAAAGTTAGTTAAATTTTTAAAAAATTTATTGAAGTATGGTTGATTTACAATGTTCTGTTAACTTCTACTGTACAGTAAAGTGACTGAGTTATACGTATATATATTATTTTTCATATTCTTTTCTATTATGGTTTATCACAAGATATTGAATATAGTTACCTGTGCTATACAGAAGGACCTTGTTGTTTATCCATCCTATATATAATAATTTGCATCTGCTAATCCCAAACTCCCAATTCATCTCTCCTCTAACCCCCTTCCCCCTTGGCAACTACAAGTCTGTTCTCTATATCTGTGAGTCTGTTTTGTTTCGTACATCTGTTCATTTGTGTCATATTTTAGATTCCACATATAAGTGATATCATATGGTATTTGTCTTTCTCTGTCTGCCTTACTTCACTTAGTTTGATAATATCTAGGTCTATCCATGTTGCTGCAAATGGTGTTATTTCATTCTTTTTAATAGCTGAGTGATATTCCATTTATATATATGTGTGTGTATATATATATATATATATATATATATGCATGCCACATCTTAAAAGTTAGTTAAAAAATTTAATGCACAGGTATCAATGTATTTAGTGAGTAGAGCTTCAAGGTCTCTAAAGTTTTTTTCTTTTTAATAATGTACATTAACCATGTAAGAAAAATGTATGTAATGCATTCAATGTATCTGTGATAGCCTGTTATGTTAATAGCATAAGGAGTTCCCAATGGACTAGAATGGTTTAGAATAAAGTTGCCATAACAGTTTAATAGTTTGTTGATTTTATATACATGGAATTCACTTGGTACTGTAGGTCTTGTTTTGCACACAATGGTCATGAGGGCCACCGCATACAGCTGGTAACATCTGCACATTTGAGTAGGGCAGTACTTGAGGAGGAAGGAGAGGCAGGGAAGGTTTTTACTTTTAGTATGAAGTTAGTCTGGACTTGTTTCAAACAAAGGAGGAATGGGGATGGGTTCATCAGATGAATGACAGATGTGGTGGATGGAGTCACGCATCCAGATCCATCTCTGGGACTGAGCACCCATTCCCCAGGTACCAGTACCTCTTTCTGGCGATAGAGAGTTCCTCTCCCTGCAATGGCTCTTAGCTGAAAGGAACTGCTTTGCCCAAGGCGTTTCCCCATTCCTGGAAGTAGTCTCTGTCCAATGACTTGTTAATGGAAAGGTCTTAAAGGCTTGGTCCTTTTCCTCCAGTTCAAGATAACTTGGATGTGCCATCCATCTTCAGGGTTCCTGTAGGATTAGCTGATGCCCCTGGTGCAAAAGCAACACAGTTCATTTTCTCCCTCTGCTCAGCCAATCCTATGCCCCTCATTTGCTTACAAGTGCTGTTCTATAGTGTTCTCCCAATAAACCTCCTAGGCCTGCCTATCTCCAGCTGAGAGTCTGTTTCCTGGGAATTCCAACCTAAAGTTGTAGCCATACACAAAAGACCTAAGGAGGTTTATCAGAAGCCCCAAGAAAAAGAAGCAGCTTTAAGGTTGTAGAGGACGTGAGAGGCAGATTTGCAGAAAAGGCAATGAGAATCGATGCATTTGTGTGGATGCTAAGGTGTGTCATTTAGAGAGGCAGAAAAAGTTTTTTAAAAACTGGAGGAGATGGATCAGAGGGGCTGAGACTGTATTACCACATTATTTGGTTATATGATCATCATAGATGTGTGAGATACTGTGGGATAAGTCTTTATAAGATAATCAATGTGTTCCTTATATGGCAGCTTGGCAAACGTAGAATTAGAGGTCAGACGGCTATAGGGATGGGTCTTCAAGATGGTCTCACAAGTGTCTATAGCAATGATGTCCAGATGGGCAATGTGAACTATGCATGAGGTGGCAACCAGTGAAACTCTCCTCTGGAACAGCAGGCAAGGCCCAGACTGTAGTGATGGACAGAGATACCAGGCACAGTCTTGAGGATAAATTTTGATCTTACATAGGGCTCTGTTAGGGGGCATTTGGGAAGGGGTAGAAGGAGCACGGGAGGCTATCACAGTCTTAGAATAATGAGGTAAGGGACCCAAAGAAATACTGAGGAACCATGAATAGGGTAGGGATCCAGATGCAGAAATTCAAGCATAATCAAGTCCAATGTCTGGCAAATTCAGCAAGGATGACTGGTCCCTGAGTCAGAGCTATACTAGAGTGATTTTGATTACAAGCTATATGCTGATAACTCTCAAATCTCTATGTCCAGCCCCAAGTACGTTTTAAAAATTTCTAGACTATGTCTCCAGTGGATATCTTCATGTGACTACTCTACCAGAAATTCATATCATACATATGCAAAACTCATTTTCTTCTCCAACCTTCACCCTTCAGTTCCTACTCTTGGTTAATTGCATTACCACTTCCTGGTTATACTATCTGTTCCTATAAATACAAGAAGTGGACATAATAACCTGCATGAAAAAGAGTCTAGATGAGTAGGTTTTAAATTTTAGTGTAGAAGGAATTAGGAGTAGGAGATGTGGGTGCTCCTAGTTTGTCTCTAATCCATTCCCAAGCTTCCCCGCTTTTATTCCTGATCACATCCATGACCCACTCTTATCACAGTCTCCACGTTATAGACTTTATGTCCATGCCTGCTGGTATCTGGGCTTGACCCTGAAGAGCCTCAAACCCTTAGAACTGTGGTGGGTGAGGAATTGGATCCAGCCAGCTGCTCTGTGTCTTCATCTCTCAGTTTTAATAAGTTCCACAAATGAGTTTTACTTTGTCATGATTGATCACAAAAACTAAGCAGAAAGTGCTGGAGGAAAAATGTGTTGCACTTTATTGTACCTCAAGCTACTCAGAAATCATTTGATGATCTCTTTGAGCAGTGTGATGTTCAACTTAGTGAAATCAGAGATGATGCAAGTAGGGGATCACCTGGCAATTATTTCCTTAGCTTTCATACTGGTTAAGAGTCATCATTCATCAGTGTTTCCCAGTTGATTAAGTTGAAGGACAGTGCTGATGTCAGGGAGGCTCCTTAGCCTGTCACTCTGCAAGGAAGAATGTTGAGCAAAAAAAAGCCAGAGCTCCCAGTGGGCTGAACTTGAGAAGTGGCTCAAGGTTATCTTTTATTTATTCATTTATTCACTAAATACATATCAAACACTATATCTTTGGAGACTCTCATCTTTCTATTTTGTATCTTTTCTCCCATACCTTTATCTTCTCTATACCCACTGTTCTCATGTTTCTTTTTTCCCTACTACCATCAAAACTTTCTCTCTGGTATTTTTTTCACCCATACTAACTTTAAAAGCAACTAAAATGTTACCTTTCTTTGGCAACAATGCAATCCCAAATCTTAAGTTAAAGAATGAAATATGTATCAATCTTTGTGTCAGAGAGAACTTAGGACATCTGGGCCTTCCCAGGGTCCCTGAAATTGTCTTACCTGATTGATCTATGCAGTAGGCTGGCCTTAGGTCTTCATGTCCAAGGAAACAGGCAAACCAGAAATAGATTACAGTAGAATGCAATGTGTTAGACGAGACCATCAAAGAAATCTCACTGAGCAGGTGGCTGTGTAGAGTTAAGTAGCAGTGGTTTGGTGTTTGACAGAGCAGACTTTGAGGCTTAGTTGTGAAACAAGTTGTGAAGGTCAGTTCTGACCTTGGGCAGGCTGTAAGAATTAATTCATTATTTGCACAATTAGAATAATAATAGCACGTGTTCTCAGAGCTGTGAGGACTTCATGACATACTCTATGCAAAGTACTTAGGGAACAGTGCTGGCACACTGTAATTGCTCAATAAATGTGATGATGATGAGAAAGAGAAGAAGGAGGAAATGGAGGAGGAGGAGGGCCTTGTACTTGATTGGTCTTTGAGAGAGTTATATTGCTGTTGTTAAAGCGAGATTTGTTGTCACGTGTACCTTCTTGCTTGGGATGCTGAGTCTTGCTGCTTATCTCCAGCTCAGACTGGTGTATTCTGGTGTGGCAGCAGTGACCATGGACTGCCTCCAAGCTTCCATTCTTGTCCTGACTCTACCTTGAAGCAAGGAAACCATGCACATACTTTAGGCATTCTTTTTATTTCCTGTCTTTTTATTTTCTCCAACTTTTATGGAGGCTTAACTAGCAAGACCTGAAATAAAGACTGTGTTCTCTAACTTTTGAACATATTCTTTTGTTTAACAAGCACTTACTGAAAATCAATATATGCTAAACATTAAGGGCTGAGGATTTGATGGTTAGCATTAACATGCAAACTCTGTGCTAGTGGAGCATAAAATCGATGGGCTCACATGAAAAGTTATTAAATATCCTTAGTCATTAAGGAATTGCAAATTAAATGATAATGACCTAGCACTACATACCTACTAGAATGGTTAAAATACTACGACTGCTACTACTACTAATAAAACACTGAAAATGAAAAGTGCTGGAGCAACTAGAACTCTCAAACATTGCTGGTGAGAATGCAGGAGAGTACAGTCACTTTGACAAAGGACATAGCAATTTTTTTTTAAGTTAAACATATACTTGAATTATGGCCCATAGCCCAACCCTAGGTATTTACCCAAGTGAAACAGAAATTTAAATTCCCACAAAAACCTATATAAAATTATAAAGGCTTTATTCATAATTGTCAAAAAATGGAAACCACCCAAATGTTTTTCAACTGGTGAATGGACACGCAAGCTGTGTACATCCATAGGTTGGAATTCTGTGATCAATAAAAAGGAACACATTACTAATACATGGATCTTTAATGTATTACATTTCATTAAAAAGAGTCAGAACTCAAAAGCTATGTACTGCATGAATCCATTTATGTGACATTCTGGATCAGAAAATAGATCAGTGATTTTCAGAGACTTGGGAGTGGGAGGAGGGGTTAGTTACAAAGGGGCAATTTGTGGTAGTTTTGGAGAAATATAACTTTAAGAACCAAAAGGAGTAAAATTTACTGTAAATAAATTTTAAAAATTAATTTGAAAAGAAAAACATATAAAGGAGGGGAAGGAGGCTCAATAATATGTTGACAGAAAATACATTAATCAAATATCTTCAAGAGAAGATGTAACTTTGTGTATTCAATCTCTCATTTCTTGTAGATAAAACTTCTATGTGGCTCTGATCATTTCAATTAAATACTAATAGGGCAAACATATTTTTAAAAATAGTTCTAACAGATTAAGTCAATATTTCATAATGACAGGTCTGAAGAGGTATTTCATTTAAACAAAATAAATAGGCTATGAATGTTCACCAAACAAGACTTGAAAATGTAATATTTTAAGTGGAGTAACTAAAGTCTATGTGAAGGGTAAGGACTTTAAAAGTCTTATTGACGTAACAAATAAAATTTACTTATCAAAACAATTTAATTTGATTACCAGTAGCCTGAGTTTAATTTGCTTTAGAAATAGCAATCTAAATCCAGCCCTGCCCAACAATCAATTCATCAGTAACCAAAGTACCTTAATCAACTGGTCAAAGATGGTATTCTTTCAATTTTGGGGTCTACAACCCTGGAAGTAAATCAAAATAAATATAGTGGTTATTCTAGATAGGTATAAAAATAAAAGTAAAGAAATAATAATGAAATAGACCCATGATGTTGACACTTAAAATAATTAATTGGCTTTGTAATTGTTATATTTGTATATATTTTATTTGTTATTTCAAGCATTTGCAATATTCGAAAGAATTAACCACATATATAATGGCAGTTAAAATCAAGATAAATTATTAATAAATTTGTAACTGTTGTTTAAATGCCAAAGAGGGATGAGCTTCAAAATTATATTAATTAGATAAATGAGTTTATTAAATTTAGCATTAAAGAAACACAAACAAAAAATCCATTGAAAGAGACAAACAGCGAAAACTGAGAAAGATCAGTGGGTGGGATGAAATAATGAAAACTTGGAGGAGAGTTTGGACCTGGGGATATAAATGGAAAACATTTTCCTGAGGTATAAAGAAGAGCTAAGAGTTAGGAAGAGGATCACAGTGATTTGAGTATGAAAGGTCTCTGAAGTGTTGGAGAACCAAAGCCAGACCTTGTTTGGAAGGTCTGGAAGTGTGAAAATGGGCTGTTGAGTAAGCAGTATCTAAAGAATGCCCATGTGAGTCAGTGGAAGTGAATCTATATAATTGTCATCTAACTGCTTCATCTCAGGCTGTCCGATTTGGGATTTGTTTTTTCTTTCTTATAGCTAACAAATGAACTCATTCTCCTACTTGTAGTTTTAGCTCTTGGGTTATGCTAAGTTAGGACAGGGAATACTGGTTGTGACTCTTAGGAGATTTTCTTGTCTTTATGGCATTCTCCATATCATAGAAGTCAGGCCATGTCCCAGGATAAATCTCACCCAAAGACAAGATTTTTACAAATATTTAATGAGCTCAGAAATTAAAACAAAGTTCTAAATCTCTCTCCATCCATTTCATTTTTCTTCCTGTGCAACAAGGTAACCACCTCCAGTAACATGTCAGTGGGGAAGAAGGGACGGAAACTGAGGAGAGGTGACTAAGGAGTAGAGGGAATCTCATCAGGAGGTTTTTTTTTTTTTTTTTCTTTTTGTGATGTACTAGGCTGTGAGCTCCACTGTACCTAGGAAACAGAAGGAAGTCATCTTGCTGAACCAAGGACCATGGAGAATCATTCCTGGGAAGATGTAGTACAGAGTCCTGGTAGAGAAATGTCTAAGACTTGCCTCTGATTCAGGACTGTTATGGATCAGTGACTCCTGTGTGTTTCTTATTTTCCCCATTTTGAATATAGTGCTTACCTTATTCCAGTACCACTATTATATGATAGTATGATAACTTTTTTATTGTTTAAACAAAAAATTTTGTTTTAAAATTAAAAAATATATATATAGATAAGGGGGAATATACTTGAGGAGCTGTACTAAGGAACCAAAGCTGTCAAGCCTCTTCATTCCTTGTATCTGATTTAGATAGAGAAATTCTGGACTTTGACCTGATGTTGTAATGGGATAAGACTTTTGGGGGCTTTGGGAGTAACCGAGTATATTTTGCATGTGGAAAGGATGTGAATGAGTGAGGAACAGAGGGTGGACTATGATTCTAGGGGTATCCAGCTTCCCCCCAAACCCCTAATACTCCCTGCATCCAGGTACACATGCTTTTGGATAGTTCCCTCCCACATAGTACCAGGGTTGGTCTGTGTGACCAATAGAATATGGCAGAAGTGATGGTGTGTCACTTCTGACATTAGGTAATAAAAGACTATGATTTCTGTCTATATTTTGTCTCTTGGATGACTCTCTGGGGGATACAATCTGCCACTGAGATGTTCAGGAGGACATTCAGGCAGGCTATAGAGAGGCCCACATGATTAGGAACTGAGCATCTGACCAATAACCACCAAGGAACTGATACCTCCCATTAACCACACATGAACTTGGAAACGGGTCATCCTCCAGTCTAGATGTCACATGACAGGAGCCCTGACTGGAAGCTTGTTTTCAGTCTCAGAAGATGCTCTGAACCAGAACCACCCAATGGAACCCCTCCTGGATTCCTTACTTACAGAAATCATAAAGCACAACTTCATGAAGTGTTACCAAAACTTTACTCCAAAGGAAAACTGTTGCCCTGCAATGCCACATCTTGTACCCAGCTGCCTCGGAAGCCCCTGGCAACCCTCATGGGGCATTTGGCCTGTATTAAAGGCAGAAAAAAAGAAATGGAACCACAACTCACACTTCCTTTCAGAGATGATTGGGATTTTGCCGTTCATCCTTATTTCTCAGTCACTGCTGTGTGTCTGTCTTCCCTGGTCACCCATCATTAGTAGAATCACACCCCTGTCCTGCTTTGATCCAACCACCTTGCTCTCTCTTCCTTCCCAAACCCTACTACTCTGCTTTCTTGGACCCTTGCTTTTTTGTTCAATTCTTCTCTATCCTCCAACTTTTCTTTGAACAACTTTGCTTTGTCACTTTGCTATAACTGAAGTTTTCTTGCTCTTGAGGCCCCTACTTTCCTGTAGCCTCCTGGTGGCAAGGCATTATTGCTCATGCTCATATATCTCTGGGACAGGAAGTGAGAATAGTGTTTAACTTACTCCCCATCACCGTTTTCAGACCACTATGGCCTGTCTCTGTCTCTCTATATCTCTGTCTCTCTCTGTCTCTCTGTCTTTCTCTCTCTCTCTCTCTCTCTCTCTCTCTCTTTCTCTCTCTCTCACACACACACACACACACACACATTGCTCCACTGAGGTGCATATCATTTAGTTATACCATATTCTTCCCAGACTCATTGCTTTTATCTATTGACCCCCATTCACTTCAGTTATCAAAAGTCTTAGTTGCTGGCTCAAAATATTTTTCTCTTCTCCAGATTCTGTGATTATTCTTGGTGACTTGAGCATCCATATAGATAATCTACCTAATAACCTCTGTCCTTTGATCTGCTCACACCTCGTCTCACCCTAGCTACCCAGGACCACATCGAAAGTATTTCACTTTTGAAATGATTTCAAACACCCCAGCCTCTGATAAACGTTTTATTTTCCCCATGACATTTCAACTTCTCCTAATGACACTATTCTTTAGCAAAATTGAGATGTCCAATCTGTAGTCACCCAACATTTTTTTCTACTCATCAGTCTCTTTCTTGCTCTGCACAGTTTCCATATACCTTCACTATGATTGTTCACAGAAAATACTCTCTATGCACTTCCCATCTTCTTCCTCTCATTCTTCTCCTAAAAACTCCAACACTGGATGAACTCATCCATCAGCTGCCTCAAAGCCAATATATGAGAAGTTTAGCTTTTCTAGAAAAATTTCACAACTGAATGGAACATTTTGCATTTAAATTTATAACTTTTCTTTCAATAGTGAACAACTATTTATTCAGCCCCTATTTTATCTATGCCAGGTAATATTTTAGACATTGGAGACCCCAAATCACCAAATATAAAGTCCCTGCCATCACAGAGCTTGTGTGTCACAGCATCACTCTTCTCTGTTCTTCATATCCACTTTCCTCTTTGACTCCCTGTGGTGGACTTATTGCTCTATCATAATGACTCTGGTCAGTGACTCCCATGTTGCTAAATCCAGGGTACAATTCTTTGGTTTCATCTTTGTCATCATAAAGATAGCATTTTTCCATCTCCCCCAACTTTTTTTTTTTGCTTCTTCTTTTGGCTTCTGTTGTCACAGTCTTCAGCCCTTTCTTCCATCCCACAGGCCACTCCATTTCACAGCTTTTGTGATTTCTACCTCACCTTGAACGATCTTCTCTATTTATTCACTCTCTCAAAAGATGGCATGAATTTCTCTGCATTTAAATGCCATCTTTATAACAGTGATTCTTAAATATATGTTTTTAGCCTGGACTTTTCTTCTGATCTCCAGACTTTCATATCCTACTCAACATTTTAGTTGGGTGGTTCACAGACATCTCAAACCTGACATGTTCTAAATCCCTTTAACTATAAAATATATGCTTTCTCTCTTTCCCAGTCATTTCTATCTTAGAAAATTATACTATATTTCACTTAGGCAAGCCAGAAAATCATATCCATAATTTTATAATTATGGCTCTGTCTGGTCCCCAGTCCATCACTCTCCCATTTCTCTTTATAATCCAACCATCCTTGCTTATTCCCACTTCCTCATACAAAATCTTTCCTGGCTCAGGGACTTTGAGTATACTGTTTTCTCTGTTTGGAGTGTTCTTTCTCCTACTCACAAAATGACTATTAACTGCCTATGGAGAAGATAGATTTCAGATTTTAAGTGTTCCACAAGACCTACATAATTCCTTTTTACCTCAAAAGGAAGGAGTGTATGTATTTGCATTTATTGATCCTGATATCATATGTGGGTGGTTTTGATGCCGACTGTTGTCTCCTTCTAACACCTGGTTATGGTTACTTGTGGGTTGAATATACCCATTTGGACCCAAGTGGGACAAACATCTAGTTAGATTTCCTCTATTGAGTGGAAACAAGTTAGCTTTTTTAGCAGTGTTTACAGTCTCCCCACTTAGTACAGGCATAAACTGGAGATCCAAAAGTGATGGCATTAATTTCTAATATGTGGAATTAATATTAAATACAGCTGATGAATAAAAAGAGTGGAATCTTTAGAACAGTTAAAATCTTTATAATGTCCTTCCTGAGGACTCTGCATCCCATATTGTATTCTTTCTGCAGGGAGCACCATTGGTTTTTGACAATGCTGCTGTATAATAATGCTCAGTGCAACAATAAATTTCTTCAAGTGTGTGACTAAAAGCCGCCTGAAAGCCTTTGTAGTCATTTAGCCGAACGTTCTTCATAAACTTCCGCATTGCAATTCCATTTGTTTCTTGGTTATTTTGTACAGTTTCCCTTTAGTGGATGTCTGTAGACTTCTTCACATCTGGATCCAATTACAGAGCACTCTATGTGAATCTAATTATCTGTCTCTACATGTGCTCAGCAGACACACAATTATTAATAAGAGTTTGAATGTGGCTTTCCATTTCCAAATTGCCTTGTCCTTTTATTAGGCAATCCTCAATAACTTAAATTCCAGACCTAATCCTGACTCTGGCTTTTAGAGACATATTGAGAAAACTGGGGCACCAGAGAGTAAATTTGTTCCTATAAGTGGGCCAAATCAGGGGCAGTCAAACAGGGCTGAGTACTATGTGGTATAACTTTAGGGCTACAAGGGAGGAACTTAATTTTAAAATGTTCATTGCCTTCATGGTTTAATGAGTCCTTGTTTCTCTGCTACTATCTTACCCCCACTATCAAAAGAGGTGGTAGATTGAAGTTATATGTTGCTGTGAGATTTTGCTAAATTTGATTGCCTGTTTCTATCCCCCCTCCTTTTTTAAACAAAACTCTAATTTCCTTTTGGGGAATTACTCCTTTTCCCACTCTTAATTTGTGTGCATCAGTGGCAGTGGAGGGATGCTCGATACTCATCTCCAGGGGTGGCACATGTGATGCAAGTCCTGTTTTTGGACACATCCTGAGCTCTCCCAGTAAGAAAAAGTCTTGAGTCTTGGAAACTGCTATGAGGAAAGAAAATTGAACTTGAAAAGACATATGCTAAGGTACTAGAACCATTTTTCTTCTGGTGGCGAGATGGCCCAGCCATCCAACCTCTTTCATGCCAGGACAAACAACACAAGCAACAAGTCACAATAAATCAGCCTACCATTAGGTAGCTTGTTGCACTGAGCATTCATTATGGGCCGGACCCTGAGCCAAGCACTTTCATTTCATATCCATTGGAATCTCCCCGCAAATCCTGTGGAGTACGTTGTTTTAGTACAAGATGAGATATATCAGAGAATGGAATGAACTCAGAGGAAGCAAGCTGTAGGAGAAAAGAGAGAAACCAGGTCCTAGTGCTATATGAACTCCTGGATTGATCCAAACCTAATGTTCCACTATCTCTTTTATTTTTAAATTATGTGAATCCAAAAATTCTCCTGATATCGAAGAAAGTTTAGTTTGGATTACTGTTGATTGCATCTGAAGGACTCTCAGTTGACATTGATTATTTACATTCTAATTTTCATTGGGTCTTTTCTGAAAGTGAGATTTGATGCTCTGGAATTGAAGGAAAAAGCATCATGGCAATGAATGTGTGAGAAAACATGGAAATAAATCCAGTGAAGAGAAAGCAGGAGAGAATGAAAACCCTAGAAATTTAGATTTAAAACTCAAAATCTAAGGTTTTTAATTTTGTGCTGGAACTCATTAAATTTAATCTTTCTACTTGTAATTTCTGACAAGTGCAACTATTTGGAAATGTAGCAGGAGACAGAATAAAAAATAAAGAGTGTTGTATAGCATATATATATGTATAAAATATATATGTATAAAATATATAAGTATATTTTAGGCTGAATTGTGTCCTCCCAAATTCATGGGTTGAAGCTCTAAACCTTCCTGTCTCAGAGAATGACTGTATTTGGAGGTAGAGTCTTATTTATTTATTTATTTTTGGCTGCTTTGGGTTTTCGTTGCTGCATGCGGGGGCTACTCTTCATTGCGGTCCATGGCCTTCTCATTGCGGTGGCTTCTCTTGTTGTGGAGCACAGGTTCTAGACAGGCGGGCTTCAGTAGTTGTGGTGCATGGGCTCAGTAGTTGTGGCACATGGGCTTAGTTTCTCCACAACATGTGGGATCTTCCTGGACCAGGGCTCGAACCTCGTGTCTCCTGAATCAGCAGATGGATTCTTAACCACTGCGCCACTAGGGAAGTCCCTGGAGGTAGAGTCTTTAAAGAGGTAGTTAAGTTAAAATGAGGCCCTTAGGCCCTAAGGGCTAGTGTCCTTATAAGAAGAGGAAATTGTGACACATAAAGAGACTTCAAGGATGTGCATGAATAAAGAAAAGATTATATGAGGACACAAGGAAGAGGCAGTCATCAGCAAGCCAAGGAGAGAGACCTCAGAAGAAATCAACACTTGGACTTCCAGCTTCCAGAACTGTGAGAAAATTAATTTCTGTTGTTTAAGTCACCTAGTATGTGGTATTTTGTTATGGCCGCTCAAGTTAACTAACATAGGCTACAACTTGCATTGATTGCTCACCTCAGAACTGGACTTTAATTTCAGGTGTTTTTGGAATTGTTAATTACTTAAAACATGCATCTATTATGTGAAAGAATATGGAGTAGTTCTGGGAAAGTGGGTATTCCCAAATACGAGAAAAGATTCTGGAATGCATGATGTTTACACTCAATTTGTGTACTTAAGCCATCTGCACATAAAAAATACACCCCAAAATCAAGAAGTGGTGAATAAATAGCACCAATGTGGGTATTCTGGGGATGGCCAGGAAGTGGGGAATGTTACTTTAAACTGGAAAGGTTGGAACTTTTTTGCTAGAGAGATGTCTATTTTAGTTGGGTCTCAAAATCAGAAGAGATTTTAGATAAGAGCTAAGAGAAGATATGCTAGGCAAGGGAAATTTTGTCACCAAAATCAAAAAGTACAAAAGATATTTGGGGAATAAGAGTAAACAGGTAGGCTAGAATAGAGGATTCCTATGGAGAGCTGTCAAAAAATAAGCTGAGGAAAATAGTGTAGAGACAGAGTATGAAGAATTTGACTGTCAGGTACGTTAATTTGGATTTCTTCTCAAAGGCAAAAGATGAGAAGGCATTGATGGCTTTTCAGCAGAAAATTAATGTGATAAAAGCCTGTTTGGGGAAGACTTCTGTTTTGGCCTCCCAGAGGAGTGTGTGAGAAGGAATTCAAGGTGAGAGACGGTAGACTGGGCGATTGGCACCATCAGCCCTGGTTTACCAAGGAGGAGATAGGGGTCCATGAAAATTCCTCTTAACTCTCACCTGGAAATGTGTGCCCAAGTGTAACTTTTAGTTTTATTTGCCTCAGGCAATGTGAACAGCATATTAACCCTTTCTAAACATCTTCTGAATTATCTTTTAAATGGTAAGTAACTCCTTGTTCAGCTACCTTGTACAAGAGACTTCGCAAATCCTAATAATAATATATTTTCTTGAAATAAGATCTTTATATTCTTCTGTTACTAATTCCCCCGTTGCCCTTGCATATAATGCATGAAATCTCCTCATTATTGCTTAAATGCCCTTGCCGATATAAAACTGTTTATTTCATTGTGGGAATTTTCCTTCAAACACCTGTTCCTTTTTTAAAAAAAATCAGCAAATTCTCTCTAATTCAAGGTTACCTTTCTCTCTGTCTCTCTTTTTTTTTGGTAACAAGTATTCAGCCCACTGAATCAGTTTTCTCATAGGGTCCACTGAGGAATGTACTGATCTGCTTTCTCTTTCCAGATGTGGTTTAATTGTTTAACATAAAGACATATGCTGAGATTCAGGAAGAACTCCCTCCAGAACTCAGTATTATCATTATGTGCCAATTTAAAACCATCAATGATCAACCAGAGATTTTTTCTGCCTTTCAGTTAAAACATACTAGATGGGCAGGGTATGGTAAACCAGATGCAATAATTAAGAGAATAGTTTAACTGTTCATATTGCACATTGCTGTTTGCTACAGCATGACCATTAAACAAAAAGTAAAGCCAAGAAGGGTTGCATGGCCTCCTAAAAATCCCCTTTGGCTTAGAAATACAGTACCATTCTACATTAATGTTAAATACTCCAAGAGATAATTACACAGTCATGAGTCAACTGTATCAAATAATTAAATACAGGAAATGGATCAATGGGAAAAAAGACCCCTCCTTGACTTTGACCCTTTCCAAAAAAATTAAAGAAAAAAAATATTCACAACCTGCATAAAAGAATTCTCTTTGGAAGCCTGATCCCTTGGGAACTGCAGGTGGAAGCAGGGAAAAGATATTAGTATTACATTCCACATACATGAGAAACTGTTTCCCCAGGCAGCTCCAAAATTTTCCAACAAGATCAATTATCTAGGAAGAGTAATTATTTGGCAAATCCATTAGTGATATCAAAGGGTTACATAGCTTTTATTAAGTTGTATGGTGAGATAATTTATTACTTTCTATTTAGGTGATTATGATAAGGTATTCCATGAAAACCTGATGGAAGGCTTTCTGATTATACAACATATAACAGTATAAATTCTCCTGCTAATTATTTTTGCTGACTATCATCATATTGCCAAATATTCAATTTTTGAGCATTTATCTTGAAAATATTCATTACTTCACTTTGACAATTTCCTTCCTTCCCTCTTTCTCTCTCCATTTCCTTATTCCTCTGCAGAATAAAGACATCCTTTTGTTCTCTAGTTTGTTAATGACAAACTACTCTGCTTTGGAGTGGATGTGTGGAAGTTTAAACATATTTGTGATATTCCTCTTATGAGGGGCAGAGGTATCTAACTTCTCTTTGATAGTAGGTAGTTAAGCCCATTAAAATCTCTTTCCATTGGGGTTTTTAAAGGTCCCTGAAACCAGAGTAGCTCAGAATTCCCTTGTCTCCAATTAAGTTGTTGAGGGAAAAGGTAACCAGGGTTCTCCTAAGAGTCTGATGTTCAGGGCAAGAACTAGCTGTTAACTTAATGAACCAATCAAAGGAGTTTATAAAAAGGTGGCAGGCATGGGAAACCAGAAAGGCAACTGAAAGGAAATTAATCAGTTACGTGAAAATCAAGAAAGTGAATGAAATCAAATCTACTGAACTTCTAAGAAGTGATAATTTCATTTGAATTGAATCTGACCTTAGTTTTTAAGGATTTTATAATAAAGAATTTTGTACTCAGCTTCTGTTGGCTTTCTACCAGGGAATTAAATCCCAAACCTTAAGGGTTAGAAAAGTCCTTTTCACCTCAATTATGTGTGATTCATACGTTAATATTTGTACTGTCTATAGACTCCTTTTGTTGTCTTTTATAGAACAAATATTTTAATCTAGATCAGCAATTCAACCACATTAACAGGCCACTTGGAGGAGAGCCCAGAATTGTGCAGGATGAAGAGACCCTCCTACTAGGAACTTTCCATGCTCAGGTAATAGGTAGTATGATCCAGTGATGAGTCATACATACTGTATAGTCACATTCCTATAATACAAATCCATAGAAACCTAGTGGATTATATTCACAAAGTGTGGATTTTCCTAATGTATTGTGATAGTTTCTGGCAGAGACTATAAACTTATAGCATGTCACCATAGTTGGGGATGGTTGCTATCAAGTATTATCATGAAATAGCCATCTTGTTGGAGAATAAAATAGAATATTATTATGGATTCCTTCTATTCTTTAGTTTAGTTTATTACCCTCTGTAGTGGATACATGGTTGCCCAGTCAGCCTGCCATAATATTTCTTCAGAATGGGACTGGCGCCCTCATCCCTGTGTCTCCAAGTGTGGGTGCATGACCCAGGGCCAGTCAATCAGAATCCTCCCTGGGACTTCTCTGAGCTTTTGGTAAAAAAAAAAAAGTGCTTGCTTTTTTTCAGTGAACTTGAGCTGTAAGAATATGGTAGCCATCTTGCTGTTACATAAATAGAGCCATTTGGGGAAAGGAGTCAAGCAGAATGAAACAACTAGAGGAGAGGAATAAGAAACAGGGCTCTGATTATGACCAACTTTCTGAATCATGTTTGAATCCAGCACCATCTTCTCAACTTTCTAGTTTTTTGAGCCAATAATTTTCCTTTTTTGGTTACATTTTTTTGTCATATGCATTCTAAAGTATCCTAATACAATTTTCCAACAAGTAATATAATAATAGTGTTTGAGACAGGGTTATTTGTTTCTAGCTTTCAAAGATAAAAATGACTTAAGAATGTTTCCAAGGTTTTCAGTGAGTAGTAAATGCTAGTAGGGTGACAAATTCAGGTGGTAGATCATTCCAGAATACATATTTCCTGTAGCTTCCTAGGCATTTTCCAAGAGATTTTGGTGAAGTATACTTGGAGGCTGGCCAGATCAGCTCATTTCTAATGATGTCCCCAGATCTAGACCACGGTACTGATACCTGGTACACGGGGAAAGAATAAATGCACCAAACTGTCATACTGACTATAAAAAAGGACAGTATGACCGATTCAAAGACCCTTCAAAACATGGGCAGGGTGACAGTGTTTAATGCTGTGGTAGAGGATTTTCCTGAATTGTCTACCCACTATTTCATTAGAATGATAGTATATAACGTTTAAATGAGTTTAGGATGTTTTAGTCCTAACTTCCATGTGGTACATTAATTTACCCTCTTATATCCCTATGAATATATAATTTAGCTTTTCCTTGAATACCTCAATCAACTTTCATTATTTCCAAAGATATCTCATTCTGTTTGGGGAAGATCTTGTTAGTTAGAAGGTTTTCCCTCACACTGAACAGATTTTTATTGCTGCTGAATTTAACCTACAATACAACCTAAAGATTTACAGAACAAGACAACTCTTTCCTCCATATGATATATGTTAACATATTTGAGGATGTCTAGCAGGAACTGACAGCCTTCTTTCCCTTCAGGTACATTTTGTTAGTTCTTTTAACCATACCACTTATGTCAAAGATTTCAAAATGTATCTATCCTGGTTGCTGTTTTCTGAAGGTGCTTCAGTTTATTAATCCTTCTCAAGAAGTGTGCTTAGGAACAAATACTACTCTTGAGATGCAATCTGAAAGCACAGAAAGAAATACTAATACCTTCCCTGGTTCTGGACATGAGGCTCCAATTTATGCAATTTAAAATAACTTATTAACTTGTTTTGGCAGCCTCATGACAGAGTTAATTTGTTTTGAATTTGTACTTAACTAAGGTTAATTGCCAAAGCACTGTTGGACTTTTCACTCTGGTTGTCCTTTTAAGAAGTTTGTGATAAAATTAAGTTTACTAAGCTTGTCAGTGACTACTCCCTAATTATCACACTATAATATATTACTAGCAATCATCTGAAGCCTTGCAAGTCTCGTCACAGAGTGACTATATATATATAAAATTTATCTTCCAAATTGTGAGTGTTTTGAGATCATAAGGGGGTGCTATTATTAATAATTACTCCAGTTTAAATAGGAACTGAGGCAGTTAAACAGGGATTATGTTTCCCCTAACTATGGAGAGATTAGAACTAACATTTACAATCTAAATGAAAATAAAATCAAACTCATCAGTCTGAAAATTTTTGTTAACTACCAAGTAAAAATCTCAATAGTTTGACTTTATTTGCTTGACTGTGCTTCATTAATTTAGTAGAACTATTTTAGTATTCTTCTCAATTCTGTCCCTTTACTATGGGTGGACTTAAAGGATGCTTTCTTTGACCCAGATTTCCAGGTTGGCTAACCTCCTCTCCTTCAGAGTTATATGCTCCATGCTAGCATCTCTGGTTTCCAGCAAGCTTTTCCAGACATCCCTCTTTCCCCCCATTTATCTCATGAGGTGTTGTTTCCTCCCCTGTGAAATAGTCTGGCCAGTTGAGGTCACTCGGCAAGCATTTATTTATCAACCATCAGCTGAATGCTGTGTGTCTGGGCTCCACCCATGGTCTCTAAACTAAAGATCTGAAGAATTCCAAATCCTTCTAAAACTCCCTTTGGGTGTAACAAGGAAGAGCCTGCAGGCTGAAAGCCAACGTGTCCTCACCTCAACTCAAGGCTCATTGTTCACTTGGGAACAGACAGTTTTAAAACAAAACAAACAAAAACACTATCCAACCCTTCTTCTAAATAAACTTTGAAAAGTATCAGATTGAAAAAAAAAAAAGAAAAACTTTTGTGATTTTTTTTGTTGTTGTTGCTTTTTGCCTTTCTTCTCTGGATGCTGCATATGGGCTGTTTCCTGCCTTGTAGTCAGAGCCAGACTGCAGGCTTGCATGAAATTTCAGAGGTTAAAAAGAGACATGCTTTTGCGTGGAGTTGAGGGTTAGGGGAAGGGAAGTGGAGAGCTTTGAAGTCAGAGATTCCTGTCTTTCCAATTCCGCTTGGTGTTTTGCAGCAGTGTCTTACTAATTGTAAGTATCTTATGAAAACTTGTTATAAGAAGTAAGCTGTGTTCGTGGGTCATTTTCAAATTAAAATTTATAAAAATATTACATAAAAATGTAATCTATTCTACACTTTGGAAGGGAATATCCTGTTTCTGTTTCTCTTCTTGGGCACTCCCGAGACATAAAGGAAAGCATATGAATGATCTCCATAATCTTTCCAAATCCTATTTCTGAGACTATGGAGATGCATACCATCTCTTAAATTTGAACACTAATGCTTTTGCTTTAAAAACCATAGGCTTCCTATTAAAGAATCTAAGTAACAGGAAGATGAACCCCAATTACTTACTGTTGTTTGATTTAAGTGCACCAAATGCTTTAGGATTCCTTAGCTCAAAGTACAAATGCTACAGTAAAACTCAAACCAGAAGTTTCTCCATGTTGCATGAAGCCAGGCCCAAGAGATTTAATCTTAACTCCATTTCCAAAACAGTGAACATGCTGGAACTAAATCTGGGTTTTTGGGAAGTTGTCACAAAGAGATAGAGAGAGAGAGAGAGAGAGAGATGCAAAAATCATAGCAATACACTTAGCATAGTAACGCTGTGTCTCAGGCTAAATCCCAGGTCATGATTTCCTGGATGCTTAGTTGGCAGGAAGCCTCCTATATCTGCTAGATCATCCACATATGCCTCCTTTAATACAAGCAAAACCAAATGCCATCACCCTCCAAGGGGTGATGCCTTGATTCCATCATTGGCAAAACTATCGGTAAGAGAGGTAGTCTGTAAGAGAAACTAAATTGACTTTTAAGATTCTGCCTTTTCAGATATTTCAGATTCTCCATAGACTTGAAAAATGCCTGGTTGCTTTTGCACAGATTCTATGAAGCCCTTCATGACTCAATTAGATTTTAAGCAATCCACATCTCATGGAAGATAATTAATAATTTTAATAATATTAATTTTCTCAACTAGACCATGTGAGCCCTCTGAGTGATGAATATAAACTTAGCAAAGTTTAAAATTATTTGTTTCTCAATTTTGGCACTTTTCTCCATTTCTTTTTTACTATTCAGTAATCCTAGAGGTATAGTTAATTGGTATAAAAAATTCTTATCTTTCCAGAATGTAGAAGATTAGATAATTAACAGAAAAACACATTTTCAGCTCAATTTGCTTATTATTTATTCATTTTTTTAATTTTTAGAGCATTTATCTGTAACTTTATCTATTGTTTGGAGTTATTGTGATTATCAACTAGGATAGTGGATTTAAAAGTATTTTGTAAACATTAAGCATTGCAATGTTAACATTTATTATTTCTTTTATTCATCTCTTATTTAATATATATTATATTCCAGGCATAGTGTTCAATGCTGCCTATAAAAATATGAGCAAGACACAGTTTTGCCATGAAGAAGCTTACATTTTTTTGAAGGAAATGTGTTCCATCATCATCATCATTATCTTTGTGATTTATGGCATGCCCTTTACTCTATGAATTAGGCTCAGCTTCCGGTCTAAGGAAAAAGTGATGAAGAAACCAAAGTCTCTGTCCTTTTTTGATTTAGAAAGACAATAAATAAGGAAATAGATAAATGTGCACTTTCAGATAGTGTTAAGAATTATGAAGAAAATAAAGCAGGATAAGGGGATAAAGTAATAGGTGATATTTTTGGTAGGGTGGTCAGAGAAGACCTCTTTAAAGTTACATGAGTTGGAATATGAATGATTTTTAAGAAGCCGTGCAAAGGTCTGGGATCAGTAAAATGGCCTCTGGGGCAGAAGGAAAACCAAGGGAGTGTGGTGAATTGGAAGCTAAGTAAAAAAAAAAAAGAGAGGTCAACTCTTAAATGGTACTGACAGGCTGATTATAATTAGTAGTAAGAATTGACCTCTAAACGGGTAAAATGAAGGTCATTGGCAGCCTTGTAAGAGTGGTTTGGGAAATTTTGAGGGAAAAATCCCTGACTGGAGTAAATTAAAGAAAGATTTGGAGGTAAGGAGGTGGAGCCACCAATTATAGACAGAATTCTAGAAACTTTGCTTAAAAAAAGCAAAGTGGAGAAATAGTATAGTACCTACTGAGGGACATGGAATCAATCTAGAGTTTTTGAAGCTTCTAGGTCAGTAGTTCTTAAACTTTCTGGTTTTAGAATGCTGTTTTTTATTTTTTTGATAGATATGCTAATTTATTTATTTATTGGGGTATAGTAGTTTTATAATGTTGTATTAGTTTCCACTGTACAGAAAAGTGGAGTTCCCTGTGCTATACTAGAATGCCTTTAAATATAATATATAATACATTACAGTGATTGATATTTACTGTGTTAAAAATTAAAATGTAGAAATTATTTGACATATTTATTAATTTACTCAAATAATAAGCTATCACATGTTAACATAATAACATATTTTTAATGAAAAATAACTATATTTTTCAAAGCAAAAAGAAATAAGTCAAGTTTTTATGCAATTTTGCAAATCTCTTTAATGTTTGGCTTAATAGAAAAAAGATGGATTTTCATATCTGCCTCTGTATTCAATCTATCATGATTTGTTGTTTCGATTAAGCATATGAAGAAAGTCAGATGTCATACAGATATACATTTTAATAGGCTTTTCTGATTATTGTGAGGATATGATGTACCCTATCCTTAGAGACTGAGAGTAAAAAAATGCAAATAATATCTTTGTATCTTTATGAAAATAATTTTGACCTCAGGGACACCCTGAAATGGTCTTGGGACTCTCAGGAGTTGCTGGACTACACTTAGAAAACCACTGAACATACTTTATATCCAACAATATCTGAGTCATGTTTTGTATGAAATATTGTAGGATAACAAAAAGTGAAGTAACAACAATAGCAGAGACCTTGTGAAAAGCTGAAATTTCTTTTCTTCTAAAAGAACATTAACTACATTATGATATAGAATCTTGCAGGACATACCAGCTGTGGATTTGTTTTCTGACAGTTTCCCCAACTGCTAACCACAGGTGCCAAAAGTTGGGTGGTGGTTGTTTTTATTTTTTTTCAGCTTTATTAGGGTATAATTGACAAATAGAGATTATATATATTTAAGGTACACAACACAACTTGATGTTTTGGTATACCTATACATCACAAAATGATCACCACAATCAAACTAGTTAACATTCCATCATCTCACATAGTTACCTTTTTTGTATGTGTGGTAAGAATACTTAAGATCCATTATCTTACCAAATTTCAAGTATATAGTACAGTATTGTTAACTATAGTCACTACAGGTGGTGGCTGTTCTTAAAAGAGTATTTCCAATGACTAGTGCTATCCTATGATTAGTGATGGATTTTAGAAATTGTTATTTGTTCCTTTCAGCTATGAATTATTTTAGAGTGATAGATGGATATGTGCTAAAATGCCTGAATTTTAATGTGTTTCTTTATTTTTCATGTCATAAAATTAGAGATGGAAGAGACCTCATGAGTTGTGCAGTCCATCACCCTGGCATAATGTCATGGCTCTTTCCAGAAAGGCATTGTCTGGCTCAGTTCTAAATGAGAAAGCCAATTATACTCCCATTAGTTCCCTTGGGAGACTATTCCATTCACTGATAGATCTCCATTTTGAAATGTTGCCCAACATCAAGCCCATGTTGGTTGAATAGTATTAATCCTTGACAGGATAAGCCCCATGTGGTGATCTCTATGAGAGAACTTCAGCCACATTACTCCTGTGGTAAATGTTCTTCTAGTAAGCAAGAAATCCATGGTCTATGAGCTGTGCTACCTCACTGGTTATTGAGTGTATTCTGCACACTGGCTTGTAAATTATCTCCTGTTGAATCACCTGATAAAGAATTTATTATATAATTGTTGTAAGATTTCTGCAAGGATGTTCATTGAAAGGGCATTGGGGATTCTAGCATATAGAAAATAGGTGAATGGATGATTTTATTTGATAAGAAAATTTTTACACACCAAAAGGAAAGAAGTGTTGCTGAGTTATTCAACATGTTAATCAAACAATAGCCAACTGAATTCTTTTTAGAGTCACCCTAGAAAAATGACTGTTATCTGAATAAGTGAATAAACATTTCAGGCATTTGTAGTAATGGTGATGAAATAATTTCAGACTTTTAAAAGATGGAATATACATTTCTATTTCTACAGAAAGTCAAGATGTAAATCTCCAGGGGCATGCTGTTAAAAAGATAACATTTTTTTTTGTGCCTTGAGGATATTCATACGGCTTATTTAAACATTATTTTCTGAAAGCATAATGTTTGAATTCCCAGTTTCTTTATGCTTAGCTGATTGGGTGACGGCTTGGGAGACATTAAGCTGTCCCCTTTTCCTTGCATTTAAAAGTTTATTTCCATTTACTGTTATAAATCTAGATTATTTTTCTCCACTTTGAAAGGAATTTCAACAAATCTCTTGATGTAGTCCAGTAAACATTCTCATGTAAAGTGATCTCTAGGTTATATCTTAAGAAGCAAATTTATCCCCCTTAAAATATTAACCCCCTTAATAACTTTACGATTTGTTCAAGTTAAGAAGAGGAAAAGCAACAAACCAGAAATAGAATTATGCTTATTTTATTATTCCAGTGCTTAGCACTTGGACAGAATATGTTTGGTTTTTTTTAAATTAATATAGAAGACTTTTTTTTTCCCCCTTTCTTCTCCTTGCATGACTTCAGTTGGTTTTTGTTGTTGTTGTTTTGTCTTTAAAGGAGACTCTTTGGATGAGTCAGTGGAACAATAATGAAAAACAAGAGGTTGGAAGTTCCCACCCCTCTCTCCCAGACAACATGAGGCAAGGCAAGGGTTCCATAGGATGTTTTAGAAAGAAATCCAGCTCTTGAGGTCTTGGTTAGAAGCACAAAACTAAAAATAAAAACAAACAAAGAAAAAAAGTCAAAGGCTCTTCAGTGGCTGTTACAAAGGATTTTTCTTTACTCAATCTGGAAAGGTAAATAATCCATTATTCCTTTAGGAGTAGTGCTGTATCATCTTTAGGATTTGTTTTACAAAGTTTATGGCAAAGTCAATGCCAATACCCAATAACTCCATTATACACCCACATCTATGTTCTTTACCAGGAAATGAATTAACAGAAATATAAGGTAAGATTATTAAACTTTTAGAGGAATATTCAGATACTCTTTGCTATTTCAAATCATTTTCAACTCTTGGGCATATTCTTAGCTCTAAAAGTTCGTTTTGAAAAAAGAAATAAGAAAAAAATAAATTTAGCTGTTACCTTAAACTAGTGTGTGTCTGTGGTGTGTATACACTAACTGTTGTTAGTTTCTAAACGTGAAAGACAAAATAATTTTTCTTTTGCAAATGCAAAGTGGGTAGTCTCCAATGATGGCTCAGCATAAAAAAACAAACAAACAAAAAAAACTACTAATCATTTCAGACTAATGATTTATAGCTGATCTTAAACCTGTTAGGTCTATGCTATGAAAATTAAGCATACTATTCACCTGAAATTTCTCACCAATTTATACAACATTATAAGAGGTCATTATACCAAATATGATGCTTTAGAAAGCAGTCATTCTCTGATAGACTCTGGGAATACCAAAATAAACCCAAAAGCTCTTCAGTGGAGCTAAAGTGGGCCACATGCCATGTATGTAATATCATTCCTTCATTCACTCATTCATCAAATATTTGCTTTTTATATACAAGGTGCTGTGCTAGATATTAGAGGAGAGAAAATAAGTTTGGATTATGATTTTCTCTTTTTGAACCATTATACATGAAACTCATGTAGCTTTTGCCTCCTCTCTTTCTTGATTATGCCAAAGGCTGCAAAGAAATGAATGAGAGTCAAGAAGGTGATGGTGATTCAAAAGCCACCAGTACGTTTTGAAAGCATGTTTTTTTCAATACAGTGGTGAGGGGACAGATTGAAGGAGGTTAAATAGAGAATGAGTTAAAATAAAGCTGAATTTGAGGTATGGTCATACAACTTTGAAACTTTTTTCTTTTTCTTTTTCTTTCTGAGACTTTTTTCCACAAAAGTAAGAAGAGCGTTTGGCAACAGAATATGACAAGGTCAAGAAAAAGAATTTTGCTTCCCACTAAATGAAGAAGACTTAATATGTGTTCAATCAAAGAGGAGGAAATAAAAACAGTGGAGAAAAATATCTGAAAGATGCTGTTGGTGGGGATGGTAATAGTGATATATATATATATATATATATATATATATATATATGTTGTGAGATTAAATGGGTAAACCTAATTTTGGGAGAAAGTAGGCTGAAATGAATCCAAATGTTTCCCACTACTGGAGGATGCTCTCCTGTGAGTGTGGCACCATCAGTAGGTAGACACCCCATGGGGATGGGGATCTGCAAAGTCCTTACTTCCATCAGAAGTCCAACTATTTGTCCCTTGCTTTGTGTATAGGCTACTGGTTATTCTGTACTGTATCCAGACTGTGAGGCTTGGTTTCCAGATACTACACTAACTAGCAAGTTACTGAAATTCTCTATTCCTTGGGTATACTACATGTAAAATGGAGATATTAGTAACAATCTTCATAGGTTGCTGTGATGATGATTAAATGCATTAA
Organism: Orcinus orca; assembly: GCF_937001465.1. Lineage (NCBI taxonomy): Eukaryota > Metazoa > Chordata > Mammalia > Artiodactyla > Delphinidae > Orcinus > Orcinus orca. Next base: position 139,632,629 of record NC_064559.1, read on the forward strand.
TATACATAAAACACTTAGGAAAGTTCCTGGCACATAGTAAGTGCTTATTATTATTTTTGAAACTTTACACCCTCTAACTGCGTCATTGGTGTCTTTCCAACAATCATATCATCAGTAGGTGTATTCAGATGATTTGCCAACATCCTGTGGCCTTTATATTCCAGAGAATGTGGTTTTCAGCAAAATTCTGGTACAGTCCAGTCTACTATTCTAGAGTAATAATTTGTTAAATGGGTTTCATGATACACTCAAATAATTCCTGCACTTCAACAATTGGCACATGAATTTCCTCTTTGCCAAAGGCTCTAGTCTCCCTAAGATGGGTAATTCAGCTTTTATCATAGGTTTTTTTTTTTCTCATTACTAAAATTATTCCTATGATTATATAAAAATGCTTTAAAATCTCCTATCCTTCTGTGCACCTGAAACTATCCCAACATTGTTAATTGGCTATACTCCAATATAAAATAAAAAGTTAAAAAAAAATCCTATCCTTAAAATATCATCTTTTTATACCACATTCCACTCTAGCTATCACCCAATTTCTCTATTTTATTTACAGAAATTCCTTAAAAGAATTATCTATACTCACTGTCTTGAATTCATTTCCCTTTGTCCTTTCTTGAATTTGATCCAATAAGACTTTCACCCCTACTGTCCACTGGAACTGCTCTTTTCAAGAATACCTAGGACCTCCCTGTGGCTTAACCCACTAGTGAATTTTGCCTTCCCCTAACGTGACCTATTGGCAGCAGGAGCATTAACAGCAGCTTATTCCCCTACTCCTACATCAACATTCTCCCCTCAGCTTCCATTTCCTCACAGCCTTCTAGTTTTCCTTCTATTCCTTTAACTTGTTTTCAATCCCCTTTGTTAATTACTTCTCATCATTCCAATATTTAAAGATTGGGATGCCCTAGGGTACAGCTGCCAGAACTCTTCTCTTCTCTAGTTGCACTTATTTCATTGTAAACTCATCTGGCCTCATGACTTTAAGTACTGTTTATACCCTCACAATTCTCACATTTATATTCTGGACCTGGACTTCTCCCTTGAACTTCAGACTTATCTCTCTAGCTGCCAACTCAACTTTTTCCATTTGATTGTCTAATAGTGATCACAACTAAACAAACCCTAAACTGAACTCCTGATCTTCCTTGCAAAAGTGGTTCTCTCACTGTGTTTTCTATTAAGTTAATTGTAACTTCCCACTTCTGGGTTCTCAGGCTCATCACTTAACATTCATCCTTGAATCTCAATTTTTTCTCATACCCTCATTTAATCTATCAAAAAATTCCATTGTCTCTACCTTCAAAATACAGAATTTTATCATCACTTCCCATTTATCATCACCTCCACCACCACCATCCCAGTCCAGCCATTATTCCCTCCCTGGATTATTGCAATGCATTTTGACTGCTTTTCTGGATAACATACTTGCCTACTGTGCTATACTCTATCAGAAGTAATGCTGTTACATTACTCTAAGTAAAAATCAAAATCCTCATCAAGTACTTAGTTCAGGCTCAAAACATTGCATGGCACTTAAATGGCAAAGCAAAAGATCCAATAACATAACTTTTTCCCCTCTTCAGTTTTAATGCCATGTCACTTCACTTAAACTTAAGAGAGATACTTCATAGCTGTTACAAACTCCTCTGCTACAACATCTCAGCCTTTGGCAATGCTGATGGGGTGAGATTAAAAGAAAAAGGTAAACAAGAGAGACTGCAATAAGTCTAGGCAATAGGATAACATAATTAACGGTTAATGAGAAAACATTCTTGTGCTTACGCTCTCAAGACATAGTCTAAAACAAGCTGATTGCTGCCTAAAGGCCACTTAGGCATGTTTCTTTCATGTTCTCTTACACAGTTTTGGTAGTTAACACACTGGCCCTTAAAAAGAGCATCTGTTAGATGCAATTATTGTTTTTAGGTATACTCAAATTGTATTAAGTTTACCCCAACAAATTTGATTTGTAAGTATTTTCTCACCCAGGAATTTTCAAGCCCTTTTCTGTAGTGATGGAAGAAAGACAGGACGCAGATGGCTGAAAACACAATCTGAAGTAGGGCTGCTGAGGGCACACAAGTTTGAAACAGAAACAGACTATTTGTTAACATTCCATAAGAATGCTGGGAAATGATTGTGATTGTTTTCTGTAAATATAGAAGACCCTCTCTTCCATTTATCTCCCCGAAATAATTTTGTACAAACCATTTTCTTCTTCAATCTGGCATACTCTAAACTTACATTGGGAGTAATTCAACAGAGATTTAAAAAAAACTGTGCTGGGCTATTGTGTCTGAAAATGTGTATAATTCTATTGATGATAACACCTTTTGTCCAAGGATCTCAAATGATAAAGGAGACAACAAAACTCGTCTTTACCAGGCACACACTCTGCCAAATATGAGACTAGAAGACTTGAAAACATTAACTCTTTCTGTCCAGGCTCAGTGGATGTTCACACCTGGTGACACTCCAAGTTTCTCCCATTCATCTCTTTCCCATTCTCAGCAGTGACTTCAGAACTTTTCTACTCTGTTCAGACTTCTGACCCTGTCATCTTTCCCTACTCTTGGGAAATGACTTTGCCTTCAACAGTACCCAGAAAACAGAAGTCATAAAAGGGAACTGTCTCAGTTTTCTTCCACCAAACTAACTAACTTGAGCTCACTCAACTCTCCTTTTCCTATTTTTATTCTTTTCAAACATTAATACTCTCCAATTGCTACTTGATTGGAAAACATCAACATTAAAACATGCTCAAGGAATCTTTCACCTTAAAACAACAAATGAACAGGTAGATAATCAAAACCTCCGATCTCTCGTCTACATCTTTTTACTTCCATCCAGAGCCAAACTTTCTACTCACAGTCTCCACATCTTCACTTCCTTCCTTGTGGCCATGACTTTGCTTTCCCCAAGGTCTCCCTCCTTTGACCTCCTAATTGCTAAATCCAGTGGACTCTTCCCTGTCCCTAGGTTCCTTGACTTCTCAGTGTCGTTTGACCTGTCTTCTTAAAGAGTTCTCTTGCCTAGAGTTTTGTAACTATACATTCTCCTGATTTTCCTGTGGACATCCTTTCTCATTCTCCCTTGTGGGTCACTTTTTCTCTGTCTGCTTTAATGCTGCATTAAAATTTCTTGGGGTTCTTGCCCAGAGCTTCTCTTTTCACTGTGTGTATTCCCTGGAAATCTCACTTCAGTAAATGAATTTATAATATTGTTATAAATATTTTGCCTTTTGTTACCATAAAAAATTATGTTCAGGGAGGCTGACTCTCCTGTACATTTTGTGAATGTTTCTGGAAGCCTTATTTGTAGTAGGTAGAATTAATATCCCTTTATGATTATGAGAACAAAAGTAGCATTTTCTTGGATGAGTTCTGGTTTGGAGGACTCTTTTAGATTTGTCCAAATCACTTCTCTTTAGGCCTTACTTCAGCTTCACATCTCCTCTTTCCTTGGGACAAGTTTAGCATGAATGATTCAGCACTTTACAACACTCTTGCACTCTCTGTGTAGATTACAGCAACAAGTAGGTTTCCAGCCATACAACATGGCAGACAACTTGTCTTGATGGATTTTCAGAAGCATGAACTGAGGTTCTCTTTAAGGAGATCATACTCAGGTTTGACATAATATACATGAGAACCTCATGTGGTCAGAAGAGATGGGATGGGGTGTGTGGACAGTTGGTTAATAGTTTGAAATGAGTTGTAACTTAACCTATAGGCACAAATACATAAACTGGGTCTGAATCTTGAAAGATGAACTTCTTGATCTTACATACTGATAATTGTTTTGTAATACTAATACTAAATTAGCAACATTCATTAGTGGCCCTCAATATATCCACCTAGTAGGAAGAACTTCGATTGGTTTTACTCAGTATAGAACTCACTCATGAGAATGAGTTTCCCTTTTGCAAAACCTTGTCACAAGGGACCCCTTGATATGGATTGAAAAACTATTGAAATAGAAATAAATGACCTTTTGAGCACATCATAAACACATAGATCAGGCCTTCCATATACAGGCTTACATTTTTCACACATTAGCACATGTTCTTCACACGTTGTACATCTCTTATTCAGAATCTTGGCCACCACTCAACTCCTCTCACCTGCCTTAAACTCCACAAATATATGTTTTATATTTTTATGTACAGTATATGCATTTAGGCAAGCCAATATCCCCCTTTCAAAGAGATTTATTCACTTGGGAGAGGTTTACCTTCCATTCACTGTGTGTGCATAACTCAAATGAAAGCTAAGTTGGGTTATGTTTTTATGTCTTGGGAAGAATAAACTTCTTAAATGCTTTACAAGGCTTTTATTCTGGCACAGGGACAGGACCACCTTGTGTACTCCAAGTCTCTAAAATATGAAATCATTGACTCATTTTGGTTTCTTAAGGCCTTGTTTTTAACAGCAAAGAAAGGTAATCTCAGTATTGTGATGTACTACATGCCTCAGTATAGTCAAGGTAATGAGCATGTTTGAAATGGAGGTCACCAGTAACAAGAAGAACTTTAAATTGGGGGAAAAAATGTCAAGTTTGGAGCCAAAAGCTGTTGTCTTGTTAGGAGTCAACACCATCTATTGTTTCAAAACAATGTTCAAAATGATAATATGTGAGGGAAGTAGCTAAATTTTGTAAAAAATGAAGTTGAAAGTGCCTCTCTCATGTAGCAAGTGAACCTGAGATGAAAAGGCACACTGGGGTGGAGAGAAAAGTAAGTTTTCCACATGGCTGTACATATTTTTAATAAATAAACTAAGATAATTTATTCTTCCTGTGTTCCAGTAGCCACCTCTCTGCCACCTTGCAGTTCAATTTACAGAGGCTCTGTGACATGTTATTTTTATCTTTGTAGTGCAAACATATAGTAGCATAAGGCACCAATAGAAATGCAAAATCACAGCTTTTCTAATCCAGATACTTAAAGTTTAAAAGTGTCTGGGGCTTGCTTTTCTTAGAGACACACTATACTTTATGGCCAGCAGCAGGAGGCATTACCGCATCAGAGCCAGGAGAGGCTGTAGGTCTTCTGACTGCTTAGATGTCCCTTCCATTTGAGCCAAATAATTCCTCCTGAAACCACTTTTTCTATCAGCATCACATATGTCTGCACAAGGAGAGAGGGGTAAGTCTCGCATTAGTTGGTAAACTGGTAAATTTACTCCCTCTTATTTTACATCTGAACCTAGGCTAAACAGGCTCAAGTCCTTTGCTGTTTTGAAAATGGTATAAGCGGGTTTATAAGACATCCATATAACCTATATATTTGGGTCAAACAGATCAATAGAGTAGAGGGATAGAAAACAAAAACAACAAAAAAATTATCATTCAAGCTGTTATTTTCAACAACCAGAAGAGTCAAACCTCAGTATCCAGTAATCCTATGTAAACAGGTCCATGGAGTTTTCAACTTTGACGTGGAATCTGCCACTCTAAGGATAAGGGGCTCATGTAACATTCTTACAGGTCAGCCAAGCACTGCTCCACATCACTCAGAGACACCCTATTGTGCACTGCTTCATTCAAGTCCACCTTGCCCAGATATACAAATAGCATTTTTCATTGCATAAATATCACCACAGCCCCAAGCAAATTAACCTTGCATATGGCACTGTCTGTGGCTATGAAGCCTATTTTTTACAGACTGTGGGAGGCACCCAGGGAAAATGAGGAGAAATTAGTTTATTTTACTTATTGCCAAGATTGGAACATACTCCTTTTTTTAATGACATAAGTGTGTATACCATGATTCTTGGCTACATGAACATTAAATTCCTTTTAAATTATGCTATTTATGTATTCATGTTGGGGCATAGCTCAAAATATTTGGATTTACACATGATGTACATAGGGGAGCTTTTTACACAAAGAAATACTCTAATTATATACAATGCTTGTCTCAGATAGGTGGCAGGAAAAGCGGTGAAAAGAAGCTATTGCTTGCTTTCTCAGGATTTATTATACCCATTGGTCTATTTCATCATGAAATGTCTTTGTGCCCAGAACATTAGGGTTAAGAAAAAAATACATATTTCAAAGTGTGTAGGCCAGCTAGTGAAAGGGCATCCTCTACCAAATAGTCTTAGATCAAAACCATCATGCAGCCTCTTGTAGGTGGCAGGCTCATAGAACTGTACTTTTCAGCTGGGCAGAAGGGTGTCTATTTCTCTAAAACAACCCTTAGTCCAAGTGACTGGGCCTATAGGGATGGATTCAGACTGCCAAGTTCCCATCTTGCACTTGGCTTTGTCATTTTTGTCTTCCTTTTGTTGGCTTTCACTCAGCAAGGAACTTTAGATTCAGATTTGCCCCTGCAAGGATTTGTTGACACATTTTTGCTACTCTCATGTCTTCCCTTGGCCACACTCTGCAATACTCTTTTACTGTAGGAACTAAGTCTTGCTCATTCTTATCTCTGGTTTTTGGTCTGGTACTTCGATAATGTAACAAATATTTATGTAGTTCCTATTATATGCTAGGTAATAAATGCTGAGGATACAATGATGAACAAGACATAGTCTCTACTTAATGGAAATGATTGTCTGGTGGGGGTTACAGGTAACTACACAGGCAACTATAATACAGTGTCATAAGTGACATGAGAAGAAACAATTTGTTTTTTTGCCAGCAGAGAAAGCAGACACCTCGTCAGGAATGGGGGCATTAGTCTTGGGTGTAAGTAAGGGAATCTTCCTAGAGAAAGTGGCGTGACCTTTATGTCTAAATAATAGGCTAGAGCCTGGACACAGCCTACATCTGTTATACCTTATGCAAAAGAACTTTTTATGGTCTCGTGAATCCAACTTGCCATTTACCATACTAGTTCATTCTCAAAATATTCATTCTCAAACCCGCTCCTTCTCTCCCTCAGTCCTAAGATAGGGCACTTAGTTTATTGAATTGCCCATAACTTTACCTTGAGAACAATGGCTCATGTAACACAGAGGAGACTGCTATTGTGAGGCTCACAACAGTGGCCAGTAGGGTATTTGGGCAAAGCACCAACAACATCTCCTAAACTGCAGTTGCTCCTTCTTTATTCATAATATAATTGATATGTGTCTTCTTTATCTTTCTCTTTTACTTAAATATTGAATGCCAGGTTTTCCTGATTTATGTTCACAGCAAAATTGAGAGAAACATACAGAGGTTCTCCATATACCCTCTGCCTCTACACATGCATAGCCTCCCCGATGATCAACATCACTCACCAGAGTAGTACATTTGTTACAATTATTGAACCTTCATTGACAAATCATACTTGCCCAAACTCTTTAGTTTACGTTAGGGTTCACACTTGGTGGTGTAAATTCTATGGCTTTGGGCAAATTTATAGTGACATGTATCCATCACTATAATATCACACAGAGTGTTTTCACTTCCCTAAAAATCCTCTGTACTCCATCTATTCATCTGTCTCCCAACTCTGACACCTGGCAACAGACCTTTTATTGCCTCTAGAGTTTTGACTTTTCTAAAATGTCCTAGAGTTGGAGTTATACAGTATGTAGCCTATTCAGATTGGCTTTTTTCCCTTAGCAAATAAGTTTCCTCTATGTCTTTTCATGGCTTGATAGCTCATTTCCTTTTAGCACTAAATAATATTCCATTGTTTGGATGTACCACAGTTTATCCATTCACCTACTGAAAGACATTTTGATTGCCTCCAAATTTTGGCAATTATGAATAGAACTGCTTTAAACATTTTTGTGCAGGTTTTTGTAGTCATAAGTTTTTAACTCCTTTGGGTAAATACCAAGGAGCACTACTGCTGGATTATATGGGAAGACTATGTTGATTTTTATAAGAACCACCAAACTGTCTTCCAAAATGGCTGTACCAATTTACATTCCTACCAGCAATGTATGAGAGTTCCTATTGCTCCACATACTCTTCAGTATTTGATGTTGTCAGCGTTCTAGATTTGGGCCATCCTAACAGGTATGTAGAGGCATCTCATTGTTGTTTTAATTTACATTTCACTGATGACATATGATGTAGATTATCTTTTCATAAATTTATTTGCAACTTGTATATCTGCTTTTGTAGTTCATTACTTTTTTTTTCCCAAACAACCAGTTTTGGTTTTTGTTGATTCTCTCTATATTATCTTTATTTTCTGTTTTAGTTTAATAGTTTTTTTTCCTCTGTTTATTATATCTTTAATTCTACTTTCTTAGGGTTTATTTTATTCTTTTTTCCTCTAACTTCCTTCTAAAATTAGACCATTAAATCATTAATTTTTATTCATTTCTTAAAACAACAATGCTATAAATCTCCACTGAACATTGCTTTTAATGTTTGCTATCTGCTGGTTATGTTCTAGGCTGTCTGCCTGTGTTTTTTGCTACAGGAGGAAACACAGGTAGAAGGGTGTACTTGTCTGGCACAGGCTTTGACTCTAGCTGCTGGTTCTCTGTTGCTTTAGTCACTGATTTTTCTTCAACTTTTATTCTGAATTGCTTGTCTAGCTTTGATTTATCAAAACCTCCATGTTTGAGGGCTTCCTTTGCTTTAGATTTCTTATCTCTTTTGAGTTACCCCTTCATCCAAGGTGGACTAATAGTCAAGAGCCCAGAGTTCTAGTCTTACCTCTGCTCAGTATAATGGTCCTAGGTCTAGATATGATTGTATTAGTTTTCTACTACTGGTGTAATAAATTTCCACAAACTTAGCAGCTTAAAACAACACAAATTTATTGTTTTATAGTTCTGTATGTCAGAAGTCTGGCTTCTTACTGGTCTTACTGGGTTAATATCAAGGTGTTAACAGGGCTGCATTCCTTTCAGGAGGCTCTTGGGGAGGATCCAACTCCATACTCTTTTAAGTTGTTGGCAGAATTCAGTTCCTTATGGTTGTAGGACGGAGATCCCATTTTGTTGCTGGCTGTTAGCTGAGAATGACCCCACACATTTAGAGGCTACTTGCATTCCTTGAGTTGTGGTCCCCTTTTACCCATCTTTAATACCAACAACTGTGGGTTTAATTCCTCCCATGCTTTTAATTTCTCCTGTTTCCTCTTCTGTTTCATCTCTCTAACCCTCTACTTTTAAGATTCTCCACTTTTAAAGGGCTCAAATGACTCGACTGGACTCACCTGGAAAATCCAGAAAAATTTTCCCAGTTCAAAATCTGTAACCTTTATCACATCTGCAGAATCCCTTTTGCCATATAAGGTAAATTCACAGGTTTTGGGGCTTAGAGCCCAATGTCAAGGGAGGAAATCGTTCTGCCTATTACAATGATTTTTGCCTCTCTCTGCTTCAAATTTTTCATCTGTGCAATGGAACTAATGTCTCTCACTTATATTGTTGGGAAGGTCCACTTACTGACTTGTAGTGAGGATCAATTGATGAGGTATATATAATCTGTATACTTGAAAGTAATATGCAAATTTGAGATACAAATAAAATTGTTAATAACATACTTGCTGGACATTGGATCATATTTGACAGTGAGTCTCCAGTGACTAGCAAAGGACCTAACTCTCAATAACAGTTTGCTGAGTGACAGCATCAATAATTATCACTATAATTTTCCTTCACTGGAGCAGGTCTCACTTTTGTGGGACTTTAAGGTTATATAATGTTTAGTGCCCTCTTTAAGAAATAGAATATAAAGTTATAAATGTAAAATTAGGTACAGGCCTTGGGAGAGCCTATGCACATGAAGAGCCCTGAGATTTAATTTTCATTAGCTTTCCCCCAAATCTGCTTCTTATATTTACTGTTGTTCCTTTTTCCTTTCTTGTTCCACACTTCACCAGTGATTTGCACCTATACTTCATTCTAGCTTTTTCTTTGTTTGGTGTTTTTATCCTGGCTTAAAACCTCACTCCATTGATTTTCTCATTGTTTATGGCTTAGTGTGACAGTAGTTATGTAAGAAATGAATATACAATTAATGTATTTAGCATGTATTTGTTGAGTGCCCTCAACATGCCAGCAATGGGCTAGGAGCTGTGGGCACTATGATGACACCATACGTCACATTTCATAAGTTTCCAGGTTCCAACTGAGCAAAAGATAAATCCTGAGAGTAGAGGGTCCCAGTCAGGGGATTTACCTAAAGTAGCCTGAGGAAAACTAGTTTGAACAAAATTAGAACTGCTGTAAAGAAGATATGACTCAAAACCCAACTGTTAGAAGTATAAGCAGAAATGGAAAAGAAGAGTATATTTAAAAGCCTAGAGAGTTGGAAGCAAGACAGACCTTGTCATGTGAGGAGATAGTACAGGAGCCCAAGTCAGAATTGAGGTGCTGAGGGGTCAGGACATGAAGTGAATCTAGACCACACTGTATGTAGGAGGCAGCACCTGAAAAGCACTTCATAGGGCAACATGCTTATTCTGAAGTTGCTCTGTATCAATTTACCTTGAAATCTTCATTTGACCTCAAAATCTCTTTCCAGAGTTTTGTTTCATCAGTCTTTTCACTTCGAGTGTTGACAAACTTATTAATCTCTCATAGACGTTGTGATGTTTGACACATATTACATTACTAGGATAAATGGAATTATTAATAGAAATTTCAGGGAACTTGAAATCTACTGGGAAATATATTTAAAATGAAGAGACAGAATTATTTTATTCTATGGAAAGCCTTTTAATAAAGTCACAAGAAGCATGCACCACATAACCTTGGCTGTATCTAACACCACACATTTTATGCTTAGTCTATGTTGGCACACAATATGCACTTGTTTATTAATAATTGGGTGGGATTTTATGTATTTGAGGCATTTTCACATGTTTTAAAACTCTCAGAGTTAAGGAAGGTGGCATTCCTTATTTTTCTTGGAGTTTGTTCTTACTATCATTGACTTATTCTCTAAAGTCCTTATACTGTCTACTTTGTTCCAGAAGCTGTACTATGTGCTGAGGATGCTAATACAAGGAGATAAAAATCCCTGCCTTAGAGATGTCTCTAGCTCAGTTGGGGAAAAGACCATCAAATAGAGGAATGTTCCATGCGTGGTGAAACAGACCACAGAGAAGGAAGCGCCCGCCTGCTAGAGAGTCAGGAGAAAATTTCTGAAGTCTGACATTTTGGTGTTATGTCCTGAAAGATGAGTGGGCATTTGTCAGGCAGATAGAGTTAGTGAAAAGGATCATTATTTAATCAAGGTAAAGGGGGAATGGGGTTGGGGGGCAACCATGTGAAACGGCATACAGATGAAAATTTTCAAGTAGTTTAGGTGTTTGGTAGGACAGGGTGGCTGTGGAACAGGCTATAAGGTTACAAAGCCTAAGACGTTGCCGTTGAACCAGATCTCTTGACACTGGGTTCAACTCTTTCCTCTTCTGCCACTGGACTGCTTCCTAACTGGCTCATTTGTCACTATGCCCCTTGGTCCTTAGTGTCTGGCATATCAAAGGCACTCAAATACTGATATGGAAGGGTAAAAACCTGAGTGGATGAATACTATACTGCTTCTGAACTTCCCTGAAGTTTCTTTTTCTACTTAAGGGCACTGTGGACAGATCCATTCTATTTTTCTCTCTTATTGTGTTGTCTCTTTTCTACTCTCTTTCATGCTCTCTCTTACAAACACACACACACACACACACACACACACACACACACACACACACACACACTGGTTACCCAACAGTGTCCATTCTGAGTATCAAATTGTTTATACTTCTCAAGTGTAACTACATTCAGGAAATTTGAGCCCAGTTAGCTGACACTCTCATAAAAAACTGTGGATGTGTGGGCTGGAGAAAATTTGAATAGAACATGCTAGTTACAACTTTTAACAGGTTAAAATCACCCATAATAATTTTGACTATATTTCAATAATCATATCTTTTCTGATTTGCCTCAACTAAAGTAGAAATGCTGAGGAAGAAGCATAATATCTCCTCTTTGGAGTCCTTTTCTTAGAGCTATTTTTCCACTTGGTCAAAGAAAGACAAAGAAGAAATATCTACAAATCAGATCTAATAATTGTCCCTTTGACTGCATTGACTTTGATTAAAAACAGAGAACTTTTTACTGTATTTAAGAAAACATGAAATAATATCTTTCTTTGTAATTTTTCTGGTTGTGATTCATTTAATCCAATACTAAATTGGAAAAACCAGCTGGTTTTTCAGTAAGTTGTTTTAGCTACCATAAGGAACAACCAATATTTAAAATCTATACATTTTTTGTATAGAAAGGAGACACTCTGAATAACATTTGATAAAACATTTTGTGTGCAGATTTGAATAAGTTTGATGGTTGTGTTCTCCCTTCACTCTACCTTTGTGTTTTTTTTTTTTTAATCTGACTTCTCCTGTAGCAAGCCTTTCTTTAGGTTTTTTTCTTTAGGTTCAGCCTTCCTGCAGTCATATTTTACTGTTTTATATCTCATTCCCTCAGAGTTTTGCTCTCAGTGGAGTGATGAAATTCAATCTGTAAACCAAATCATGTTACCGGGTGGAAGCATGTAAACATGTAAGCTGTCCATCTGAAAACCCAGAGTCACGGCATTCACAGTAGGAATTTTAAGTTCCACTTAAACAGAGAGAAGTACATTTTCTGTTTGTCTGTAGAGAAAGTCCTTGTTTCCAGCTGATGCATGGATGAAAAGAAAAGAGGCTGACTATGGCTTCCAGTTTTAGGGACAGATGGAGATACATGGACCACTTTCAGATTGTAGACCTTGGAATTAAGTGTCCTCTTCTGTATCCTGATGAGTGGAAATTTTTCTTTCTCTGGAAGACACATTAGACCTCAGAAAATACCTGTGACCCTGCGGCATTGCCATATTTCCAATGACATTTTAACTTATACAGACCATCTAAAAAGATTCCTTTACAATGATCTTTCCAGCTGCTTCAGCTGCACAAAAAATAGATGAATCACTCTACTAACAAGGGTATTTTCTTATCAGTATGGATTGAGTGGGAAGGGTGGAGGGAGGTGGCAACGAAAAAAGGAACTTGATTGCTTCTGTTTGAACTAACTATCTGATTAAAACAACAGCAACAATAACAACACCGACGAAGAGGAAAATATACTCTACCACCAAAAAAACACAACAATTTTCACTCTGGATGGACCATTTCCTTTGAAATGGAAAGAAAAAAATGAAGCAGTTACACCTGCTTGTGCTAGGGTGTCCCTAGCACAAGATGTATCCAACCTATAACTTCTGATTACTCCGAAATTCACAGAAAGTAAATCCAGATAGGATTAAGAAAGCCCCCAGGGATGAACAAGTGGGAGAATATTTATTTGTTTGTACCAAATAGTTGACTGAATAATGAATAACTATTAGCTTGAATTGCAATAAACACAGTTATTTAATTGAGATCTAACAGTTGCATTTTTCTTGTTTTCTCCTAAGCAGCCTCTGAACGGCATCTTCAGAGTATCTCATAAAAAGGATGACTATGATCTTTACATCTGAATAGCAGATTTGATTTTCAGCAATTTTCTGATCCTCCCTTTTGTTCTCTAAGATGACGCTTTTTAGAAGATAAGAACAGACACTCACAAAATTATTTTCCCCTGTTTGGACAAGAGTAAAAGTTTGCTTTATCTAGAAATATTTAAGTCTTTTATAGCAAAGAGATATTTTTAGAAACAGAAGACCAGGTTCTAACCCAGAATTAAGTTCCCCAGTCACTGATTATCCTCACCCTCCCCTCCACCCATATCCTTTGGGAGTGAATATGTTGATATTAAGGTTTATCAAGTTATATCAATTGACACATTTAAACTTTTTTCTTATTATGTTTATTTTTTTTTCTAGGATATCCTATTAGAGGATAAATTTTTAGTGAGAAAACCACCCTGGACTTTTAGGAAGCAATTCTTTAAAAAAGGAAGGTTGGACGGGACCTTCTGGAATTGAAATTTTTTTATCTATACAAGAGTAGGAAAGAAAGAGGACCTATTTGGAGAGAAATGGAATAGAAAAGGGATATTTGTGAATAGAGCTTAGGATATTAGCTTTATGGAGAGTAAGGACAGAATCAGTAGAAAGGGTTGTGATTATATCTTTATGTTTCCAGATGTATGTAGGTTAATAATTCACAATAGTAATCTGGAATATTTTTTTTCCCTAAATTATTCTCTCTTCCTTCCATCCAGCCCAGGGAAGAGGTATGAAAATGTAGAAAGTAGAAATAGTGTGCTAATCTTTGGGACTTTTTACTTGTTAGTTTATCTGTTTGATTTTCAAACACCCCAAGGAAGAGACAGAAATGGAAGCTTGGAAAAACTGTCTTAACCAGAAGCAGCAGGTAGACCTGGACTCAGTCCCTTAAAACTATAGAGAAGTGTCTTAGCCTGGAAGGAGAAAACAAGATAGCATGTACAAGCCCATATGAAGTAGGGATTGGGGCCTCAGTCATCAACAGGAATGGTGAGCAGGGACAAAATCTCTGAGAGGAATGGCTATGTGGGGTATTTGGGAAAGTGGGATTCACACATAAGCTCAGACGAGAGTTCCATGTCCCAATGTACCTGAAATCATGAGTGAGCCAGCAGTCTAGAAGTGGTCATGTGCATTAGAGCTGAGGGTGTCTCAGTGGCTTTCTATATGAATGAAGCCTGAAGATCAGAAAGGTCCCACTCCTGAATCCCAGGGTACTCTCCAAGACCCCAAAAGGAGACAGCAAATTATGAGGAGGACTAAGCTTCAGTTTCCCACCACCTCCATGGTAAAGGTGAGTCTCGAAATAAAAATTAAGTTGAGTTTTATAATGCATGGGACTGTCTATTTCTTGCTCAAATTGAACTTGTGGCTGAGCTTCACACTTGTTAATAGGATCAAAAAAAACAAGAACTTTAATATTGCAGTGATGATACAGGAAGTAGGGTTGAGAAGGGAAAACAGGAAAGGAAAAAATATTGGTACCCATATTATGTGGCAGGTACCTGAACCATCCTCTCCTGGTGCTCTGGGGCCAGCAAACACCATGAGTTGGTTGTGTAGGAGACTGAAAGGATAGTGCACTCATTGCTTCAATCAGTATTGGAAGGCTAAGTGTAGCCCTGTGGATACAAGAGCAGTGGAATTCCTTGAAAGTCAGCTGGATGGCGTTTAGACCAGCGAGATAATCACAGCATAAGACCAGCATTGACTAGTGGACTGTGTGGGGCCAGGTTTAATCGTCCACTGTGCTGCAGCAGGATTCAAAGGAAATAGTTACTTGAGACACCGAATTGTACCCTTGGGTGTGAAAGTCTGTAAAATCTTCTTTTCAGTTTGTTTAAACTGCCATGATTATGAACAAACCAGGGGGATGAGAAGCACCAAGAGGAAGAACCTGGGCTTCTTTTTTTAAGACAGGTAATGCTTGAGCTATTGATTGGAAATATAGACATGTTCTCATCTGCACTCTGATTTTGTGAAGCAATTCATATAGAAATAATCCATATAAAGTGTCTTCAGATAAATGTTTCGCACTGCAGTACTTATTCTCTGAATGTCAGAGGATTTATTTGGATCAGTTGGTCTTTAAGTATTTCATATAACAGATATAAATTGAGTTCATTTCGATGTTGTTTGGTTTCTTGCGCCAAGTAGAAAGAAGATTCTGGGTTAAGATTACTAGGTTAGAGTCTGGGCTTCAAATTTTAGAAGTCAGTTAATCTTGGGCATGACGTTTCTGACTGTTTCCTTATTTGTAAAATAGAGATGATAGCACTGCATGGTCATGTAGAGGGGAGCAATGAGTACAGGTTGACATTTTGATATCCAAGGAAGTATAATGGAAGTACAGAGGAGGGATCATTAATTCTTCCCCAGGGATGGAATTAGAGTAAGTGACAATTGACCTTGGGATTAAAGGTTGAGTAGAATTTCGCTGGCAACCACAACCACAACCACAACAACAACAAAAAGAGGCAGTCCCAACACAAATAACAGTTTAAGCACAGCAATAAAGATATAAGTGAGACTGTGTTCTATGTCCACTAAAATAGTCCTGACCAGTGCTCAACCATATGTCCTTGGCATTCACCAATCTAGTAATATGCATTCTACTGGAAGCACTTATAACTGCCAAAGGCATTCTATCTATTCATGCATGTGACAGGCTAAAAATGCTAGAGTGAATGCATCCAGGAGCAGATACCCCTTGGAAGCAAGTGGGGTTGGGCATTGGATAACAGGGAGGGGTGTTTCTCACTGTATCCCAGGATTCTCCAGTGAGATTGAAGCTTAGTTGTCCTATTCCAAAACCTGGTTGATAATGCATACCTTATTGGTTCTCTTTTTTTCCCTGTCTCCCTTTCCTGAATGTTTATGGTCCTTTCTGGGGACATCTCCCAAATAATAAAGCAATTGCACACAAATCATGTTTCTGGATCTGCTTCTGGGGAAATCAACTTAAGACAGAGACACTAGTTTGAAATATAGGGCATATGGAAAGGGTAGGAAGGAGCTAATGAGGAAACTGTTGTTTGGAGACATATAGTGAAATCCAGTAGAACATGGTAAGTATTTGGCTAATATGGAAAATAAGAAGCCTTTGAAAGCCTAAGCAGAGGGGAAGCTGAGAAGAAAGCAGAAGCAACATTTCATATCCACTTTTTAAAAGACATTTTTAGAGCAGTTTTAATTCACAACAAAATTGAGAGGAATGTACAGAGATTTTCCATATACCCTCTGCCACCACACATGTAAAGCCTCTGCCGTTGTCAGTGTCACTCATCAGAATGATATATTTATTACCAAGAATGAATCTACATTGACACATCATAATCGCCCCAAATCCATAAATTACATGTGAGTTCATTCTTGATCTTGTATATTCTATGAGTTTGGACAAATGTAAAATGACATATATCCATCATTACATATCATACAGAGTGCTAAAAATGCCCTAAAATCCTCTGTGCTCTGCCTATTTACCCCTCCACGTCAACCACTGGCAACCACTGAGTTTTTAATTGTCTCCATAGTTTTGCCTTTTCCAGAATGTTCTATAGTTAGAATACACAGCATGTAGCCTTTTCAGACTGGCTTCTTTTACTTAGTAATATGCATATAAGGTTCCCCTATGCTTTTTCATGACTTGATAACTCATTTCTTCTTAGGGCTTAATAATACTCCATTGTCTGGATACACCCCAGTTTATTTATCCTTCACCTACTGAAGGACATCTTGGCTGTTTCCAAGTTTTGGCAATTATAAACAGAGCTGCTATAAACATCTGTGTGCAGGTTTTTGTGTGGACATAAGTTTTCAACTCCTTTGCGTAAATACCAAAAAGTGTGATTGTAAGAGTATGTTTGGTTTTATCAGAGGTTGTCAAACTGTGTTCCAGAATGGCTGTACCATTCCTCATCAGCAATTTTTGAGTGTTTCTATTATTGCACATCCTCACTAACATTTGGTATCATCATTGTTTTAGATTTTGGCTATTTTGATAGATATCTAGTGGTATCTTATTGTTTTAATTTGCATTTCCCTGATGACATGTAATATGGATCATCTTTTCTAATGCTTATTTGACATATGTATATCTTCTTTGGTTAGATGTCTGTTAGGATCTTTGGACTATTTTTTGGTCAGGTTTTTTGTTTTGTTTTTTTTCTTATTGTTGTGTTTTAATAGTTCTTTGTATACTTTGGAAAATAGTTTTTTTTACCAGATGTGTCTTTTGAAAATATTTTCTTCCACTCTGTGGCTGGTTTCTCATTCTCTTGACATTGTCTTTCACAGAGCAGATATTTTCAATCCTAATGAATTCCAGCTTACCAGTTATTTTTTTCATGAGTTGCGTCTTTGGTGTTGTATTGAAAAATATCATACCCAAGGCTATTCTTGATTTTCTCTTATATTATATTCTAGGAATTTAATAGGTTTTCATTTTAAATTTATGTCTGTGACCCATTTAATTTAATTTTTGTGAAGGACATAAAGTCTATGTCTAGATTTATCACTATTATTATTATTATTACTATTACTGGTTGTGGATATCCAGCTGTTCCAGTACCACTTGCTGAAGAGACTATCTTTTCTCCATTGTATTGCCTCTACTCCTTTGTCAAAGATCAGTTGACTATATTTGTGGGAGCATATTTCTGGGCTCTTTATTGTGTT
The DNA here is from genome assembly GCF_937001465.1 of Orcinus orca. NCBI lineage: Eukaryota > Metazoa > Chordata > Mammalia > Artiodactyla > Delphinidae > Orcinus > Orcinus orca. The sequence goes on from NC_064559.1 coordinate 139,650,713, forward strand.
CCACTGATTTATTTGAGCATTTTTTTTCCAATATCCACTGTCCTGATTACTGTAGCTTTATAGTAAGCCTTAAAATACAGTAGGATTAGTCCTCCAAATTTGTTCTTTTCCTTCAATACTATATTGGGTATTCTGTGTTTTTTTCCTCTTCATATAAATATTAGAATCATTTTGTTGATATCCTCAAGGTAACTTACTGGGATTTTGGTTGGGATTACATTGAATCTATAGATCAAGTTGGGAAGAACTCTTATCTTAGCAATATTGAATCATCCTGTCCATGAACATGGAATATCTCTCCTTTTACTTAGTGCCTCTATGAGTTCAGTTATCAGAATTTTGTGGTTTTATTCATATTAATCATGTACATATTTTGTTAGATTTATATCTATGTATTTCATTCATTTTGGGTGCTAATGTAAATGGTATTGTGTTTTTCTTTTCTATTGGTATAGTGTTTTTAATTTCAAATGGTATATAGAAAAGTAAGCAGCTCAATATTAAAAAAAACAAACAACCCAATCAAAAATTGGACAGAAAACCTAAACAGACATTTCTCCAAAGAAGACATACAGATAGCCAAGAAGCACATGAGAAGCTGGTCAACATCACTAATTATTATAGAAATGCAAATCAAAACTACAATGAGGTATCACCTCACACCAGTTAGAATGGGCATCATCAGAAAATCTACAAACAACAAATGCTGGAGGGGGTGTGGCGAAAAGGGAACCCTTTTGCACTGTTGGTGGGAATGTGAATTGATACAGCCACTGTGGAGAACAGTATGGAGGTTCCTTAAAACACTAAAAATAGAATTACCATATGACCTAGCAATCCCACTACTAGGCATATACCCAGAGAAAACCATAATTCAAACAGACACATGCACCTCAATGTTCATTGCAGCTCTATTTACAATAACCATGTCATGGAAGCAACCTAAATGCCCATCGACAGATGAATGGATAAAGAATATGTGGTACATATACACAATGGAATATTACTCAGCCACAAAATGGAATGAAATTGGGTCATTTGTAGAGATGTGGATGGACTTAGAGACTGTCATACAGAATGAAGTAAGTCAGAAAGAGAAAAAACAAATATCATATATTAATGCATATAGTGGAACCTAGAAAAATGTTACAGATGAACTAGTTTTCAGAGCAGAAATAGAGACACAGATGTAGAGAAAAAACATATGGACACCAAGGGGGGAAAGTGGCGGGGGTGGGTGGTGTGATGAATTGGGAGATTGGGATTGACATATATACACTAATATGTATAAAATGGATAACTAATAAGAATCTGCTGTATAAACCAATAAATAAAATAAAATTCAAAAATTAAAGAAAATTGACCTATATTAATTTTGTATTATGCAACCTTATTACAATTGCTTATGAGTTCCAGGAATGTTTTTTATTATTATTATTGTTTCATATGTTCAACAAAGAAGATCATGTTAATTGTGAACAAAGACATTTTTAGGTCTTTCTTCCCAATCTGTGTACCTTTTCTTTTCTTTTCTTGTCTTGTTGCATTAGCAAGGATTTTTAATATTATGTTAAAAAGGAGTGGTAAGAAGGGATATCCTTGACTTTTATATGATATTAGTGAGAAAGATTTAAGTTTCTCACCATTATATATGTTAGCTGTAGTTTTGTAGGTAGTCTTTATCAAGTTGAGAAAGTTCCTCTCTAACCCCAATTTAATGAGAGTTATTATAATAAATGAGTGTTGGATTTTGTTAAATGTTTTTCTGCATTTATTGATATGATCATGCAATTTTTCTTTTTTAATCTGTTGTTGGAATGGATTACATTATTACTTTTCAAATGTTGAATCAGCTTTGCATACCTGGGATAAATACCACTTGGTTGTGGTGTATAATTCTTTATATATATATATATATATATTTGAATTTTATTTGCTATCATTGAGAATTTTTTCCATCTATGTCCATGAGAAATATTGGTCTGTAGTTTCCTTTTCTTATAATGTCTGTGGTTTTGGTATTAGGACACTGTTGGCCTCATAGCATGAGTTAGGAAACATTTCCTCTGTTTCAATCTTCTGAAAGAGATTGTAAACAGTTAGTATAACTTCTTCCTTAAATTTTTGGTAGAAGTTACCAGGGAACCTATCTGGGACTGGTGTTTTCTGTTTTGGAAAGCTATTCATCATTGATTCAATTTCTTTACTAGATACAGGTTCATCAGGTTTCCTATTTCTTCTTGTGTGAGTTTTGGCAAATTGTGTCTTTCAAAGAATTAGTCCATTTCACCTAAATTACTGTATGATCAGGCCCCCCAAGATGGCTGTTCTCTGTACATCCCCTGCTCAACCAGCCCCTGGTTCACCTACACCCTACTTATGTAACTGACCTTCCATCTTAATCATAGAGCCTAATTAATAAAAGCCTATGTACTTGCCTCCTGCCTCAGCTAGTGATTCTTCTAATCTTTAGATCAGAATGTATCCACTACGATAGTTTATCAAAGGAGCAGTGAAGGGTCTGCCCCTCTGCTGATTTCCCTGGTAGCCAATGAACCAACCTGATGTCAGTTCTCCCTGTAACTGATAACCTCACTCTTTCCAGGGTAAAGAAGACTGCTGCCATGTCCTGCCTGCCATCTGCTGTCCACGTTGGAGTATTACTCCAGGACCCTCTTGCTTTGGAAGTGTAAGATCTTCCATCTATTAAACCATTGATGTCTCTGTCGTTGACTCCAGTCTCCTTCTTTGATCTTGAGACATGCAGGCTTGCAGTGTGTAACCCAAGAGTTACCAAATTTGTGGGCATTTTGTTGTTCACAGTATTTCTTTATAATGCTTTTAATGTCAGTAGCATCTGTAGTGATGTCCCCTCTCATTTCTGATACTAGTAATATGTGTCCTCTGTCTTTTTCTTAGTTAGCCTGGCAAGAGGCTTATTGATTTTTTTTTAACTTTAAAAAACGTTTATTTTATTTTAATTATTTATTTTTTTTATAGAGCAGGTTCTTATTAGTTATTTATTTTATACATATTAGTGTATATATGTCAATCACAAACTCCCAATTCAACCCACCTCCCTCTCCTACCCCACTTTCCCCCCTTGGTGTCCATATGTTTGTTCTCTACCTGTGTGTCTCTATTTCTGCCTTGCAAAAGAATTCATCTGTACTATTTTTCTAGATTCCACATATATACATTAATATATGATATTTGTTTTTCCTTTCTGACTTACTTCACTCTGTATGACAGTCTAGATCCATCCACGTCTCTACAAATGACCCAATTTTGTTCCTTTTTATGGCTGAGCAATATTTCATTGTATATATGTACCACATCTTCTTTATCCATTTGTCTGTTGATGGGCATTTAGGTTGCTTCCATGATCTGGCTATTGTAAATAGTGCTGCAATGAACACTGGGGCTCATGTGTCTTTTTGAATTATGTTTTTCTCTGGTTATATGTGCAGTAGTGGGATTGCTGAGTCATATGGTAGTCCTACTTTTAGTGTTTTAAGGAACCTCCATACTGTTCTCCATAGTGGCTGTATCAATTTACATTTCTACAAACAGTACAAGAGGGTTCACTTTTCCACACACTCTTTCCAGCATTTGTTGTTTGTAGATTTTCTGAGGATGCCCATTCTAACTAGTGTGAGGTAAAATCTTATTGTAGTTTTGATTTGCAATTTCTCTAATAATTAGGTGATGTTGAGCAGTTTTCATGTTCCTCTTGGCCATCTGTATGTCTTCTTTGGTGAAATGTCTATTTACATCTTTTGCCCATTTTTTGATTGGGTTGTTTTTTTTTTTTTTAATTTTGAGCTGCATGAGCTGTTTATATACTTTGGAGATTAATCCTTTGTCCGTTGATTCATTTGCAAATATTTTCTCCCATTCTGAGGGTTGTCTTTTCATCTTGTTTATGGTTCCCTTTGCTGTGCAAAAGTTTTTAAGTTTCATTATGTCCCATTTGTTTAGTTTTGTTTTTATTTCCATTTCTCTAGGAGGTGGGTCAAAACGGATCTTGCTGTGATTTATGTCATAGAGTGTTCTGCCTATGTTTTCCTCTAAGAGTTTGATAGTTTCTGGCCTTACATTTAGGTCTTTAATCCATTTTGAGTTTATTTTTGTATATGGTGTTAGGGAGTGTTCTAATTTCATTCTTTTACTTGTAGCTATCCAGTTTTCCCAGCACCACTTATTGAAGAGGCTGTCTTTTCTCCACTGTATATTCTTTCCTCCTGTATCAAAAATAAGGTGAACATATGTGCATGGGTTTATCTCCGGGTTTTGTATCCTGTTCCATTGATCTATATTTCTGTTATTGTGCCAGTACCATGCTTTCTTGATTACTGTAGCTTTGTAGTATAGTCTGAAGTACTGGAGCCTGATTCCTCCAGCTCTCCATTTTTCTTTCTCAAGATTGCTTTGGCTATTCAGGGTTGCTTTGGCTATTCCATACAAACTGTGAAATTTTTTGTTCTAGTTCTGAGATAGATGCCATTGGTAGTTTAATAGGGATTGCACTGAATCTGTAGATTGCTTTGGGTATTATAGTCATTTTCACAATGTTGATTCTTTCAAGCCAAGAACATGGCATATCTCTCCATCTGTTTGTGTCATCTTTGATTTCTTTCATAAGTGTCTTATAGTTTTCTGAGTACAGGTCTTTTACCTCCTTAGGTAGGTTTATTCCTGGGTATTTTATTCTTTTTGTTGCAAAGGTGTATGGGATTGTTTCTTTAATTTCTCTTTCAGATTTTTCATTGTTAGTGTATAGGAATGCAAGAGATTTCTATGCATTAATTTTGTATCCTGCAACTTTACAAAATTCATTGATTAACTCTAGTGTTTTTTCTGGTGACATCTTTAGGATTCTTTGTGTATAGTATCATGCCATCTGCCAACAGTGACAGTTTTACTTCTTCTTTTCCAATTTGGATTCTTTTATTTCTTCTTCTTCTCCAATTGCTGTGTCTAGGACTTCTGAAAGTATGTTGAATAATAGTGGCAAGAGTGGGCACTCTTGTCTTTTCCTGATCTTAGAGGAAATGCTTTCAGTTTTTCACCATTGAGAATGATGTTTGCTCTGTGTTTGTCGTATATGGCCTTTATTATGTTGAGGTAGGTGCTCTCTGTGCCCACTTTCTAGAGGGTTTTTATCATAAATGGGTGTTGAATTTTGTCAAAAACTTTTTTCTGCATCTATTGAGATTATCATATTTTTTTATCCTTCAATTTGTTAATATGGTGTATCACATTGAATTATTTGCATATATTGAAGAATCTTTACATCCCTGTGATAAATCCCACTTGATCATGGTGCATGATCCTTTTAATGTGTTGTTGGATTCTGTTTGCTAGTATTTTGTTGAGGATTTTTGCATCTATATTCATCAGTCGTACTGGTCTGTAATATTCTTTTTTTTTAGTATCTTTGTCTGGTTTTGGTATCAGGGTGATGGTGGACTCACAGAATGAGTTTGGGAGTGTTCCTTCCTCTGCAGATTTTTGGAAGTGTTTGAGAAGTCTGGGGCTTAGCTCTTCTCTAAATGTTTGGTAGAATTCACCTGTGAAGCCATCTGGTCCTGGACTTTTGTTTCTTGGAAGATTTTTAATCACCGTTTTAATTTCAGTGCTTGTGATTGGTCTGTTCATATTTTCTATTTCTTCCTGGTTCAGTCTTAGAAGGTTATACCTTTCTAAGAATTTGTCCATTTCTCCCAGGTTGTCCATTTTATTTGCATAGTGTTTCTTGTGGTAGTCTCTTACAATGCTTTGTATTTCTGCAGTGTCCATTGTAACTTCTTCTTTTTCATTTCTAATTTTATTAATTTGAGTCCTCTCCCTTCTTTTCTTGATGAGTCTGGCTAAAGTTTTATTAATCTTTTTATCTTCTCAAAGAACGAGCTTTTAGTTTTATTGATGTTTGCTATTGTTTTCTTTGCTTCTATTTCATTTTTTTCCACTTGATCTTTATGATTTCTTTTCTTCTACTTTAGGTTTTGTTTATTCTTCTTTATCTAGTTCTTTTAGGTGTAAGGTTAGACTGTTTATTTGAGATTTTTCTTGTTTCTTGAAATAGGATTGTATTGCTATAAACGTCCCTCTTAGAACTGCTTTTGCTGCATCCCATAAGTTTAGGAATGTCGTGTTTTTGTTGTCACTTGTCTCTAGGTAATTTTTGATTTCCTCTTTGATTGCTTTAGTGATGTCTTGGTTATTTAGTAATGTATTGTTTAGCCTCCATGTGTTTTTGTTTTTTACTTTTCCCTGTCATTTATTTCTAATCTCATAACATTGTGGTTGGAAAATATGCTTGATATGATTTCAATTTTCTTAAATGTATGGAGGCTTGATTTGTGACCCAAGATATGATCTATCCTGGAGAATGTTCCATGTGCACTTGAGAAGAAAGTGTGATCTGTTGTTAAGAATTGTTATTTTTGGGGGGAAATTGTCTTCTTTACCATTATGTAATATCCTTCTTTATCCCTGATAACTTTTTTTACTTTTTACTCTGTCTGAAATTAATCTAGCTACTGCTTTCTTTTGATTAGTATTAGAATGGTATATTTTTCTTTGTCCATTTGCTTTTAATCAATGCATGTTTTTATATTTAAAGTAGATTTCTTGTACGCAAAATATAGTTGGGTCTTGTTTTGTGATCTACACTGATAATCTCTGTCTTTTAACTGGTGCATTTAGACCATTGGTGTTCAAAGTGATTATTGATATAGTTGGATTAATATCTGTCATATTTGTATTTGTTATTGTTTTATCTTTATTGCCCTTGTTTCTATTTTTGTCTTCCACTCTTCTTCTCCCTTTTGTGGTTTTAATTGAACATTTTATGATTCTATTTTTCTCCTTTCTTAGCATATCAATTATATTTCATTTTCCCACCTTTTATAAAGCAAATACTGCCAACTTTATAATAAAATGAGTTGGAGAAAGCATTACACTAGGAAAAGTGAGTGAGTCTAAAGTAATATTTTGGTAAGTAGTAATGAAACCTGAATTTCTGTACCAATGGAGAATTTGCAGTCTGTTGGGCTTGTTAATTAATTGGACATAAAGTTCAGAGTGGGAGGTTGTGCAGTCATGGAAGCCAACATTTTTGCCCTTGAAAATGATAGGTGATAAAGCAATCAATGAAGATAGGTAACAATGGGAGACAAAAATGGTGAATTTGTGGTGCTTGTTGAAGATTCAGATGGCAGCCTTTAATTTTTCGATTTAACAAATATTTGTTGAACTTACTTTGAACCAGGCAGTCTCTGGGTCCTAGGAGTAAGAAGTTGCAGCCTCTGTTCCTACACAGCTACACTGTGTGGTGGAAAGGTTGTAAATGTGATACAGGTTGAGAAGACCATTTATATGTAGGTGCTAGAATAAACTGTGGGAGTTGATTTCTTTATCCAGCAGAAAGAGTATTTTACTATTTCTCTAAGATAATGTCTTTAATTTGGTGGGATTTCTTTTCATAGGCAAATAGTTCTTTGGATTTGGAAAGAATGGATTGCAACATTTTATCTCTGAAAGCTTCACATTAACATAGTTTTAAAAAGGGGTAAAGAAGAGTGAAGAGTCAGAATTATAATTTCCCTGTTTAGGTTGATATAGAATAAAGCTCATAGAGCACTGTGACTTGTTATGTATTAATGGATTCTTCTCTGCTAATGTTAGTTGAATTTCAATGGCAGAGAAAATAAAGAGAAATATATTTTCTTCTCTTGATGTTACTTGCCTAGTTTGCAAATAGTAATATTTTTTGGCTTCCTGGAAAAGAAACAATGGCTGAATTGTGTTTTGAAACTCAAGGAGAAACACTAAAAACTATGTTTTATGCATCACCTAATTCTTTCTTCCTTCCTTCCTTCTTTCTTCCTTCCTTCCTTCCTTCCTCCTTCCTTCCTTCCTTCCTCCCTCCCTCCCTCCCTCCCTCCCTCTCTCTCTCTCTCTCTCTCTTTCTTTCTTTGTTTCTTTCTTGCAATATTTCAGTATAATTTAACTATCAGTAATTTTTTTTCCCTTTATTTCCTTGCTAAAGGAAGGCAGTATATGTTCTTGCCAGGTTAGAGTACCAACTTTTATCAATTTGCTGTATAGTTCTTGGGAACCTTTATTTGTGTCATTAAAATAATACTATTTTGAATCATTCATCTTTGAAAACCTGAGCTTTTTGTGTCCCCGTTTATAATAATTCAAGAGATATAAGATATTTGCCAATGTGAATAACACAATCTCATAGCTTTTACCATTGTGGGAATAGGTTTTTAAAAAATTACTGTGACTATAATTTGTCTTAAATTATTCATTCCTAATATTACATTACTAATATTGCTTAAACTTCACTCGAAACCAAATGATCTCTTTCAGGATATTTACACAGCTGTGACAATTTGACATATATCATTTCTCCTTGATTTATATTTTTTATTTCTTCAATCAACCAACCAAATTAATCAATAAATATTTATAGAGTTTCTATTTGGAATAACAGATCTTTAGGCTTAAAGCTCAGGCCTGCCAGGGGAATCATTCACATGGCAACAAAAACTCTAATTTACCCACACTTTCAACAAATCCTCCAACATGTTGCTGGTTGTTTGCCTTTGGTGAGAAGGCACGGCTATAATGAAGTCCCCAAACAGTTTACACTGGCAAAGGAACACTTTTCAAAGAACCTGATGGGGACTTGGCAGCTGGGAAACTTGTAAGATTTGAGACCCTGCAAGATTTGTCCCTTCTCTATGTTGTTCCTTCCTTCATGAAGATAAAAATCTAAACCTCAGCCACATGAAAGATATTTGTATTTTCTGGGTATGGTGGTGCCTTTCTAAGAATCACATCCTCATCATCCACATTACACAATGCATAACCCTCCTTTTATAAAACTCAATGTAAACACTAGAGGTAGAGTGATATGGAAGGCACTGAAGTACGGACATCTCAAAAACCAGGGGCATTCGAGATTGCAGTGTTTCTCAAACCTTTGGTGTCAGGATCTCTTTATAGTTTTAAAAAGTTATGGAAGAGGGCTTCCCTCGTGGCGCAGTGGTTGAGAGTCCGCCTGCTGTTGCAGGGGACATGGGTTCGTGCCCCGGTCTGGGAGGATCTCACATGCCGCGGAGTGGCTGCTCCACAACGGGAGAGGCCACAGCAGTGAGAGGCAAAAAAAAAAAAAAAAAAAAAAAAAAGTCATGGAAGACCCCAAAGACTTTTTTTTAATATGGATCATAGATAGCTATTTTATTTACCATATTATCAAAACAACTGAGGACTTTTTGACATTTTCATCACTAATATATTTTAAATGAAAATAATTAACCCATTACAAGTTAAGTGTGATGCTCTAGAAGCCAAAAGAAGTGTATTAATAAGGAATGTCGTATCTGTCAAATGGTGTAAAATATCAGAGACCTAAAGTTGGGTCATGAGATTTAGCAATGTGGAGGTTTTCTGTGACCTTGGAGTGAAGGTCTAGCTACAATGGGTTTATGAGAGATTAGAAGGAGAGAAACTGGATAGACTGAGTATAGACCACCTCTTCCAGGTGCTTTGTTACAAAGACTAGAAGAAATAGTGTGATGGCTGATGGGAAGAGCGAGTCCAGTAAAAGGTGTGTTTTCTGGTTTAGATTTTGCTTTTCAAGATGAGAAGATTAATAGAATGCTTATGTTCTGATGGGGATGAGTTAGAGAAGAGAAAAAGGTTGACAATGTAAGAGACAGGGAAAATACATGGATTAATGCTTTAGAGTGTGCAACAGGGCTTGGGACCTAGTACACAGGTGGAGGGATTGGCTCTAAAAAGAACACAGAAAATTCATCTTTCAAAACAGCCAGGAAGGCTGAGTGAGTACGTATGTCAATGGTGGGTGAGGAAAGGCAGTAAAGGGAGTCTAAGCAAGTTCTCTTCTGATTGCTTCACTTCTCAGTGAAAGAGAGAGATCATGAGCTGAGAGTGAAGATGGGCAGGTTGGTGGTTTTAAAAACAGTAGGTGTGGAAGAGTCACCTAAGAGAGTGGACTGGGAATGAACTAGGACTGTGGTTCTCAAAGGGTGATCCTCAGACCAGCAGTATCCCCATGACCTGAAAACTTGTTAGAAATGCAAATTCTCAAGGACTTGCTTCAGACCCACTTCAAACCTTACTTCTGAGGGTGAACCCCGAAAATCCTCCAGGGATTCTGATGCACACTGACATTTCAGAGCCACTGGATGAGTATGTACCGTACGATTTTTGAGTCACCCTAACTACCTTGAATGTCAAGAACAATGCAAAGTGAGACCAGTCAGCTAGTGTGTTGTAGGTTCTTCTCCAGCCAAAATCAGATAATTTTTTTTTATGGGATAGGCAAAGAGTTGGACTTACAGGTTATGGTCATTGTCTTCTAAAACATTAAATGGAAAGTCTATAAAAATTACAATAATAAAGATTGTTATGGGCTGAGATGTGTCCCCCCACCCCCAACTAACATTCATGTTAAAAGTCCTAACTTAATACCTCAGAATGTGAGTATATTTAGATATAGGGCCTTGAAAGAGGTAATTAGGTTGTATGAGGTCATTAGGATGGGTCATAATCCAATATGACTGGTGTTCTTAGAAGAAGAGAAAATTAAGAGACAGAGACACATGAAGGGAAGATCATATGAAAACACAGGGATTATATGGCTGTTTATAAACCAAGGACAGAGGCCTCAGAAGACACCAACCCTGCCAACACCTTGATCGTGGATTTCCAGCTTCCAGAACTTTGAGACAGTAAACCGTTGTTGTTTAAGCCACCCAGTCTGTGGTACTTTGCTCTGGCTATCCAAACAAATGAATACAAAGATGCCAGTAAAAGGTTTTATTTTCTAAACACTTAAGATAAAAAGGGCTAACTTCACTTACCAGATCAGTACCTTAGCCAACTGACTTTAATTATCTTTATTCCTTTCTATAAAGGGGAATTATAATAACATCTACCTCAAAGGGCTATTGTGGAGATGAAATGAGGTAATTCATGTAAAGCTTTCACTCAGTACCTAACCCATGAAGTCCTCAAAAATGTCAGTCTGGAAAAAAAAAATGGCATCACTTCAAAAAAGCATGCATGTTTGGCCAGGACAATTCTTGCTCTTGAATCCACAGTTAGAACTCAAATTGCAAAGTCTCTGGAGGTATCAGCTGTTGATTTGAGGTGTGTGTTCCCGAGCCTTGTGGCACTGCCCTTTTCTTCTTCTCCAGGATTGATTTCTGAAGCAGCCCTAAAGGCCACAAAGCAGGGTTGGGACTCCTGGATTGATTTTTTATGTTGACACACTGGGCCAGGCCCTGTCTGGTTTATAAACTGATGCTATATTATTTCCAGGTCTCTTATGAAAGTGAGCCAGAAAAATCATTTTTACAGTAAGGTTGGATTTTCTCTTGTGTAGTTTTGTTTGGGGAGCTGTGGAGGCAGGGAAGGGGGACAGAGAGGTGACAGAGTGACTCCTTTTCTCCTCCCAGTTTTGTATTTCTCCATTTCAAAGTGTTATCACTGAGAAAATATTACTTAATTGACAATATGATAGTTTCTTATATAAGACCGAGTCTAGGCTTGGGGTGCTATTTACTGTGATTATCACTTCCAAATGTGGTACTTTGTTGTATTTTTCCTCCACAAGCAGTTATTTGTTGGTAATGGATTTCTGTAAGCCAAATTATATCCTCTCTTTAAGAATCATTTTGACTGTGTATCTGCAACAGCCTTTTCAGAGAGGGCTAATTATTACTGATAGGGATGATAGAGAGAGAGAGATTCTCCCTGTTCTGAGCAATTAAAAAAACTTCTTGTCCCAGTTTACTTTGCACAGGCCTGTCATTGAACCAGCATCCTTGATTTGTGTTTAAACTACAATAAAAATAAATGTAGGAAGTCTTGGCTTATACAAAGACCAGTACTCCTATGATCTTAAAGCGGTTTAAAAATTTTGCAAGTATACTGTTTGTAGATTTCAGACTACTCAGGGTCACTCAGTGTAAAGTAATCATCTGCAAATGTCTTATTTGTCCATTAAGGCAGAGAACCAAACTGGTGGTTTATGGATGAATCAGTACTGCATGTCTAAGAGCTTTGTTCAGTTACCAGAGTGTTAGTGCTTTTCTTTTGGTTGTACATGAGCTTGGTTTAATAAAAATCTCTATCCAATATCTTCTATATTTGCTTAAAATGTTTTTCCAAGGTAGTATTGGACTTTTAACTTTACTTACGATGTTTTCTGTGTTGTTTCTATATTCACAAACCTATTTATATTTTCCTTTTTGATGTGAGATCAAAATTCACATTGTTTTACCCCTACTCCCAAGATCTCAATAATTATTCCCACATTTTCCAATTCCTGCCTGATTTGAAATGCCTTTATTATATAGTATTTTCTCATTTATGCTAAGTAATTTATATCAGATATCCTCCTGGTTCCATGATGTGTAGGTCTATTCTTTTATCAGCTCCATTCTACAAAGACATCTTATATTTTCATATATGGTAAGGAGAATCCTCATCTATAACTCTTTATCAAAACATTTTATTTATCCTGATCTGTTTATTACTCCTAATATAATTTTTAACCTTGTGATTACATACATAAAACTTACACATTTTTTATTATAAAAATTATCAGATGTGGAAGGATATCATGTAAAAAGTAAAAAGCTTCCTTGATTTTTCAATCCCACCCTAGAATCAAACAATTAACAATTCCATGAGTGTACTTATGGATCTTTTTCTAGGCATTTGCATATTATGTGTTTTCAAAATAGTTTGGGATTTTGTATTTACATGAATTACAAAAACATACATACACATTTTTCAATATATATCTATTAAACACTTACCCATCATGTACCTGGCACTGGGATACATCAGTGACCAAGAAAGACAGAAATCACTGGACTGGTGGGGCTTACATCCTAGTGGAGAAAATCAGACAATTAACAATATACATAACATACAATTAAATCATTTAATATTGTAGAATATGTTTAAATGCTGTGGAAAAGCAAAGAGTGTGAGAAGTTCTTGTATGTGTAGTGGAGAGTGTTGCAATTTTAAATAGGATGCTCAAGCAGCTCCCCTAAGAGAGTCAGATATGAGCAAAGACCTGTAGGAGGTGTTCCAAAACTTGGTTTTAGCACTTATATCTTGAGGATTTTTCTTGTCGGCACTTAACGATTCCTTCATTCTTTGAACCGCTCTTCAATATTCTATATCATTTTAATAGTTCTTTCTTGGACACTAACTAACAAAGTATAGAAGATTTAAAAGACACATGAGCAACATTTATTCACTAAACATAGAAGTATATAACACAAATTAAAAATATTCATTATTTTCTAAAATTATTGAAATACCTACAGAGAGTTTACTATATATTAAGCATCAATCAGTGTCTCAATAAATTGACAAACAAAAATAAACAAACAAAAAATTAAAAAATGGATTTTATTCTGGCTATATCCTTAAATCACAATGCAATAAATTAAGAAATGAATAATGAAATAATAGCCAACTTAATCTATTTACATAGAAATTTTAAAAAATAGATAACTGTTACAATTCTTTATCAGCCTTTAAAACAAATTTTGAGAATCAAAATTGATATTAGAAACTCTTTTCCTATAACTATGTTGTACACCTGAAAATAATATAATATTGTAAATCAACTATATTCAATAAAAATGATTCTTTTAAAATCGATGAGAATACTATTCAGAAATTCCTATGAGAGACAACAAAAGCAATAATCAGAGTTAATTTTAGAAGCTCCAAAGCATTATTTGAAAAAAAAAAAGTGGTTTAAAATAAAGTATTATATTCAAAATCTAGAAGCAGAATAAGCAAAATGCAAGTAAAATAGAATTTTTAAAGAAAAAAATTCTTAAATAATATTTAAAATATAAAAATATATATGGTAGCTTGAAAAGATCCATACCAACCTACTTTGCAAGTTAGTTGAAGGAAAAAGGATAAGTAAATATGACAAATAAAGAGAAAACTTTTTTCATTGAAAAAAGATAGATGTATAATAGCACATACATTAAAAAAATCTAGAATCTAGATGAAATAGTTTCTAGAAAAATGTGAAGTATTAAAATTGAGCCAAGAAGAATAGGTAGTCTTGATAGACCAATTACAATAAAGAAAATATGGTATAAAATATTTCCTTAAAAGGACACTAAAATGTTTCCAGTTTTCACATGGCTGATTAAAGCCTTCATTTCCTACTTATTCTATCAAATATGAAAAAGTAACTGGAAAAATAAGAAATAAAAATGTAAATTTAGGTCTTCCCTGGTGATGCAGTGGTCGAATCTGCCTGCCGATGCAGGGGACACGGGTTTGTGCCCCGGTCAGGGAAGATCCCACACGCCGCAGAGGGGATGGGCCCGTGAGCCATGGCCGCTGAGCCCGCGCGTCCAGAGCCTGTGCTCTGCAGTGGGAAAGGACACAACAGTGAGAGGCCTGCGTACAGCAAAAAAAAAAAAGTAAATTTAATATTTTGTTGGAGCATGCAGACCACTTAAATTCCTGAGCAACAAAGTAAGAGAGGGCTGCCCAAATCAGTAAACATGAAACAGAGGTAGAGAGGGACATGGGAAAAGAATGTTCATGATTTCATTATTTATTTATATTAAAGTATAGTTAATTTACAATATTGTATTAGTTTCAGGTATACAACACTGATTCAACATTTTTATACATTATACTCCATTTAAAGTTATTACAAAACCATGGCTGTATTCCCTGTGAAGTTGGTTGAAGCCATGACCATAACCTCTAAAGATGAAAAGGGAATGTGATCCATAAAGTTTCCACCCTGTCAAGTAACACTGACAGTCAAGTATAAAAGGCAATGGAAATTACAATCTTATACCACTCTTGCTTACTAGATTGGCATAATTCAATAAGTATAAAAACATATTAGATGTTAGCAAGAGTGTGAGAACACTGGGGTTCTTATACATAGCAGGTGGGATGATCAAAAGGAATAACTTTTTAAAATTGTATTATTATTATTTTTTTACATCTCTATTATAGTATAATTGCTTTACAAAGCTGTGTCAGTTTCTGCTGTATAACAAAGTGAATCAGCTATATGTATACATATACCTCCATATCCCCTCCCTCTTGTGCCTCCCTTCCACCATCCCTATCCCATCCCTCTAGGTGGTCACAAAGCACTTAGCTGAACTACCTTTGCTATGCAGCTGCTTCCCACTAGCTATCTATTTTACATTTGGTAGTGTATATATGTCAATGTTACTCTCCCATTTCGTCCCATCTTACGCTTCCCCCATCCCCATGTTCACAAGTGCATTCTCTATGGCTGAGTCTTTATTTCTGGCCTGCCCCTAGGTTCATCACAACCATTTTTTTTTTTTTTTTAGATTCCATAAATATGTGTTAGCATACGGTATTTGTTTTTCTCTTTCTGACTTGCTTCACTCTGTATGACAGTCTCTAGGTCCATCCACCTCACTACAAATAACTCAAATTCATTTCTTTTTATGGCTGAGTAATATTACATTGTATATATGTGCCACATCTTCTTTATCTATTCATCTGTCAGTGGACACTTAGGTTGCTTCCATGACCTGGGTATTGTAAATAGTGCTACATGAACATTGTGGTACATGACTATTTTTGATTTACTGTTTTTTCAGGGTATTTGTCCAGTAGTGGGATTGCGGGGTCATATGGTAGTACTATTTTTAGTTTTTTAAGGAGCCTCCATACTGTTCTCCATAGTGGCTGCATCAATTTACACTCCCACCAACAGTGCAAGAGGGTTCCCTTTCCTCCACACCCTCTCCAGCATTTATTGTTTGTAAATTTTTTGTGATAGCCATTTTGACTGGTGTGAGGTGATACCTCATTGTAGTTTTGATTTGCATTTATCTAATGTTTAGTGATGTTGAGCATCCTTTCATGTGTTTGTTGCCAATCTGTATATCTTCTTTGGAGAAATGTCTATTTAGGTCTTCTGTCCATTTTTGGATTGGGTTGTTTGTTTTCTTGATATTGAGCTCCAAGAGCTGCTTGTATATTTTGGAGATTAATCCTTTGTCAGTTGCTTCATTTGTAAATATTTTCTCCCATCCTGAGGGTTGTCTTTTTGTCTTGTTTATGGTTTCCTTTGATGTACAAAATCTTTTAAGTTTCATTAGGTCCCATTTGTTTATTTTTGGCTTTATTTCCATTTCTCTAGTAGGTGGGTCAAAAAAGATGTTGCTGTGATTTATGTCATAGAGTGTTCTACCTATGTTTCCCTCTAAGAGTTTCATAGTGTCCAGTCTTACATTTAGGTCTTTAATCCATTTTGATTTTATTTTTGTGTATGGTTTAGGGAGTGCTTGAATTTCATTCTTTTATATGTAGCTATCCAGTTTTCCCAGCACCACTTATTGAAGAGGCTGTCCTTTCTCCATTGTATATTCTTGTCTCTTTTGTCAAAGATAAGGTGACCATATGGGCATGGGTTGATCTCTGGGCTTTCTATCCTGTTCCATTGATCTATATTTCTGTTTTTGTGCCAGTACCATACTGCCTTGATTATTGTAGTTTTGTAGTATAGTCTGAAGTTAGGGAGCGTGATCCCTCCAGCTCCATGTTTCTTTCTCAAGATTGCTTTGGCTATTCAGGGTCTTTTGTGTTTCCATACAAATTTTAAAATTTTTAGTTCTAGTTTTGTGAAAAATGCCCTTGGTAGTTTGATAGGGATGGCATTGAATCTGTAGATTGCTTTGGGTGGTATAATCATTTTCACAATGTTGATTCTTCCAATCCAAGAACATGGTATATCTTTCCATCTGTTTGTATCATCTTTGATTTTTTTCATCACTGTCTTATAGTTTTCTAAGTACAGGTCTTTTACCTCCTTAGGTAGGTTTATTCCTAGGTATTTTATTCTTTATGTTGCAATGGTAAATGGGAGTGTTTTCTTAGTTTCTCTTTCAGATTTTTTGTTGTAAATATAGAGGAATGCAAAAGATTTCTGTGCATTGACTTTGTATCTTGCAACTTTACAAAATTCATTGATTAGCTCTAGTAGTTTTCTGGTAGCATCTTTAGGATTCTCTATGTGTAGTATCATGTCATATGAAAACAGTGACAGTTTTACTTCTTCTTTTCCAATTTAGATTCCTTTATTTTATTTTTCCTCTCTGATTGCTGTGGCTAAAACTTCCAAAACTATGTTGAATAATAGTGGTGAGAGTGGGCACCCATATCTTGTTCCTGATATTAAAGGAAATGTTTTCAGTTTTTCACCATTGAGAATGATATTTCCTGTGGGTTTGTCTTATATGGCTTTATTATGTTGAGGTAGGTTTCCTCTGTGCCCACTTTCTGGAGGGTTGTTTTCAAAAATTGGCACTGAATTTTGTCCAAAGCTTTTTCTGAATCTATTGAGATGATCATATGGTTTTTCTCCTTCATTTTGTTAATATGGTGTATCACATTGTTTGATTTGTGTATATTGAAGAATCCTTGCATTCCTGGGATAAATTCCACTTGATTATGGTGTATGATCCTTTTAATGTGCTGTTGGATTCTGTCTGCTAGTATTTTGTTCAGGATTTTTGCATCTATATTCATCAGTGATATTGGCCTGTAGTTTTCTTTTTTTGTAACATCTTTGTCTAGTTTTGGTATCAGGGTGATGGTGGCCTCATAGAATGAGTTTGGGAATATTCCTCCCTCTGCTATATTTTTGAAGAGTTTGAGAAGGTTAGGTGTTAGCTCTTCTCTAAATATTTGATAGAATGTGCCTGTGAAGGCATCTAGATGGTCCTGGGCTTTAGTTCATTGAGAAATTTTTAATCACAGTCTCAATTTCAGTGCTTGTGATAGGTCGGTTTATATTTTTTATTTCTTCCTGGTTCAGTTGTGGAAGGTTGTGCTTTTCTAAGAATTTGTGCATTTCTTCCAGGTTTTCCTTTTTTTTTTTTTTTTTGCAGCACACAGGCCTCTCACTGTTGTGTCCTCTCCCGTTGTGGAGCACAGGCTCCGGACGTGCAGGCTCAGTGGCCATGGCTCACGGGCATAGCTGCTCCACAGCATGTGGGATCTTCCCAGACCGGGGCATGAACCCATGTCCCCTGCATCGGCAGACGGACTCTCAACCACCGTGCCACCAGGGAAGCCCCAGATTTTCCATTTTATTGACATATAGTTACTTATGGTAACCTCTCATGATCCTCTGTATCTCTGAAGTGTCAGTTATTTCTTCTCCTTTTTCATTTCTAATTCTGCTGATTTGAGTCTTCTCCTCTTTTTCTTGATGAGTCTGGCTAGGGGTTTATCAATTTTGTTTATCTTCTCAAAGAACCAGCTTTTAGTTTTATTGATCTTTGCTTTGTTTCCTTCATTTCTATTTCATTTATTTCTGATCTGATCTTTATGTATTCTTTCCTTCTGCTAACTTTGAGTTATTTTGTTTTTCTTTCTCTAATTGCTTTATATGTAAGCTTAGGTTGTTTATTTAAGATGGTTCTTGTTTCTTGAGGTAGGATTGTATTGCTATAAATTTCCCTCTTAGAACTGCTGTTGCTGCATCCCATAGATTTTGGATCATTGTGATTTCATTGTCATTTGTTTCTAGGTATTTTTTGATTTCTTCTTTGATTGCTTCAGTGATCTGTTGGCTATTTAGTAACATATGGTTTAGCCTCCGTGTGTTTGTACTTTTTACAGTTTTTCCCTCTGTAATTGATATCTAGCCTCATAGCATTGTGGTCGGAAAAGATATTTGATACAATTTCAATTTTCTTAAATTTCCCGAGGCTTGATTTGAGACCCAGGATATGATCTATCCTGGAGAATGTTCCACATGCACTTGAGAAGAAAGTGTATTCTGTTGTTTTTGGATAGAATGCGTGATAAATATCAATTAGTCAATTTTGTTTAATGTGTCATTTAAATCTTGTGTTTCTTTATTTATTTTCTTTTTGGATGATCTCTCCATTGGTGAAAGTGGGGTGTTAAAGTGCCCTTCTATGATTGTGTTACTGTCGATTTCCCCTTTTATGGCTGTTAGCATTTGCCTTATGTATTGAGGTGCTCTTATTTTGGGTGCATAAATATTTACAATTGTTATATCTTTTTCTTGGATTGATCCTTTGATCATTTTGTAGTGTCCTTCTTTGCCTCTTGTAATAGTCTTTGTTTTAAAGTCTATTTTGTCTGATATGAGAATTGCTACTCCAGCTTTCTTTTGATTTCCATTTGCATGGTATATATTTTTCCATCACTTCAGTTTCAGTCTGTATGTGTTCCTAGGTCTGAAGTGGGTCTCTTATAGACAGCATATACATGGGTCTTGTTTTTATATCCATTCAGCCAGTCTATGACTTTTGGTTGGAACATTTAATCCATTTACATTTAGTGTAATTATCGATATGTTCGTTCCTATTACCATTTTCTCAATTGTTTTGGGTTTGTTATTGTCTTTTCCTTCTCTTGTGTTTCCTGCCTAGAGAAGTTCCTTTAGCATTTGTTGTAAAGCTGGTTTGGTGGTGCTGAATTCTCTTAGCTTTTGCTTGT
This sequence comes from Orcinus orca, assembly GCF_937001465.1. Taxonomy (NCBI): domain Eukaryota; kingdom Metazoa; phylum Chordata; class Mammalia; order Artiodactyla; family Delphinidae; genus Orcinus; species Orcinus orca. The sequence goes on from NC_064559.1 coordinate 139,670,294, forward strand.
CTGTAAAGGTTTTAATTTTTCCATCAAATCTGAATGAGATTCTTGCTGGGTAGAGTAATCTTGGTTGTAAATTTTTTCCTTTCATCACTTTAAATATGTCCTGCCTCTCCCTTCTGGCTTGCAGAGTTTCTGCTGAAAAATCAGCTGTTAACCTTATGTGGATTCCCTTTTATTTTATTTGTTGCTTTTCCCTTGCTGCTTTTAATATTTTTTCTTTGTATTTAATTTTTGATTTGTTGATCAATATGTGTCTTGTGTGTGTTTCTCCTTGAATCTATCCTGTATGTGACTCTCTGCACTTCCTGTAATTGACTGACTATTTCCTTTCCCTTGTTAGGGAAGTTTTCAATGATAATCTCTTCAAATATTTTCTCAGACCCTTTCTTCTTCTCTTCCTCTGGGACATCTCTAATTCGAATGTTTGTGTGTTTAATGTTGTCCCAGAGGTCTTTGAGACTGTTCTCAATTATTTTCATTCTTTTTTCTTTTTTCTGCTCTGCAGCAGTTATTTCCACTATTCTATCTTTCAGGTCCTTTATTCATTCTTCTGCCTCAGTTTTTCTGCTATTGACTCCTTCTAGAGTATTTTTAATTTCATTTATTGTGTTGTTCATCTGTGTTTGTTTGTTCTTTAGTTCTTCTAGGTCCTTGTTAAATGTTTCTTTTATTTTCTCCATTCTATTTCCAAGATCTTGGATCATCTTTACTATAATTACTCTGAATTCTTTTTCAGATAGACTGCCTATTTCCTCTTCAGTTGTTTCTTCTGGTGGGTTTTTACCTTGCTCCTTCAACTTCTGCATATTTCTCTTTCTTCTCATTTTGCTTAACTTACTGTGTTTTGTTTCTCCTTTTCAAGGCTGCAGGTTTGTAGTTCGTCTTATTTTTGGTGTCTGCCCCCAGTGGGTGAGGTTGGTTCAGTGGGTTTTGCAGGTTTCCTGGTGAGGGGGATTGGTGCCTGTGTTCTGGTGGGTGGGCTGGATCTTGTCCCTCTGTTGAGTAGGGCCGCATCTGGTGGTGTGTTTTAGTGTGTCTGTGAACTTATTACGATTTTAGGCAGCCTCTCTGCTAATGGGTGGTGTTGTGTTCCTGTCTTGCTAGTTTTTTGCCATGGGGCATCCAGCACTGGAGCTTGCTGGCTGCTGGGTGAAGCTGGGTCTTCATGTTGAAATGGAGATTTCTGGGTGAGCTCTGGCTGATTAATATTACATGGGGCCAGGAGGTCTCTGGTGGTCCAATGTCTTAGACTTTGCCCTCCCACCTCAGAGGCTCAGGCCCAACACCTGGCTGGAGCACAAATACCCTGACAGCTGCACAGCATGGAAGAAAAGGAAGAAAAAAACAAAAACAAAAACAGACAGAACCCCAATACAAATGGTAAAAACAAAAATAAAGAGAAAATGTCACACAAAGAAACATATACACACACAGTCACAAAAAGAGAAAAAAAAAGAGAGCAACCAAACCAATAAACAAACCCAACAAAGAAAAGAAGCACTATAAGCTAAACTAAGATAAACATAAAACTAAAAACAATTCAAATGCAGAAAGCAAACCCCAAGTCTAGAGTTGTTCCCAAAGTCCACTGCTTCAATTTTGGGAACATTCTTTGTCTTTTCAGGTATTGCACAGATGCAGGATTTATCAAGCTGGTTGCCGCAATTTAATCCACTACTCCTGAGTTGCACAGAAAAATTTCCCTTTCTCTCCTTTGTTCACACAGCTCCTGGGGTTTACCTTGGTTTTGGCCCTGTATCTGCATGTAGGGTGCCCTCAGGCATCTGTTCCCCACCCAGACAGGAAGGGGTTAAAGCAGTGGCTGGTTAGGGCCCTCTTGATCACTCAGGCTGGGGAGAGGGAAAGGTATGGAAGTCATAATTGGACTGCAGGTCATGCCTGTGAAGGCAGAGGCTGGTGTGACTTTGCAACAGCCTGAAGCACACTGTGTGTTCTCCCAGGGCAGTTGACCCTGGATCATGGGACCCTGGCAGTGGTGTGCTGTACATGCTCACAGGGAGGTGTGGGTAGTGACCTGTGCTTGCACACAGGATTCTTGCTGGCAGCGGTGGCAGTGGTAGTGGTCCATGCCTGGCTCTTGGGTTTGAGATGATACTTGCAGCTCATGCCTGTCTCTGGAGCTTGCTTAGGCGGAGCTCTGCCATCTGTGGGTACATGGAGTAGGAAGCCCCTCTCCTCATGCACCCCAAAACAATGGTCTCTTGCCTCTCCAGCAGTTCCATACTTTTTCCTGGACACCTCTTAGCTAGCTGTGGTGCACTAGCCCCTTTCAGGCTGTGATCACAGAGCCAATCCCAGTCCTCTCCCTGGGATCTGACCTCCAAAGTCCGAGCCTCAGCTTCCAGCCCCCACCCGCCCTGGTATGTGAGCAGACAAGCATCTCAGGCTGGTGAGTGCTGGTTGGCAGTGATCCTCTGTGCAAGAATCTCTCCACTTTGTCCTCTGCACCTCTGTTGCTGTGCTCTCCTCTGTGGCTCTGAAGCTTCCCATCCCCACCAGTGAAGGGGCTTCCTAGTGTGTGGAAACTTTTCCTCCTTCACAGGTCCCTCTCAGAGGCACAGGTCCCATCCTTATTCTTTTGTCTGTTTTTTCTTTTTTGCCTAACAGGTATGTGGGGATTTTCTTGCTCTTTGGGAAGTCTGAGGTCTTCTGCCAGCATTCAGTATGTGTTCTGTAGGAGTTGTTCCATATGTAGATGTATTTTTGATGTATTTGTGGGAGGAAGGTGATCTCCACATCTTACTCCTCCGCCATCTTGAAGGTTTCCTCTGGAATAACTTCTATAGCCAGCAATATGACAAGATCTGTTAAAATTATACCTTCAAGTACTCTTTGACTCAGCAATTACACTTCTTGGTATTTTTCCATCAGAAATAATTGTATACAAGGATATGAGTGCAATAATTTTCATGTAGTATTTTGGTTATAGAAAATGATTAAAGGCAAACTAAATAACCATCAGAAGAATACTATTTAAATAAATTATTACACAACTAAAAATGCTTTAAACAAGGTAAGTAAATTTCTACTGTAAAAGGCAGATGGCAAAATTTTTGATCAAGGAAAGGGCTTTCTGGCTCTTAACGATACAGTCAGACTCCTATAAAGGTTTTCTTGATCATTAGGAATGAAAGTACTATAAGCATCTCTCTTCACGTTATCTTCAATGCCTTTCCTAACCCATGCTGCCTTCTTCTAACTACCATTGTATTCTCTCTTCTCTCCAACCCATCAAAACTATCTTAAGAAAGACTATGATGATTTTATTCTCTTTAAAGCATAAGGTTTACTGCATATATTTTGGGGGGGTTATTTGCTGTTTAAGAGAAGACAACATTTAAACCTGAAGAATAAATACATAGTTGTAGAGTTGCTCTGTCAGCTTGCCTGGTGTTGAGCTGGTTGGTGTGAGGTAGGTGGTGGGAATGTAACCGTTTCCATTGTTTCCCAAATCTTATACTCTGCCTACTTGTAATCTGGCCTTGCTCAGAAAATACATGTTGGCATACATTGCAAGAGAGATATTTTTTTTCTTTTTAAAATTCTGTGTGGTTGTTAATCTTCTCCCTTGGGTATTTGTGTAGAGTTTGCTTATTTGTTTGTTTTGTGTCCCCTCTGTCACGTTAGTGTGCCATACTCTATTCAACAAATGGCAAGGGAATTCAATATAAGACTTTTTCAAATTCAATATTTTATGTGCAAATCATGGATAAGCATTCTCTTGAACAATATGAAGAACATTGGGGATTTTTCCTGAACTCTTTCCTCAGTTTAAGATTTATTGGTTCTGTTCCCACCACATTCTCTCAGATTTCCTCTTCCACTATCTAGAAGTCTGTTTTTGCCAAAGACCAGCTAATTTCTTGCCTTCTCCACAAAGTCTTCATTACCTCTCCAAACCCAGGAATCTCTCTGCTCTGAGCTCTTGTAATCTTTATTGAATGGATCTAAAATGTGATATTCTACCAAAAAGTAGCATGTGAGCTGTCTGTTTCTACTGTGGCAGGTATGAGGTTTCCGGGTTAACATTTTATGAATATGCTTCTTTGGTTACAGTGTGTTGTATTTAGAAATATTTCTTTCATTGGACCAAATGAAATCTTTAATGTCTCTTCCACACAAAAAAATGTTTTGTAAGCACTACTGGCACAAAATTATATTAACATGCTTAATTCTTTTTAAAAATAGGTAATTAACATGACTCAGTGCTTGCTAATAAGAAACTACACTGCCCATCATGCCCACATTGGGAAATTACTGGCTTTGTGAGAGTTTATCAAGTTGCTCAAGATGGATTGAAATAGGGGGGAATCTCACTTGGGCTTCCTTGTCATTAAGGCAGGAATTCCTGATTCCCAGAATGAAGTAGGCTCCATTACTGTCCTGGGTTATGTGGTCTCTTCCTTCCTCTCTGACTGTTGCCTTCAGCAGCTAATTGGCCTCATTCACTCACTTTCAAAATCTGAAATGCATGTTCACAAACCTTCCAGGTTATAAGGCATGGGAGAGATCCTCTGTTTTGCTCTTAGTGTTACCATTTTCTCCTTTTTCTCTCCTTTCTCAGATGTCTTCCCTCTGTGGTTTTGCTGCCAGACACAGTTCCTCTTTCGGTCTCCTGTGACTTTCATTTTTATCACCAATACCCAGATCACATTTCCAGTGACACCTTCTGAAATACCATTTTCTGGTTATGTTTTGGGGGATTGCTATTCAGAGAGTGGTGACTCTCTAACTAGATTCTAAGCATTTTCATGTAACTAACATGTCTTTGAATCCCCCTACCCACACCACCCAAACTTACAGATCCTTCTACAGAGTGCTTGCTCCACCATTGGTGTCCATTGTCAAGGGGATGATGTTTAGTCCACACTTTCAGGGAAGGGTAGGCAGGATGGCTCAAGTGTTCTACAGCAGGTAACACATGAGTTTCTGCTCCCTTCTGATTCCTTACCTTGTTACACTTAGGTTGTTAAACTGATGTTGGCAAATGTCATAGCTGGTGCCTGGTCAGCTTATGGTGACTGTATCTCTTCTACTATGAACACAAGCATTTCTGAAAAGAAAATATACCAGGAGGCAGCCCAGATTCTTCACCCTTCTGTGCTCAGATCCCTTACAAAATGGAGCAAAATCGTAATTTTACTTAATCTACCCTGGAAATGAAGGTAACACTTTAAAGCTGATTTTATGGTGTCTCAAAACCCATTGATCCAGAACCCACATCACTTTTATAAATCAACCTGCTAGTAAATCATTCTCTCTTGACATATCAAACAGGGCGATTTCCAAAATTCAAATTAGCCATATTTTATCAGATGGGGTCTGTGTCTTGAAACAGTTTTATAGAGCTATGTTTGGTATAAGCAAATATACAGAAATAGCATTTTTTGAAAATATATTTTAAAATTATGGTTTCATTGTATAGATCAACAGGTCATGTGTAGTAAACTAATAGCTACTTTGTAATAGCACTCAAGTGTTTTTACTAAAATTTAAATAAAATTATGTTTTGGCCATCATCCAGGTTGCAGAGACGTAGTGCTTTCAATATGATTCTGAAGTAAGACTTTTATTTTGCTGTTGGATATCATACAAAACAGTTCAGTTCTCTAATTCCCAGGGAAAGTGGAAATCACATTGGATTTAAAATTTATGGATGAGTTTTTTTTTTCTTTCTTTCTTTCTGTTTATGGGAAGTTTGGTGCAATCAGATTAAAATAAGATACACAGGAATGAATTCTGTGCACAGTTCTGGGGCTTGTTTAATACAACATATATACAGTTCTTTTTCTCAGAGGGTAGCTTAGAAATGTAAGAAAGTGAGAACTACAAACCTCTTTTTAAAAGGATATTGCACCCACCTTAGAATTGTATCCTCTTGAAAGAAAATTATTTATTGAAATAAGTGTAGAAGTTGACAATTTTTTCCAAGAAAGTTAGAAAAGTGTCTTTTGTGTTTTATTCATAGTAGAGGCAGTCTAAGAAAAAGGTCTCCATTGACCTAGATTTGCTGTTTTCCTGAATGCCAATAATTCAAAAAACCCAATTTTATGCATCTGACACCATCTCATCATAAATAACAATATACCTGCATATATAGTATAGTGCTCTTCAAGAAGTTCAAATCATTTCACACACATTTCCTCATTATCTTCCTACGCTATTATCACCAAATTTCAGGGATGTGGAAATTGAAGTAGGGAGTAGCAGAATTACTTACCCCCAAAGCTGTACTATGCTAAGTAAAGAGCCTAGGAATGAATTCCCAGAGTGTTCTTTGTACTGGCAGTTCTGTTCTTCGCCATAGCATCACTGGGATGTGTTCCTGCATAAAGTACCCCAGGCTTTAAATAACTGAGGATATATATTTAAGCCAAGTAAACACTTACCTAACTTATTTAGAGTAGCCACAGTGTCTCATTTGAGAGATCAATACCTCACCAATACTCAGCCAGGAAACATAAATTCTTTTGGTTAAAAGAAAGATGGTTCCCTTATGGATTTATGGAATTTGGCTGTTAGCATCATGGCCCCGCCATCTTTCCCATTGGCATGGGCTTTGATAATTTATTTTGCCAAGGACAAGATTTATACACATGGACCACTTTTATTCTAATAATGAATACATTACTTTCTCTGAAATGTACAGTGAAAAATTACTATGAAGTCATTACTCTGGCTCAGCTGATGGAACTGGGGATGAGGAAATAGTTCTTTCAAGCTTTTAAAACAAACAAAAAACTCTCTTAAAGCTCTCATTCTTCTACAGGTATTGGAGATGTACTCACAAGCCATTCTGAGGAGAAACCTCATTTAATCTTTTGAGGAGATGTCTTTCTTAATTGCCATTTAACCCTCCTGTGTGGAGTGAATGGCAAGTTAAAAAGTATACTTCCTAGACTCATTTGCAGCTAGGTTCTGTCAATTAGACACACCTGGATGAGATCCAGAAACCAGAAGTGAGGCAGGGGCCATTCTCTTGCAGTTGTAGCAGCTGACAGGTAAGTTCTGACAGCGGTGAGGGATCCTAGGGTCTCAACATGACATCTTGGAGGACAGTTGTCAGTATCCTGGGTGTGAGGAGGCTATGGTTGCTGCAGTGACGAGAATCAGCTGCTGCCTGTTGTGTAGGTTTCACATAGAGTCAGTAGTATGACCTTAAAACTGAAAGTTCAAGAGCAGTCTATTCCTCCAGGTCTTCCAAAGATTTTGTAAACACACAAGTCCCTGATTGAAGTTACTTTCTGCTTGATGTAGTCTCAGAGGTTTTGGAACCTGACTGAGCAACAGCTATTCTCCCACTTCTTTTTTTTTTTTTTTTTTTTTTTTTGTGGTACGCGGGCCTCTCACTGTTGTGGCCTCTCCCGCCGTGGAGCACAGGCTCCGGACACGCAGGCCCAGTAGCTATGGCTCACGGGCCCAGCCGCTCCGCGGCATGTGGGATCTTCCAGGACCGGGGCACGAACCAGTGTCCCCTGCATCGGCAGGCGGACTCTCAACCACTGCGCCACCAGGGAAGCCCTATTCTCCCACTTTTAAATGCCAAGGAATAGATAACTGAGAGTTGGGTCCTCTAAATGTGGAAGGTCAGGCATATTTGGGTTCAAATCCTGGTTTTGATAGTAACTCTGAAACTTTGGCTCTATTTTTTCACCTTAAAAATGAGTCTCAGAATATCAACTTTACAGGAGTTTTGTGAATTTTATAAATAATAATGCATATAAAGTAATGAATCAATTAGTTTGACTTGGTTTTGATAATAATATTAAAAATATGTTTACTAAACCTGATTTAAATAATAAGAAAATTTATTATCTCAAATAATTGGAGGTGATATATGGGATGAGCTCCAGGAATTATGTAATCTATGGCTCAATGATGTCAAAATGACTCAATGATGTAAACAGGCCAATGGCTGTTTCTGAAAATAAAATTTTACTGAACCATAGATGTGCCAGAATGGTGACTTTTGCACTACAGTGGCTGAGCTGAACATTTGCCACAGAAACTATGGACCATCAAGTCGGCAAAGCTATTCACTCTCTGGCCTTTTGTAGAAAATTTGTGTACCCTTCATTAAACAGTGACACTACTGACCTCAGCAGTAATTTCATCCTAAGGAGGGATTTCTTCATGCCTGCAAAAATGGCTGCCAGCAGCTATCAGAAAGAGAAAAAGAGAGGGAGCTGTGGGGGTTGGTGAGAGAGAGAGAGAGAGAGAGAGAGAGAGAGAGAGAGAGGACCGTGACCTCTAATAATGGCACAGTCTGTCCCTTCAGTTTGATTGGACCAAATTAGTTCACAAGGTCACTCCTAGACCAATAACTGTTGTTAGGAGTTCTGCTAAGCATGAATGGTTTTGGACTAAACAGAATCCACTCTGGAGCTAATAATGGGCTGCATACCTGAAAAACTGGGGGTCCTATAAGAAAGAAGACATGTTGGTTCAGCAACACACATTACCACAAACATCTAATAAAGTTGATGATAATGTGATAGGTACTCAATCAGTGTTCATTACTTTTCTCAATAATGATTTTGCCTACTTGGGTGGAGTCAAATGAGCACGGGCTAGGAGTTGGTAGACATGGCATTTCATACTGACCTCAAGCTATTGTGACCTTGGAAAAAATTAATTTTTCCATTGAAATATAAAGGGCTATGGTTTAGACTATATCTAAGGACTAGTCTGGTTATTAAATAAAAATATTCAGTAATCAAAAGTTTTCATTAAAAGACATATTTGTCTAGTGTATTAGAGTTTTCAAATTAATTTCTAGATGCATTAATAGGAAACTTGTTGCAATAGTCAAGGAGAGAAGTCTCCAAGTTCTAGGATTAGAGTATATATGTTTGCTTCTTGATAGATGCTGAGACTGAATGTCAACCAGAGGTGGGGGATAAGCACTGCCACTGAGCATCTTATTCATTCATTCATTTAATACGTATTATTCAATGTCTACTGTGTGCCAGACACTGAGCTAAATAGAGAAGGGGCCCTGATGTCATAGAGTCTTCTTTCAAATGGGTGATGCAGAATAGTCAGTAACAATGTAAAAACAACATAGTGACGATGTATTTTAAAGATAAGAAAGCAGGTGAATATGATAAGAAATTACAACAGGTCAGAGGGTCAGAGTAGACCTCTGTGAGGGCATCTTTCATCTAAGATGTGAATGTATAAATCTGGAGGACGAAAGTCCCTTTCCATTTTATATATTTTGCCTGATTTCTAGGTTTCATTGGTATGGCTATAATTTTCCATTTCTCCCCTAAGAGTTTTCTCTGTTGAAAAGCTCTTACAAAGTCTTCCCTTGGGAAAATGTTATGTGTTGGAAGAAGGGAGGTTGGGAAAGGGGAAATTTTAAAATAGTTTTTGAGTTAATTCAGAATTATAGAGCTATGTTTCTGGAGGTTGTAAACTCTTCTTCAGCCACTATAAATGTTAAGCTCATGTCTTCTAATTTTGGGAGCATATTTTAGAAATAGAAACTGAAGTACCTGTAGCAGTATCTTTATATGCCAATCAAATTGCATGAAGAGGCACAGAAACAGCACACCAGATTCACCCACTCCTGGGTAATATGAATTTTTAAGCTTCAGAGAAAGGAACAAAGTACAAGAAACAACAGTTGTATCTTCCTGCATGGAGTCTAAACCAAAAATGGATTACTCATTTGTGCAGGTTCCAGCATTTCCTGTTTTCTCCACCTCTTCCCCAAATGTAGTTGATGATGCCACTGTTGAGTTAATCCTTTTGCCTCAAGAGCAAGTGTCTTATGTTACACTTAATGAACCTCATTGGTGCTTCTTACTCTTGTAGCCCTAAAACCTTGTTTCTACTTTTGAATGTTTTTCAAAGCAGCTTACAAGCATACTTAGACATTTGAATATGTTGTTAATATGACACTTGCAAAAAAAATTGTGTTAATCTGAGAAATACAAAAGCAATGTGGAAAAGAATAATCCTGCCTCCAAGCAAAATTGACCCAGTTAATGTTTGTAATGATTGGTTTACAGGGATTTTTATAAAAGTCAGTTTGTCTTATCTGTGGGTGAGTCTACATGGTGCAGAAGCAAATGATTAATTCAATTAATTTGGTGACTTCCTCCCTTGCCCCAGAAAATAGTTGAAATATTTTGTATCACAGCTCCCATGGCAAAACTCCGAAAATATCACTTAGTTCCTATTGTGTAAATGATTAAATTGTTTTGAGGTCATAAAAGCTAACACATTTTAAAGATTAAAACTACAAAAGATGAAATTGATTGGAAAATCATATAAATATACACATATATAAATAATATAAATAGACAATAATAATACAAGAGATTTTGCATGCTTACGATACATCAAGTTCCACCATGCAAAGCATTGTTTATGTTGATAAATTCTTTAGATATTCTAAATCCAGACCCTAAATAGTACCCACCCCTCTTCCTGACTATGACAATCTCCATATTGGCCTGAGGAAAGAAAGGAGATTTTGGGTATATAGATCTGTAGAGAATGATCATGATTATCCCCATTTGAGGGATCACAAAATTGATTTTTAAAGAGAATCTAAGTAACTCTCCCAAAGTTACATAAATCATGAAATTGGGTTTCAAGTTCAGTCTTCATAATACCAAGCTCTCTCCACTAGAGCAGGACACCTGCTCTAATATGCTTTTGCATCTCCCATGATGTCTAGCACATAGGAAATCCCGGCAGTTATTTGCTGATTGAATGAAATAATGACAATACACATGAAAACTGCATGGAATTACTAAATTATCCTTCTAACTTCCAATTCTTAATTATTATCACTCTAAGAGTTACAGTCTAAATTGGGGTTGGAAAACTTTTTTAAAAGGACTAGATAGTAAATATTTTAGGTTTTGCAAGCCATGTGATCTATCGTAACTCCTCAACCCTATCCTTGTAGTGCAAAGGCAGCCATACATGATAGTAAATGAATGGGCAAGGCTGAGTTCCAATACAACTTTATTTATAAAAATAGGGCCAGCCTGCAAGTCTATTTTATTGATCCCTAGCATAGATATGAAAATCATTCCAATTTCTTAATAATAAATAAAATATATTTATTTTCCATGTGATTTGCAGCACTTACTTCCCGTATCCCTGAAAGCAGTGCTCACTTTGATTTGAATTGTCGTTGCATATACCTTTTCTGGTATTTGTGTCTGTCCCTCTCATGGCCTGTTAATTGAAATTATGGGCAATGATTACAAATTACAAACTACAAAGAATTGCAGTTTTAAGATCATTTACTTCGTGTGTTATTCTTTTGAATAAAGTATGGCTTAGGATAAGTTCATACCTTCATTTAAAAAGTGGCCTTTTATTAAAATTTTAATTTTCTAAGTGGTTCTGACTCAACTTATTCCTCAACAGTTCTTTTAACAGAATCCCCTCAGCTGCATCCAGCAGCCAAGCTAAAATGATTTTTACTACTGGTCTTTTTTATTTCTGCATATGACTCTCTGAAAGCAATACCCAGCTAAGTGTCACCCAGGCAACAAGTCCACTTAAATCACCTTCTCTTTTACCCTGAGCCTGTCCTCAGAAGAAAAGATGCATACCCAAAAACCTCATGTGAAACTTTCAGACAGGAAGCCAGGCATCTGGGGAGTCACTTTGGACTCTTTAGACAGCTTTAAACACATTCGAGGATATGAAAGCAATATGAGTAGGAGGGAGAAAGGAAACATATAGGTTGGAATACCTTGTATTCGATAGCATTTTTACAGTCTATAAAACATTCTTAATATCTTATTTGATTTGTCAATACAGCTTTCTGAAGTTTGAGACCCTTTGATATTTTGAAAACATGTAGATTCAGGGGGGAAAGTGAGATATCAGCATGCTTGGGAAATGGTGGAGCTAGAACTCCTTTCATATCAAAGTCCATGGTGTTTCTACATTATCCCATGGGAGAATTTTATGCAAAGTTTAGTATTAAACCTGAAATCACTTCAAAGCTTATTACTAAAATTTAATATATAATATATAAATACATTATATATACATTAGTTCTGACTATAGTGTATTATCTGAGTGTTTGTTGAACAATTATACTTATATATAATTGTCATGCATAGTTTTATTTCTATGGAAAAATGATTTTCAGCCTAACTGTAGGCACAAAATATGTTTTCATATGCCAGTAGTGGCAGCACATTCCCCAGTAAAATTGGAACAGAATCTCCACAGGGCAGTAGATAAAGGAGTGCAGGCAGTATAAACATGGCAACTCATAAGGACAGAACTCTGTACTACTGAGTAACAGAAAAAAATTTTCAAATATTTTCTGGGTCAATGATAGCAGATAAATGGTACTCATGTTACATCATCTTCCCTGCCCATGGCAGGGATAACACCTGCTACCTGCCATAACAAGAGAAGGAGATGGTGCAACCTGAGTGCCATTAATTTTCTATTATGGATTTTAATATCAGAGTAGTACAGGGTCAGCCACTAACTATGTCTGTTGACAGAATTCTTTGCCATTCATCACAGAAGTGACCTCAGAATCCTTAACACAGCACTCTGGGCATCCAAAGCCAATCAGTAGGTTTTGCTCCACAGTTGAAACCTGCTTGCCAAACCTGCTGTAGATATTCTGAATTGGGTACGAGAGGTCAATTGTCTCATTAATGGGATGGGTTCTGGAAGTGCTGCATATGATGAATGTGAGTTGGAGCCTATTTCTATAGTGAAAAATTTTGTTACATTGAGAGGGCATTCAACTTATACTAACTATGAGTTATGCCAGGAGCCATACTTAATTTACTTGGACTTCATTTGGTCTTCTGCTTTTTAGATTTCCCTTCAGTCCTATTGATAAGAATGAAATAAAAACAACAACAACAATGAGCTTCAGTCTAATTTATTATGCTGGACATGGTATCTAGAGATAAAGTGAGAGTGAAATTTTTCCATTAATTTCATTAATGGTTGTTTCAAATTGTTCCCTTATTTTTTACAACTGATTTAATTTCATAAACAGTATTTCCGTGAAATTTTATTTCTACATTTACTTTAGAATTATAAGCTGGCACTTATTTCTAAGGTATTTTCTGTTTGCTCTCTGTTTCATGTTTGGGGTTTGATTTTTTTTTTTTTTGTGCCTTCAGATGTGTTCTATTTTGACATAGTTAAGTTAGAGACAACTTGACCCTGGAAAGTAGCCTAGCAAAAATATGAAGTATCTTGACACTGAAATCAGTTACAAACTGGATTTGAGATTTAGTACAATTATATGATGTCTCCAATTTGGAAATTAGCTATTTTATAGAAGTTTCCTACTAAATCAGTTGCTTAACCATTTTAGTTTGATTTCTAGACTAACTTCTAAAGCCTAATTAACACACAATAGAGCTTAAAAGTTTATATGTAATGAGGAAAAAAGCAATAGTATGACAATATGAATACAATTGGATAAAATAATGTTTCATTTATTTCGAATATGTATAGCTTAATAAAAACCTTGTTCAATTAAAGGAGAAGGAAGGTATAGTTGAGATATTTTATAGAATTTTGTTTTGACCATGCAGTGTGAGATGCAGGATCTTAGTTCCCTGACCAGAGATTGAACCCAAAGCCCCTACAGTGGAAGTGCAGAGTCTTAACCACTGGACCGCCAGGGAAGTCCTGAGATATTTTAAAGAGCTTCTAAAACAGAATTTGGGATATTGTTAGAAATGTTTGAGTAAGAAGATTTTTTAATTGTACATAATTACCTTTGAAAACATTTTATTTGCATTATTCTTGTATTTTCTGCTCAAATTAGGGACACTTCTGGAAGCTACAGGAAAAAAAAACACACGGAATGGAACAGAAATTTTAATCAGTTAAGTGGGAAGAGTTGAAAGAGAGAAGGAAATAGGAAAGATGGTTAAATGTATTTGTGAGTTTGCGTCAGGTGAAATCAACAAAGTTGTAAGTGATAAAAGTCAGAGAAAAAAGCAGAACGTATATGCATAACACCCTTAATTGGGAGGAGATGAGATGTTGAGAGAAAGATATTTTGGATTACAGTTCATAGTACGGTCATGGTTGATATCATTGGTCTAGGATGAGCTGCTACCTGTCTCCAGTGAGTGATAAAGTTGGTAGAGATGGTACAGCCACTTTGGAAGATAGCTTGACAGTTTCTTACTAAAACATAATTTTAACATATGATCCAGCAATCACACGCCTTGGTGTTTACCCAAGGGAGCTGAAAACATATGTCCACACAAAAACCTGAATACAGGCGCTTATAGCAGCTTTATTCTTAGTTGCCAAAACTTGGAAACAACCAAATGTCTTTCAGTAGGTGAATAGATAAACTGGTCCATCCAGACAATGGAAAGTTATTGAACCCTAAAAAGAAATGAGGTATTAAGGCATGAAAGACATGGGGGAAACTTAAGTACATATTACTAAGTGAAAGAAGTCAATCTGAAAAGGCTACCAATTGTATGATTCTAACTACAGAGCATTCTGGAAAAGGCAAAATGATAGAGACCGTAAAAAGATCAGTGGTTGCCAGGGGTTGGGGGAGGGGGATGGATGAATAGGTGGAGCACAGAGGATTTTTAGGGCAGTGAAATACTCTGTGTGCTGTCATAGTGATGGACACATGTCATTACACATTTGTCCAAAGACATCAGATGTGATGAACACTAAGAGTGAAACATAATGTGAACTATGGACTCTGGGTAATTATGATGTGTTCATCTAGAGTCATCAATTGTAATAAGTGTACCACACTGGTGAGTGATGTTGATAACAAGAGAGGCTATAAATGTGTGAGGGCAGGGGGTATATGGGTAATCTCTGTACCATCTCTTCAACTTTGCTCTGAACCTTATCTAATTTTTTTAAAGATGATATAGAGACCAAGGAGTATGACCCATTATTCGTTTTTCACAGATGAGGGATGTCAAGCAGTTAAGTTTTCATAACCCCACTAAGTGTCTGTATTTGTAAAAAACAAACAGACAAACAAACAAACAAAAACCGTAATGAATACATTGGTCAGTACTTTTGTGCATTAATGGAAGAGTTGGGGAATGGATCAGTTCATCCCTAGTAGGGCCTTACAACAGATAGTTTGCTGACATATATAAAAATTCCGTTCAATACAAAACATATTTCCTGGTTAGATTGACTTATTGCCATGTTCTCTGTTTTGGTATATTATTTTAAAAATGTTACTTAACCAGCTTCCTTGGTGATGACCACTACTATTCAGAGCTTTTATCTTCTCCCCCAGAGTGAAAATCTGATTTTTGTTCAAGAATTTGTTATCCTTGGTCCAATGCAAACTTACTGAGGTGCTCCAGGGTTGTCCCTATGCTTCGTAGGAGCACCAGACAGTTGTCCATTATGAGTGACTGCATCTTTCATGTGTAATTAATAGGAAAATTCCCTCTGAAATATCACAGGTTTTCACACATCCCCATACTCAGATCATTCTCCATAGAGTTTTTTTATTGCCTCCAATGAGCTACTTGTGAATAATCTGATAACTCAGATAAAAGTATTATTAAACTGCTATTGATTACATTCATTTTCCTTCATCCACTCTATTTCTTGCAAATATATATTATATTATATATATATATATATATATAGAGAGAGAGAGAGAGAGAGAGAGAGAGAAGATTTAAGTGCAAGAGATTAAGATGTTATTACTTGTTTTCGAATTAGTTTTATCAAAAATCTGTACCTGCTGTCTGGGCACTCATGGCCCTTCTTAAAATAATCACTTCCTTATTATCAGAAACAAAATAAGTAAAGTGATTTTGTTCAAGTCTAATTATTTTGAGCTTGTTTTCTGGCTCTGAAGGCTCCACAGTGAAACAGTCTTGACATGCAGAACACAGCTTCCGTGTAATATTTTATTCAAAGAATTTCAGAATAGTCAAGAACACCAAGGTCTCCAGATAGATTATTTCTTCCACATTTTCTGAGCAGAGGCATCCTTTAAAATGACAAACATGGTTGTAACAAAATAAACTTTGAGAAACTATGACTTCTTACCTTAATTAAAAATCACTAACTCAAGGACATGATTGTATTTCCAGTATACTGTAAATAAATGTTCTAAAATGGTGTGGTAATTTCCCTGGGTATAGTTTGAAGATGTACAAATTTTTTTCAATTTGTTAATTGAATAAATATTATTGGATACAATAATATTGTATCCAATAAATATTATTGGATACAAGTAGAGTCTGTATGTGCAAACTAAAATACAGATTGACATGATTATTGAGTAATAATTTATTAGTGTTGAAGAGATGCTGGTGCCTCCAGAATTTCTGTGCATAGGCAGGAGAATGTGCGTGCTGACTGTGGGTGCCTGATGCTTATATCAGGGCAAATGATAGAATTCTCTTTGAATCACCTTTGGATGGGAGAGCGTTATAGTGAGAAGGTGACAGGATGCTTGGGAGCCGAAGCCAGTCTTAGCTGCTGAAGCTTGTACAACAGTGGATAGGACCACCAGAGTGGCCAGGCTTAGCATGCCTTCTCCAAATTCCTCCAGCTGGACACACTCTATGAGCTACAGAACAGATAAGGGGCTCGATAGCATCCCACAGGGTCTCGGGTATCAGCATTTGCTTGAAGACATCTGAGATTCCTCTCCTTCTTATTTAGCACTTGAGTGGAAAGAATTAACACATCTTTAAAAAATACCTGGTAGAGTTTGGTTTCATAGCTTTTAAAGGATACTGATTATTTATTTAGTGAACAAGATAGTGTGTGTGTGTTGCTCTCCTTGTTCTATGCTTTAGTTAGTAACACAAAAAACCATATTGTCATCACTGGGAATAATGACTTAAATCTTATGTAGATGGAAAGTCCTAAACATCAGCATAATGTCCTGTATCCAGCAAACCTTCTCTGTGGCAACAGGAACACCACTGAACAAGGATAAGCCTTTGGACTATGTAGCCAATTATATCATGAGATTTGAAAGATGCTCAGGGAGCTGAGTTAAAAATTCTACCATTAAAGGTAAATATATTTAGCTTGATACATCATTTTATATTTAAATTCCCTCTTCTTGATTTTGGAGAGAAATAATTATTATTGATGGAAAGAATAATAATGACTAAAAAAAATTAGACCCCTGTATTGAGTCAACTATTGCATAGTTGGTGATATCACAAAACAGAGAATTAATCCCCTTAGTGCAGACAACACTATTAGTGACTGAAGGCAGAACCTTTATTCCTAGAGCACTTTGTCTTGATCATTGTTTATCTCCTTGTCTAATCATTTTTACATTGCTAAGGATAATGTTCTATGAGAGTATAAGAAACCAAGAATGTAAGAATGTTTCTGCATTGGCTCATGCAGTTTCCTCCACCTTTGTTTTCCATGTCAGTTGAACTCCTTTATAATCACCCTTCCAGATCAGTTCAAAGACTACATTTGTTGGAATTATTCCTTCCTCTGCACTACGAATATGTTATCTGTGACTAACTTATAGCACATCACATTGAGCTTATTGGATCATGTCTCTCCCATGCCTGAGATTGCAGATTTGCTCAGGGGCATGAACTATATTTGTCAACTTTGAATCCTTAGTCCCCAGGTCTCTGACCCATTATAGGTACAAAATAAACAACTGTTGCAAATTTAAATTTATTCCACAATACTGGGTATAGGGAATGCAATGTTTCTTGATTTTCACCGAGTCATATCCATCTATAAGTGGAAAATCAGTTGGGAGTGCAGGAGAGATAGGAAGACAGAAAAGGAAGCTGGCAGCAAGTACACTATATTCAGATGACTTTACATTTTTGCTAGGGGTTAGACCAGAGAAAAGCTAATCTTTTTCCGGGAGGTGAATGGCATAACAAAGAGATTAAATGACCTGATCTGGAGTGACTTTGGGCAGGAGACAGGGTCTCTCTAACCTCAGTTGTCTTATTTGTTCTAAGAGTTTGACTAACAAATAGCTGACATTTAATAAGAAATCTTAGCTGTAACAGTCATAGGTGTATTCTTATTGCATGGATGATAATAAACAAGGTTCTTAACTTTTTTGAGCCTGCTTCCTCATGGAGTCTGATCTCTTCATGGAGATTCTAGTACTGAATTTTGGGGGGACACTATATATAGCTGACACACAATATTTGCTTCATGAGTAATTCTTATTTTCCTCTTTCTCTTGTCCCAGCTGAATGTCCTTCAAGGACTATTCTGGGCAGAGATCAAACCAGGTGTCTTAGTATTTTACAGCAGCATTTTACCCTTACAGACCAAGGTTTGACTTCTTACCTTGTTAGATTTTTTTTCCTGATCTTCCGTTTGTTTGTTTGTTTGTTTTTAAGTGACAGCTGAACTAACTTTATTGTAGAATAAAGAAAGATATTGTTTCCATGACACTGTTTTTGTGGCCAAGGAATACATATACCCACGTAACTTGACTCAGTTATACACTGAAACGTGGGCCTTTCAGCTGTAACACACTTCCACTCATGCAGTTACCAGGTCCAGCCCTCTTTCAGGAAAAATTCAATTTGATTTTTAGCAATATTCTTCCAAGCAGGAAACATTAAGGTTAACAGACAATTCATTAAGTGAAGGCACAATCCAATAGGATCATTTTCTTTAACAAATAATGGCAAACATAAAAAAAAAAAAGAGAAAATATGAGAGTTTATCAGGTTTAAGCAAGATTGATTCCAAATTGTTGTGAAACTCTTGTGACCTTGCTTTTCAGTGGGCAACAGTGGCCCTTACATTTTTGGAATTTAAGTAAAGATAGAACAATTGGTGTTTGGCACATCATAAAGCTTATGAACGGGGTAGTGGTGGATTTGCTCACCAAACCTCAGAATATTTGAAAGTTTATATAAGTCTATGAATTCCTAACATGTTTGTAATGGAAACAAATGAGGATTGAGGTACATACCTGACCTCTTGAAGTTAACACAAATATAAATTCTGTCCCCCCACGGAATTTTCCAGAATGTCCTTGTCAAAGTTAAAAATGTACAATATTTGTACAATATATCTCTAAAAATAAAAACATCTTTTTTCTTAATAGAAATGAAATACTTTTTTAAAAATTAAATGCACTTATGATGAATTGTTTTCAAATTAATTTCTTACATGTATAATTTGCAATTATTTTTTAACTTTTTTTTATTGAATGAAAGATTCTTTAAATTCGATAGTGCTCTACAATTTTCAAAAGTTTCACACACATGATTTCATATAATTCCATTATAATTTGCTATTCTTAAGGTGGGGTGGGACTCAAAATCTGAATCACAGCAAACTCTTAATGGAGGCTTGTTGAATAAACAAATGAATGAAAGGAAGAATGAAAGGAAACTTCAGAGATAGGAAAACAAGATGATCCAGTAGATTACCATGCAATATTCCTATTCATAAATCTTAACCAGTGATCCTGGCTCCAATTCAATCCCCTATAGCTACTATTTTAGTGTAAACCCGTATAAAAGCACAAATGAGGTAATGTAATTTGGATGAAGAATTGATGCTTTATTGTCATTTGCTTTCACTACTTTTATTAATTTATTTTAATTATTTTATTCACAACTACATTTATTTCTTTTGTTTACTTTATTCACTGTTGTCTTTATTTATGGTTTCTTATCTGCCTTTTGGCTGTATCCACTGACTTCAAGTGAAGCCTAATGTGGCATGGCCAATTATGCTGATTGTGGTGCTGTCATGAGGCTGCTGGTTGCAGCTGCCACTGGGATAGCATTCTCCAGGTCATCACCTGGTTCAGAATACTCATCATCTAGATCAGAGTCTATTTTTTATGCTCAAATGGACCCTTCCTATATTTCATTGTCTTTTTCTCTGAGATATTAAATTACACTAAAACCTGAGATTTTAAAATGTCTGAAAGGCTATAGGATACACGACCTTAGATTTGGTGGTTGCATATGGTACACTCAAAGGTCTGCTTAATTATGAAGTAATTCCAAAGTACCAGTTGGGCCATTTCCCTAAAAGAAAACTAGAAATGAATGTCAAAAAGTTGTCAATTATTCAATGCAAATTCCATGAGTTCATCGTTGTATGTGTTATTCTTCTTTAAGGAATAAAATTCAAAAGAGAAGCTCATCTTAGATGCAGAGAGCTTTAAAGGGCTCCCTTTGCATTCTTTTTTAGTTTACTCAGACCCTGGCTCTTTTAGGTTCATTCCTAAGTTTCCTTTGCTACCTTTTTTTTTGCAGCAGAACCATCAATCCAATTCAGACCGGGGCATGAGGTCTGTGTTTACAAAGTACTAATGCCTTCATTTGGGCTCCCAATCTTTATTTCTGACCTTTATAAGCTGTTATAGAAAGAACCTAGCTCTTTAAACAATAGAGTCCTGGACAAATATCTGTCTCCCCTCAGAAGTGTTTCTTCACAGGCCAGACAGTCAAAAGATGTTAAATACCAAATTCATGACTGCTTTTTCAAGACAAAGTGTGAAGCCAGAGTCTTGAATATACAGTCTGTTCGCATTCTCAGACAAACAAGGTTACCATTTGAGGAGAGGATAGTGGCTCTTAAAAATTTTGGTTAAGAAATAATAGCACCTATGAATGAAAAAAACGACTAATCAACAAGTGAATGTTGAATTTGTCATAGGCTCTAGGCAATTACTATTGTAATGGACATTAAAAGACAAATACATCTATCAGCCCGTTAAAATCAATGTCATTATCCAAATGGATTTACAAACATTAAATACATCTTCCCATAAAACATAAATAATGAACCCTGGTTCTGACCTTTATTGAAGGTCTGTGTGAAGCAGAAGAAATATTCATTAATGTTTCTGGCCTGCATCCAGATCTGAGCCAAGAGAAGTTGACTTATTTACAAACAAAAGTCCCAATAACTTGCATTTGCAGGATCACAAATTCCTACCATGAATCATTTTGTATTGTCTGATATATTTTCTAAATTTAGGATGCAATTCATTATCTAAATCCTTGCATGTCTCAAGATTTTTGCCCTTTGTTCTTCAATGTGTAAAAATAAAATAAAAGTCCCTAAATCCACAGCATAATGTAACATGATAAAAAGCTTTTTGTTTTAGAAAATTACACGTCAGTACTGGGTAATCTATGGCACCAATTAACCAACAATGATAATTATAAGTTTTTAAATGCTAACAAATTTGTTGCTATATCTTGGAGATGATGTTGATTGTTTTCATGTTCTTTTGAGATTTTTCCCTTACTTCATTTTATAAGGCTCCTTTTTTTAAGGGCACAAAGTTATTTATTACAATAGTTGTTTTAGGAATTGATAAACTGTAAAATCCTACATGGAATGGCAGAATAGCCCCTCAAGGAGGGAATGGACTTCATTTATTCTTGATAAATTCCAAATACACAAAAATAAAGGGCTTACCAGTTGCCAGTGAGAAGTGAACATAATTATGACTTCACAGCTGCTTCTCCTAAAGAAAAAGGTGAGAGAGAGAGAGAGGGAAAAAGTAGAAGAGTCATGCTTTTTTGTACTGCATCTAAAAAGAATATGCACAAAGGGAATATATTTATGCCAGATATAAGAAGCCATAATCAAAGTAATACTGTACTACCAAAATAATGCCAAGAAATTCAGAAATTTTGACTCGGCAGACTATAAATCAAAGATGTGCATCCTTAGTACTGTAGTAAACAGAGCAAAGTATGGAAAATCGAAGTCCTTAAATATGTTCCCACAAACTTATTTCCCCTGACACAAGTGGAGTGGTCTTTCAGCAAATTTGTCATCATCTGCTTTACTGGTTTGACATTTGCAAAGTAACCCTGTTCAGAGAAGAATTCAGAACTTGATAGGTCTGACTCCAAAGTGTGTGGTCTCAAGCAGGACCTTTGGAAAGTTTTTGCTTGGGACTTTGGGCATTAAACTTTATGAGTGCTGTGAGATAGTCAAGGTTACCTTTCACACCTGCCAGGATTGATACATTGTTTAATCTATAACAGTTGTTGGCAACTTTTTCTGTAAATGATTGCACTGTAAATATTTTAGACTTCGTAGTTCATATAATCTTTGTCCCAACTGCTCAACTCTGCTGTTGTATTGGGTTGGCCAAAAAGTTCGTTCTGGTTTTTTGTAGCATCTTATGCAAAAACCTGAATGAACTTTTTGGCCAGCCTAGTAGCATGAAAGCAGCCATAGACAATATGCAAATAAATAGCAAGGAGGCTGTATTGCAAAACTTTATTTACAAAAACAGACAGCAGTTGCCTTTGATCCTAGGGCCATAGTTTGCAGTCCTCTGATGTAGAAAATTCCAATCGCAAAGCTGGGACTGTAACAGCCAAATGGTTATGTGAATTTTTATCAACAGTAATATTTAATGCCATTAGGGCTTTTAAGAATAATTTCAGGGCTTTCCTGGTGGCACAGTGGTTGAGAGTTTGCCTGCTGATGCAGGGGACGCGGGTTCGTAGCCCAGTCCGGGAAGATCCCACATGCCGCGGAGCGGCTGGGCCCGTGAGCTATGGATGCTAAGCCTGTGCGTCCGGAGCCTGTGCTCCTCAATGGGAGAGGCCACAAACAGTGAGAGGCCCACGTACAGAAAAAAAAAAAAAAAAAAAAAAGAAGAATTTCAAAATCTGAGTAATTTCCTTAAGATTTTTTGGTCAGTGAAAAAATGGGCACTAGTAAAGAGCAGTATTTTATCAAAAACACTGCAAAAATACTTAGGTTACTTGCTTCCTTACAAAGTCATTCTATCAAGCAACTCCATACAGGAATTTATATTGAAGCCCAAACTCCAAATATTTGTATCTTCATTAGTTTCTAGCAGATGTAAGAAAAGATGAGCAGTCAACCTGATTTCAGTATGGATATTTTGGGGCAGGGAGAAAGAAGTTACCAGCTCAATCAGAGTTAATTGTAAATCTGCTTGAGAAAGTCTCATGAAAAAATAATCTCTTTAATCTACCTCCTACATTCATAGGCTATCTTCAACCTTCTGAAGAAATGTCAAATTAGCTGAGTGATAACTATAGGTGAAGCCAGGGTGATGTCTTTCCCTGGTCCTTCCAGTAATCTGCTATTGACCTCTATATGCCGCTTAACTTCTATTTGATCTATTTCCCAATTTATAAAATAAAGGAGAATAAAGAGATGTCTGTAAAGTGGTTTGAAAGCCTGAGTAAAAGCCTCTCTGAAACACAGGATGGCTGAGCTTCAAAGAGTCAGGACGATAATCCGGCTATTGAGAATACATTTTAAATCATGTAAGTGGACACAATGGTAATTTTGTGAATGTCATATTACTCAGCAGTATTACAGAGGGTTAAATAGATAAGGATGAAATAAAAGTTTAATATTCAAATTAAGCCTCTTAATTAAAATAGATTTGAGTAGAATACATGGAAAGAAAGGGTTTTGAATTGAAAGTTGTTATTTTGTGCTGTCAACATAGACATAAATTTACCCAGACATTTTCCAGTCTCTTTTATATAACTGAGGTACTCCAGCTTTTTAAAAAATTGTCTTTCACTTACTTTTTTCTTACTCTATTTTCCCTCACATTGTCCTCTTTCCTTTGGGAGACTTAACCCTGAAAATTTTAAATAATTCTGATAATGCTATAAAATTAATGTCATAGAAGCAGCATAACGTGGTGAAAATGTAATGGACTCAGTATCAGAATATGGGTCTGTATCATCTGCTTTTTCTCCATCAGTAAGGAACATAATAAGAAGCTTGCAAGGGCTCTTTCAGGAGATTAAACAAGATATTGAATGAGAAAGCGTTAACAGTTATAGATGTTCAGTAGTCAAGACGAATTTGAGTTTGAATGAAGAATGCTGATTAAGGAACAAATAATCACAGTTTTCTTAACAAAGGAAGTGTTGACAAGATATTGCAAAAATACTTAGGTTACTTGCTTCCTTACAAAGTCATTCTATCTAGCAAATCCATACAGGAATTTATACTGAAGTCCAAACTCCAAATATTTGTATCTTCATTAGTTTCTAGCAGATGTAAGAAAAGATGAGCAGCCAACCTGATTTCAGTATGGATATTTTGGGGCAGGGAAGAAAGTTGGGAAGGCAATTTTCATTGTGTTTTAATGTTTTCATTGCAAGGTATTTAACATCCCTTGTCTTTATCCAAAAATGTCAGTAGTACCCTGCCATGGTCATGGTAAAAATGAAAAGAATGGCCTTTCATGTTTCTAAGTATCTTCTCGAGGGTCGATATGAAATCTGGATGATAATTTAAAGCATTTGTGAATCCAAAAGACTTTGGATTATTTGGACATTAAAAAATGTTATAGATATGCTCATGAATATACAACATTCCTGAACCCCTCTCTTTTTTTTTTTTTTTTTTAACATCTTTATTGGGGTATAATTGCTTTACAATGGTGTGTTAGTTTCTGCTTTATAACAAAGTGAATCAGTTATACATATACATATGTTCCCATATCTCTTCCCTCTTGCGTCTCCCTCCCTCCCACCCTCCCTATCCCACCCCTCCAGGCTGTGACAAAGCACCAAGCCAATATCCCTGTGCCATGCGGCTGCTTCCAACTAGCTATCTACCTTACTACGTTTGTTAGTGTGTATATGTCCATGACTCTCTCTCGCCCTGTCACAGCTCACCCTTCCCCCTCCCCATAACCTCAAGTCCGTTCTCTAGGAGGTCTTTGTCTTTATTCCTGCCTTATCCCTAGGTTCTTCCTGAACCCCTCTCTTTAATGACAAGGGATCTGCTTAGAAATAGGGAAGAGGTGAGAATGGGAAATTTTATAAATTAAAATAAATACTCAAAAATAACTGTAATCATTGACAGGATACACACACACACACACACACACACACACACACACACACGTTCAGTAATGTAGAACTATGGCAAATGGTCATAGGTCACTGTACCACGCTAGTGAAGAGGACTCAAAGATAGCATGGCTCAGGACAGTTTAGGACAGTCAAGGCTGGTGACAGGCCATGAGAGTTGGTGGGACCCTCATCTGTTGGTTGGCTTTAGATGAGTTTCTATACAAATGAAGTATACACAGGATGTTATGGGGCAGAATGAAAAGAAAGTTACTTTGCTCCATGCTTAGAGAGGTGTGCTATTTATGAAAGGAAAAGCAGAGAGGAGGAGAGAATCAAATTTAAAAGATGAATCATCTGACACATCTGTTGGAGAAATACTGAGCTTTTGTTCCCATTTAATAGATGGTAAAAGGAGGAACATGAGGAAAAGTGGTTTTGGTGCTCATAACTGATTAGGGGTGGACACGGGAAGCTCAGAATAAATAATTTATGAATATTTTTTTCCTTTCCCCTAATTATTTTAATTCTACTTTGAATAAGCTAAAAATTGCTTCTGAGAGTCTAATCAAGCTGCTTTCAAACAGAAATGCAGAGATGATCAGTCTGGGGAAAAATACTTCTGCTACTTGTACTAACAGTACCCATTCATTGGGGTCTTAAGATGTGCACAGTAATTGTTCAAAGAATTTTATATTCTTAGTTCTTCTATTCTTCATAATACAACCATGAGGTTGGTACTATCAATGTCTCCATTTTCAGATGAAGACAGAGAACCTGGAAAGTCAAATATTTTACTTGAGATTACATAGTCAATAAGAGAATGAACCTGGGATCAGAGCCAGAGCTGCCTGACTCGGGCTCATACCCTGTCTGGTGGGAGTGCTGAGTCAGGGGTAAGAAATGGCAAGTCTGGTAAAAGAAGAGGGTAATTATTCCAAGATGGATCTATTGGCACCCACAGTATTCCTTGGGATGCTGGGTACACAGTTCCTAGATTTTGTAGATGACCAGACACAGTGGATAACTATTTAATTAACTTAAGATCCTCCATTGCCCCTAAAGGGAATGTGGGTCTGTACCTTCCAAAATGAGACAAACTAAATCAGCAGAGAGGCCCTTTAAGGATTTCCTCCCTCACCTCCACACTCTGTCATATTCTACTTGTAAGAAGAGACTTTCCAAAGGAAGAACTCAAAGCATACAGGTTGGCCATGAATTTCCCCTTGACTCATAGACAGGTAAAAGAAATTTAACTCCTAGTCACCAGGAAACAGGAAGTCACCTTCATGGTCATTTGATCTTTTGTTGCTCCGAGGAGGCCCACTTATCATTGCTTTGCCACTTTAGGCTATTAAACCCATTTGTTCCTTTATATATCTGCTAAACATAGACGCTGAAATGAAGAAATACAGCCTAAATAAAGACACCAATAACAGCTTGCAGGAAGTATTAAAAACAATTCTGCAGAAGGTTAGGAGCACTGACTTCTTTACTGTGAGCTTTAAAGGTGCTTTCTTTGATCGGCCACAAGGTCACTTCACTGCAGGTACAACAGCAGAGATTTTGAGAACTATCGAGCACTAAATTTGCACAATGCATCAACTAGAGGTTATTAAGCACAGAGAATGACAAAGACTTAATATATTGAGAAGAGAGAGGAAACTCGTGAGTGTTGCTGTCTCCATGTGCTGGAGACATTCTCTTTTTGTGTTCTCTCTGTCTCTTGGTTCTGTGGGCTGAACCTGAGCTGCTAAGAGGAGGTACCTACAGAAAAGCTATGAACTTGGAGGTTGACTGAGCCAAGTCTGTCCAACAGGTCAGAACCACAGATGCAGGAAGTTCCTCTCCAAAGGCAGGTGATGATGGGTCCCAATACACTGTCAAATCACTCATTCATTAGAACTTTAGGGAGGCAGTATAGTATGGTGGTTAAGCTCCAGGGTTTTGGGGACAAATAAAACTGGAGTTAATTCCTGATTCTTCATGGGTTAATTATGTGACCATAGAAGAACCAGTTTGTCTCTATAAGGTATAGTCCTATTTTGCAAATTGGAATTTATATCAGTACTTCCTATACAGAAATGCTATGAAGATTAAATACTTAATGCAATGCCTGGCCCATACTGATGGCTTCATTCATGGAGGTTATTATGACTGAGCACTTATTATGTGTACATCATTGTTCAGAGCACTGGGGTAAATATAGAAGGAAAAAAGCATGTGGTTTACTCTCAAGATGTATACGATCTAGCTTGATTGATGAGAAAAGTACATATGCAGAAAAGTTAAATAATATAAAGTAGTACACAAAAAATGTTAATTGTGAAGCATGGATAATAAGTGATTTATTCATTTATTCATTCATTCATAAAATGCAATCTGAGTACTTTCTATGTTGAAGCTCTTTGCTAAGCACAGAGAAAGGTAATGGACCTTCATTCTCATAGTTTTCATTACATGGAAATTACGAGTGTTATCTCTGTTTTTGCTTATGGAAAAACTGAGGCTTAGTGGAAAAAAAAAAACTTACTCAAGATCCCACAGGTTGCAAGATGGGAGGTTGGGGAGTAGGTGAAATGTGTGAAAGTAATCAAAAGGTACAAACTTCCAGTTATAAAATAAATAAGTCCTGGGGATGTAATGTATGGCATGGTGACTACAGTTAATGGTACTGTACTGTACATTTAAAAGTTGTTAAGAGAATATATCTCAAAAGTTCTCATTACAAGAAAGAAAACTTTAACTATGTGTGGTGATAGATGTTAACTAGACTTACTGTGGTGATCTTTTTGCAATATATACATACATTGAGTCATTATGTTGTATACCTGAAACTAATATAATATTATATGTCAATTATATCTTAATAAAATTTTTTCTTTTGAACCCCAGTCTGTGTGACCCCAAAGTTCATGATCTTATAGAACCATTATTAAGAGCATAGAGTCTAGACCTGCGGAGACTGGATTCATATCTGGATTCTGCTACTTATTAATTCTGTGACATTGTGCAAGTTACTTAACTTCTCTGGACCAGAGTTTCCTCATCTGTAAAATGAAGATAAAATGTTAGTATCTACCTAATGTGGCTTTTTGAAGATTAAATGAATTAACACATTTTGAAACTTATCTCAATGACTGGCATACTATATATACTGTTCATTATGCTTTATTACTATTTTAATAGTGAGCTCTATAATAATTACTATCATAATTGAGTTATAGCATATACATAGAACATTGTTTGGTATATAGTAAGCGCTCAGGAATTAGTTACTGATATTATTATTATTTTTACCTAATAGTTTATACTATGCTTAACTACTGTACCTGCCTTCGACCAAAATTGTCATTCCCTTCCCTTAGACTTCCATACTCCCTCATCCCACCTATGGTACCATAATACTCCCATAACACTATTTGAGAAATTGATGCTTTTGGTGATTTCAATAGACAATCACAAAAATTCTAGAATTAAAACAGGCCTAGGTTTAACTCTAAATTATGGTTCTTTGATGAGAATTAATGCATGATTACATGTAAACTACCATAGCATATAGTACATACTCAATAAATATTGATTATTGTTAGTATGATGAGTTCATCTATTTTCTTTCAACATATCATAGTCAGTGAATCCTTTTCCTTTAAAATGCTTTTTATATCATTTCTTCTTACAATTTTTTTTTTCTTACCTAGACTTTCTCCTAGGTGCAATCCATCTTGCATATTATTGTCAGTGCCTTCAACATTTCGGTTAGACTAATAACACTGTCAGTGGTTTCCTATTTCCCACCATGTCAAACATTTCTGCCTGATGGCCAAGATCTTCATTAATCTACTTCTATTTTGTCTGACTCATTTTACTTCTCATAGTGCCTCCATTCTGGTCAAAGTAGCGTCCTCAGTATCATAAAGTAACTCCTGTCTTATGCTGACTTTGCATTACATTTATGTGTTTTCCTATTTCTCACTTGGGAGCCCTCCCTTTCACACTACTGACTCAAATCTACCCATCCTTCAAAGCCAAGATCATGTACCACCTCTCAGTTGAAGCCTGCCTTGACTACTCATATCCTTATCACCCTTTCCCTCTCTGAAACCCTATAGGCTTGAAACCTCTTGCCTTACATAGTTCATGACGCAGGGTGACATAAAGAGGTTAAGTACATAACCTTTTGAGTCCTATTATCTGCATTCCAAACTTGGCTCTTTTTTATTCTAGCTATGGGATCTTTTTCTTTTTTTTAAGTCTTTAAATTTATTTATTTATTTATTTATTTATGTCTGTGTTGGGTCTTCGTTTCTGTGCGAGGGCTTTCTCTAGTTGTGGCAAGCGGGGGCCAGTCTTCATCGCGGTGCATGGGACTCTCACTATCGTGGCCTCTCTTGTTGCGGAGCATAGGCTCCAGACGTGCAGGCTCAGTAGTTGTGGCTCACGGCCCCAGTTGCTCCGCGGCATGTGGGATCTTCCCAGACCAGGGCTCGAACCCGTGTCCGCTGCATTGGCAGACAGATTCTCAACCACTGCACCACCAGGGAAGCCCTAGCTATGGGATCTTGAGCCTCAGTTTCCTCATCTGAAAAGTGGGCATAACAAGAGCTCCTATCTCATTGTATTATTTGTGAAACTTAAATGACAAAAGCCACACAAAACACTTAACAAAGGAGCTGATGTGTAGCACTTATTCAGCTACATTATGGTGTGGTTATTATAGTAAGAGCACATGACATATTTGTTTGAATTAAACTGTTATTGCCACTTAGCTTTTTTTAAAAAAAATGGTTTATTTATCTATTTATTTATTTATCTATCTATTTATTTATTATTTGGTTGCACTGGGTCTTAGTTGTGGCAGGAGGGTTTCTTAGTTGCGGCTCCAGGGACTTCCCTGGTGGCGCAGTGGATAAGACTCCATGCTCCCAATGCAGGGGGCCCGGGTTCCATCCCTGGTCAGGGAACAAGATTCCACATGCATGCTGCAACTAAGAGTTCTCATGCCACAACTAAGGAGCTTGCATACCGCAACTAAGGAGTCCACTTAGCTTTATAATACCTGTATTTAGACAAAATATTCAGATAGTAGAAGAAATTAGATAATCCAAAGAGAATGTATATTTGTTTACCATTAGAATGTTGCCAGTGTCCTCAATGCCATAGCATGCATAGTCAGATGATTTAAATGTTCTCATCTTATTCCAAGTTTATTGCTCTCCCTCTGATCCTCTTTGTTGACCATCCCTAACTCAAACTCGATCATTGGAGAAAGGAAGAGGATGATAAAAGATTTCAGGTCACTGCAGATAACATGCACAAAGACAAACCCAGGTGTTTTCCATATTGATTATAAAGAATGCTTTGGGGGAGCCCTTTTAAGAAGGTTGCAGCCAGTTTTCCTTCTGAAATCATAAAGAGGTCAGTGATTTATGTTCCAGAAGAACAATAGACTGGAAAGCGTCACTCCCTGCCCATGAAAACAATGACTGGCTTGCAAGGTCTTCCAATGCAGTCAGAGCTCAAAGAGGTTAACAGCCGTTTCTCCTTAACTACCTGCTATGCTTTCTTCTAGAGGCTTTTTTTGGCTTTTTTTGGCTTAAGAAATTATTTTTTCCTCCATTCTCATTTCTCCTCTTGAATCCTCCTTTCTTTCCTTTTCCCTTTAGTGTCTGACTTTGTTTCTGACCCCAGTGGACCCTCTCAAGGGCACTTAGCAGAGTTGTCTCAGGTTCGGGTTTTCTCCCCGTCCTTTGACCGGTCATAGAACAAAGGACAAAAGGCCATCTCTCCAAGTATCAGTATCTCTTTACTGAAGCTTTGTTCTGCTGTTTTGGGCCTTTTCTCTCTGATTCACCAGAATTGCTCTTGAGCAATTTTCCCATTTCTCTTCTATTACCTTCCAATTTCTAGAATAAGTAGGTTGGCTATGTTGTTTCTGGTTTCTCACTTCCAATAAATCCTTCAACACCCTTTACTAAAATTTGGGGGCATTGTGGGCAGATGGAAAAATCTAACCAACGCCAATCTTTGTATCTAGGTCCCCTGCTCTGGCTTTGTGGCTGGAATCCCGGGTCCTGCAGTTTCTCTCCTAAACCACTACCAAGGTTGACCAAACCTCTGGAGTTATTAGGGCTGGACTAGCTGGTGGAGGAACTGGTGCTTCTAACAGTCCTTCCTACTTGAGTGCCTCCTCCTTAATGGGACATGGAAACAGTTATGGAGGGTTGCAGAAAGGGGCCATCAACATTTAAGTGTGTCCATGATCACCATTTTAGGGAACTCTCCTGGCTCCATTCTGTTTCTACTTCTCACTGCTCCCATAGTCCAGGACAAACCTAATCCAACCCCACACATATCCTCCTCTCCACGTTTACTGCCACCATCTTAATTCAAGCATTCACTTTTTCTGTGTGGAGGTATTCTAATACTTGTGTTAGTTTCCTAGGATGGCTATAAGAAGAGTACCACAAGCTGGGTACAGAAATTTATACTTTCATAGTTTTAGAGGCTGGAAATCAGAAATCAAGGTGTTGGCAAGGCCATGCTTCCTTTAAGGACCACAGGGGAGAATCTGTTTCATGCCTTTCTCTTAGCTTCTGGTATTGTCTTTCCTTGGCTTGAAGCTGCATAACTCCAGTCATTTCCTCTGTTGTCACAAGACATTCTTTTCCCTGTGTCTTTATCTTCTCATTTTCCTATAAAGACAATAGTCATATCGAATTAGGGCCTGCACTAATGACTTCATCTTAACTACATCGGCAAAGACCCTATTCCCAAATAAGGTCCCATTCACAGGTACTGAAGGTTAGGACTTTGACATATTTTTTGTGGGATGTGGGGATGGGAGGCATGATTCATCTCATAAGAATCAATACCCTAATGGGTTTCCCTGCCACCAGTGGTTCCTTTCTCTAATCCATTCCCTGTGTACTGCCTAGTTAGCTTTCTAAAACACATATCAGATCATTTATACTTGGATTTTAAAAATATCCACCAACTCTACATTTCTTTTATAAAACGCCTTGAGAATTGCATTTCAGACCCTTCTCGTCTTAGGTTCTTCCCATGTTTCTTTCCAGCATGTTCTTTCATCCTCTCTATCACAGAACACATAGGCCTATCACTGTGACTATTAGAACTTTAAACCCTGATATATTTTCTTCCTCACTTAAGTTCCATCCCCCTTAAAATCAATCAATCCCTCCTAGGTTTTCTTCAGAACCCTTTGTTTATGCTGCTACTATAGAATTTCTCACATTGCACCATGATCTTATTCATACTGATTTTCCCAATGCCTGGTACTTATGTGTAAATAAATGATGCTGAATAAACTATACCAGAAAGGAATAAACTATTCCAGGAAAGAATAAACTATTTGGTAATCAATGCTCCAAATATCTTTGTGTGTTTGTGCTCTTCATTAGTTCCAGAAACTTGATAGTAATTTGTCAATATAAATATCTTATTCAGATAGCACAGTAGCCAAGGAGGCAGATTTTGGAACCAATCTGATTCAACGACAAGTTATATGATTTTGAGTTCTTTACGTAACCTTCCTGTCCTTTAGCGTCTTCATCTGTTAGATGAGAATATGAATTCCTAATCTATAGAGTTATTGTGAAGATAAAATTTGAAAAAGCCTTAGAGAAATGACTGATACAAATTAAATAGCTATTATTTATTGGCTATTATCTTTGTAACTATTATTTCTATTATTCTTATTTGTTGTCACTTTTTGAATCAGAATTACATAGCGTGTGGCTCTGAGGTTTAGTAAATAACTTTTTTCTCCCACCAGAGATCAAAACCAAAGATAGATATGGTGATCAGATAGACAAAATTAAACTTTAAGCTTTATATCTGACAAAACTGTTGGAGAACATGGCTTAGATGTTTGACAGTAAAGGGCCTCCCAATATCCCAGCCCAGAAGTGAGCCTTTCCACCCAGTCCCAGACACAGCTGAGAGTGTGGGCCTCTCTGTACACATCTAGTTCCAAAGAAGAGATGCACATTTGCCTAATTCCTTCCAAATTCTCTCATCAGATACAACACTCCTCCCACCCTCTTTCTATTCTCCCCTACTACTTTCCAAAGTGTGAATGAGAGTGAAGAGGGAGGCCCAGGGAGCTTTTCTGCATTGAAGTAGGAGGAAAAGGGGAGGGTAAATATCCCCCCCCAACATAGAACTCCTCGTTTCATATGTTCTACTTATATTATCTCTAATAATATAAATATAAGATAAAACAAACCTGTAACATAAGTATAAGTATCATCCTCATTTTAGAGATGAAGGATCTGAGGCTCTGAAAAGTTAATTAACACTACTGTTAGTTAGGTTACCGAAAATAACAACACTAAATAGAAGAGGAATAAGTTGAATCCAAAGTCATCTATGATGGTATGTCACCTCTCCTCTCCACCAAAAACAAACAATAATAAGAAATTATATCTATATATATGAAGGGATTTTATATCTTTTAATTGTTGAATTTGGACCTTTACAATGACAACAAAAAGTATTACTTAAAAAGGATTGTCCCTGCATCCTATGTGGTTTATTAGTAGGTACATGAAAATGCATAGAAAGATACACAGTGGACCATGGGTAATATCCAGTGTGATGCTTTTAACTTGTATCTCATCATATAAATTGAAGACTTTGGTACTTTGTGGCTAAGAGAAATGAAATGTTTTTCATCATTTTGTTTCATATTATTTATTGGTCCTCACCTGTGTTTCCTAATATTCTCTATTATATGGCAGTTCCTGCTGGAGCATTTCCTTGCAGGAAATTCTCTGACTGGGTCATTTGCTCAGTTTTCATTTAAGAACAATGTATTGATTACTGTGTTTCTAGCCCTAGTTTTTCCTTTTCAAGACTCTAGCTGTTCTTGGGTCTATTAGCTACTGCTACCCCAAGAATAACTTCAGATCCCCTACCTTACACTTTTGCACAACCCTCACCCCCCGCCAGTGTTTTCTTTTCATTTTCTCTCTTGGCTAAACTGTAAGTGACATAGAGATTACAGTTTTATGTGTCTTGTTTGCTGCTATATCTCTTGTGCCTAAGCCAAGTGCTGGCCTAAATTATTTATCAACAAATGAGGGTGAGATGATGACGATGATGATGATGGAATTATTCCTTAGCTTTTTTGTAAGATTACAATCACTTTCAATCTGAAAAAAATCTTGCTGTTGGAACTGTCATTTTGTATCACATGATCAAATATTCTCTCAGCTCTAGGAGCCAAGGATTTTTCTCTTTATTTTTCTACTTAATTCTCCATGGGCTATACATATATTTTATATCATTATCCTAAATTACAATTAGGAAAGTAATATATCATTGCCTCTTTCCAACCACCTTAAAATCAACATGCTGAATTTATTCTCCAATCCAGGTGAGTCCTGTCAAACAGAATTAAATCATGTTGTTCTTGAAGCATGGTGTTGGAAGTGGCAACTTCCTCCTTTTAAAAATACTATTTGGTAGATGTTCTTTTCTGATGAGAAATTAGCAACAACTACCCACATTACAATGTCTTACATCCTCTGAAAGACATTATCTATATACCAATAGAATATCTTGATCTGTATTCTCATGTGGTAATGACTGCAAAGTTTTATTCATTATTCCATTCAAGTGGCTGGTATAGTGTGGATTTTCAACAAATGGCAAATATATGTAGCAATAATAATAATTCTGAAAACAATTTTATAACAACATAAGAATGGATGATGATGACCCTCCTGCTAAATAGGTACATGTGCCTTGTAAGGCTCTGAATACAATTTATAAATCATGTGGAAAGAATCATTGGAGACATTTTCATAACCATGTGTGTAGTACAAAAGATTAGATTTTTAAGAGAAAAAGTTGCAGTCATGTTGAAAGTAAGATGCAGAGTTTTTTAAGAGGAAAAGTTGCAGTCCTGTTGAAAATAAGATGCAGAGTCTAATTTCATCAGCATTTAACATGGGGCTTATTTTGGTTTTCCCAAAGAAAGAGGAGGCAGCGACTGAAAATTTGGTCTTATAGTATCTTATAGTATAGTATACCTTTGATGTACATTAGTTCCCATGGAAACTACATTGGGATGGCTTGAGAGTGATATCTACAAATGTAGGGTAAGGTCATTTTTATCTACTGCTTTGAAATTTAAACCATGATTTGTGATATACAGTGAACTCTTCTTAACATATTCTGAAGGACTATGAAAAGACAATATTCTGAATGCAGAAATAAGACATGTGACTGCATTATGCAGTTTTCAGAAAGTTCAACATTGTTCTGTACGTAGCAAAACATAAAGAGCCTCATTTCCCCAGTTTGCCTTTAGGAATCCTGGCAATGCAGCTGGTCTCCTTAACATAGAGGGGAGGGAACCCCCCCCCCCGCTTTCTGCTTCCTTCCTTATTGCTGGTAGCCAGTGAGGTCACCAGGTAAGGGACAAGTATTCAAGGTTTTACATGATGCAATAAGTAACTGCATGTGGGCCATGTTAACACTGCAGGGGTTTTCTTGCTTCCTCACAGTGTCTGCCATGACCTCTGGCCTGCCGTTCTTAGGGCACTGATGTGATTTCCTTTATTAATTTGCCAGAGCTTCACCTATAAATTCCAGTTTCAATTAAAGGGAGATGTGTTTCTAAGGAGAAGAACTAGAGTGTGGGATAAAAATGGCTTGAGGTTTAGTGGAATCTTATCTTCTCAGGCTTCTAAAGCACTCTTCGGAGAAGAAAAGTCTAGATGCTAAATTACAAGGTCTAGATTCAAATCCTGACTCATTTCCTTTCTAGCTATCTGCCTTGATCAAGTCAAAACTTATCTGAGCCTGGCATCATGATCCGAAGAACACAGTGAAATTTTAAATGGGTAAACATGTGAAAAGGAGAGAACATAGAAGAAAGTGCTTAGTGTTAGTTACACACTAGGAACTGAATATATTTGCATTGCATGAATGAATTAGTCATCTCATAAAACTTTGTTTATACCTGTCTTTGTTCTCATTATAATCCTTTATGTAGAAAGTTGTGAAAAGATCCATCTCTCATCTCATGTCATAGATGTGGGTTAAATGGCTATCTACATTTTACTATCACCATTTGGAATATGTGGCCTCCAAGGTCACTTTTGGCAATGAGAGAGATGGCTGGATGAGGCATGTGGGCTCCTACTCACTTCCACCCAGAAGTTATATATATCTCCTCCACTGAGGCTACATTGGTCCGAAGCTAACTGCTAGATTAGGCTGGGAGGTATCAGCAAGCCTGTCAATGATTGACACACACTACCACTTCCACATTAAAGAAAATAATGTTTCATAAATCTCCTTGTTTAAAACTAACAATTGTTATTAAAAAAAAGAGAATCATAAAACAAGCATATTTCCAAAAACAAATGGCAAACACTGTGTTCCTGATAACATTCTTGTCTGATCTGCTGTCCAACACTGATAATTTCATCTACATGGAGAGAAAGAACAATACATTCTTCTTTGATAGAGTAAGTCTCATTGCTTCATGTCTCCTGCCCACAAACTTAAACTTTAAGAGGCGTATAAATAAGCAACTTAGCATATGTGACCTCCTGACCATGAAGTGTTAAATTCCAGGAACTATATTACTCCACCACTTTTATTCGTCTGTGGGAAGTCACTTGATTTATGCCTGATCCCAGGATACAATAAAAATGTGCAGGTATGCCAACTAGAACGATTGGAACCTGTCAAATAAAAATTTTAGTTGCTCTTAAAATCTACAAATAAAAGTAACCTTTGATTAAGGATTATACCGTTTATATCATGCTTTTATCAGTATTCAGACACAAAACACATTCAAGTAATTTAACTCCAATATAGGACAATGTACCACAGTCTTTGGAGAGAAATATCCTCTGCATGATGAAAGGAAAGTTTCTTATTTGTAAAGGAGTTAGAACAGAAAAGCAGTTCTAGCCAAAAGGAGCTAAACCAGTATAGACAGGTAGATTAACAGAAAGATTCAGCCAGCCGAGCAAGGTCTGAAGTTTCTCAGGTTTGGCTTATTTACATTCTTATTTTATGGGCTTTAGAACTTAAAATGGGGTCCAGCTAGGATTATAAACCAAAGTGCCATAATAACCCACAAGACTGTTGCAAAGGAATTCCCAGCTAGGTTTTCAGACTCAAGAGGTTGGGATAATTCCAAAATGATTCTCAGCTCTTAGATATTTTAGGCAGGTCCACGTTGATGCAGAGTGAGACTCAAAAGTGACCTGAAGAATTTCCATTTTATTAGCACTTCATTTATAGCGTACCCATGTCAAGCCTCAGCCTTGGATTTCGGTGTTAGCTTAAACATGAAAGAAATAAAATCTACTCTGGTCAATACAGAGCTGAGTACAGATTCTGTTTTGTATAGTCATGGTTGAAGCATGCTCACATCACCTTTGAACTCAGACCACTCTGAGTGTTCTTCAGAGGATGAACTATATCTTTGAAAATTTTTATGGGTTTAGTATTTCTTTGTCATTAAATGTTATATATTTGTATTTCAGTTCACTTTTCAAAAAAAGTGATTTTTTATATAAAAAACATTTTTTAGTATAATTGACCTATAATATTATACTAGCTTCAGGTGTGCAACATAGTGATTCAATATATTTATATATTGCAAAATGATCACCATCGTGAGTCTAGTTAACATCCATCACCATACACAGTTACAGCTTTTTTTTCTTGTGATGAGAACTTTTAAGGTCTACTCTTTCAGCAACTTTCAAATATACAAGACAGTATTGTTAACTATCATTACCATGCTGAACACTACATATCCAGAACTTATTTTGCAACGTATTCTTTATTTTCTTTTTTTAAAAATTTTATTAGTGTGTTAGTTTCTGCTTTATAACAAAGTGAATCAGCTATACATAAACCTATACCCTCATATCTCCTCCCTCTTGTGTCTTCCTCCCTTCTAGTTATATTATTTTATAACTAGAAGTTTGTACCTTTTGACCCTCTTTTTCAGCCATCCCTCACACCCCACCTCTGGCAAATACCTATCTGTTCTCTGTATCTATGAGTTTTTGCTTTTTTGGGGGTGTGAGTGGTGGCTGATTAGATTCCACATAGGTGAGATTATATAGTATTTGTCTTTCTCTTCTGAGCAATTTCACTCAACATAATGCCTTCAAGGCTCATCCATAATGCAACAAGTGGCAAGATTTCCTTCTTTTTTATTGCTGAATAATACTCTATTATGAGTGTGTGTGTGTGTGTGTGTGTGTGTGTGTATAATATATATCACATTTTCTTTATCCAATCATCCATTGATGAACACTTAAGTTGCTTCCATATATTGGCTATTGTAATAAATGCTGCAATGAACATGAGGGTGTGTATATCTTTTTGAATTAATATTTCATTTTCTTTAGATAGTACTCAGAAATGCAATTGCTAGATTATATGGTGGTTCTATTTTTAACTTTTGAAGAACCCCCCTACTGTTTTCTACAGTTGCTACACCAATTTTTCTTCCCACCAACAGGGCACAAGGGTTCCCTTTTCTCCACATCCTCTCCAACACATGTTATTTCTTGTCTTTTTGATAATAGCCATTCTGACATGTATGAGATGATATCTCATTGTGGTCTGGATTTGCATTTCCCTGATGATTACTGATGTTGAGCACCTTTTCCTGTACCTGTTGACCATCTGCATGTTTTCTTTGGAAAAATGTCTAAGATTCTTTTCCCTTTTTATAACCCAATTGTTTGATTTTTTTTTTTTTTTTTTTTTTTTTTGGCTGTTGAAAGTATGAGTTCTTCATATATTTTGGTTATTAACCCCTTATCAGAAACATGATTTGCAAATATTTTACCCCATTTGGTAGGTTGCCTTTTCACTTTTTTGATGGTTTCCTTTGCTTTTTAGTTTGATCTACAAACTGGATTTTTGATCATCAAAATGATTAAACAAAATGACTTGAGTTTTAGGTCTTTATACTTCTTTTTGGAACATGTACAACCCCACTCTGAGAACACCCTCTACAAGTTGCCATTCAAAAAAATTTCACCTTGGAAACCTTAGCAGCTGTTAGACAAGGACTGTGCCTTTTATTCATCTTTGTGTTCCCCCACTCCATGCTAAATGCGGTACCTGTCAAGTGCAGATGCTCAATGTTTGAGAATGAGGAAAAACAAATAAAGAAGAATGAAATTTTCCTGATTGCCACCACAGTTAATTCCAGGCAGACTCCATTCAACACTCCCTGTGAATCAGAACAAGACCTCAGTCAAGCTGCGGACCACATAAGATGGCACAAGTAAGTCATCACTGAGACAGAGTCAGGATGCAGGGAAACAGGAAGAGCAGGACAGCAGCCAGGGTCACTGTGCAGGTTATATCAGAAAGTGATTTTAGCCAATTGCCAGGTTAAAGTTCCTGTTGTTTCAGCAATGCAGAGCTTTATGGTAAGTTTCCAGTGACTTTCAATCACTTGTGTGTCCAGGAGTGATCAGGCAATGCAAAATAGTGGGCACTTGCAAAGTCATTTGTGTTAGGCTTGACATATTATGCATCAGCTTTGCCTTTTTAATTGTAACTCTCATAGGCCAAGATTAACATCAGTTATTTTCACTTTTATAACCGACTTTGATGAAAGCTTATCTGAGATTAAAAACATGATGTGGAAAAAAATCAAAGATCAAAATGATTACACACACAGATGCATAAAACATACTTGTATATGAGCTCACAACCCTATACCCACATAATAGCAACCCTTATATAATTCCATATTATATATGATAATATATATCCCATAATATATATGGAAGTGTATCTGTGTATACACATAGATACATGCAATACATACATATGGAATTATATACATATATATGGAGTCATATGGGTGTTGTTATTATGTGAGTGTGTAAACTGACACCATTCCCTTACCAAAAATTATTGAACATTTACTGTATCTAGGTACTCTGCACTTAAAATACAAAAAGTGCATCTTTCCCAGTCTCTGACTTCAAGAAAGTTACAACTTACTAAGGAAGACAGAATCACAAACTCATAAATGTAGCTTAACCAGTGACATAGGCAAATGCTTCTTGAAATGCTTAAGGAAAGAATGTTTTAATCACCATTGCCTTCCACTTATCAAATGCAGGTCTTTCCTCCCTTATCTAGTCCTATGCATCTTTCGAGTAATGAGTTTGCAGATAATTTTCACCTTAAAACCTCAAAATGGTTGCAAGTGTTGTGGGAAGCTTTAGATTTACACCTCTAAAAGCTCTAACACATTTTGCTTTTCCCAGCGTCACGTGAAAATTTGTTGCTTGAACTTTGGAGAGGATTCTCCCCTTTTGAATTTCTTCCCTTTAATCATCTTGCAATTTGTGAAGTGAAATGTTTCATTAATGGCTTTCTTGTGATTTTTCTAAGTCATCACATTTATAAATATCTTAGTAACATTCTGAGAACATCTGTAACACTGTATATACCTTGGAAGTAAATATACACACAAACATATGAATGTTCAGATGATAAAAAATTACAGCAGAACTAAAATCTGATATATTCTGAACATTCTGTCTCAGGGTTTTCATCTGTAAACAGGAACTAGCATTACCTTCCCTTCCTATTACAAAGGATTGCCATGAATTTCAAATAAGATAATATTAGTAAGTGGTTTATGAGGTAAAATATACTATACAAATACATGTCTGGCCAAGACGTGAGGCCTCATGTCAGACTTTCACAGGTTCCTAAATGACTAGAATGGTTTCTACAGGTGACGACAAGAGAGCTCAAGTACTTATTTGATATTTACAATTTTCTTCCAAATTGCTTTTCCACTTCTTTCAAAAGCTCCTTTATGCCCCCTTTCCTGACTTTGTTGTATGTGTTCTAGTTTCTATCCTTGTTTCTGTCTTTGGACTTGATACTTCCACTGGTCACAATATTGGTTCCTACTAAGCTGTTTTTCTGTTAGCAACCTCATCTAAGTTGCCTCTTGGCCGTCTTTCCCAATGTGATGCAGAATCCTCCTGTCCTGAAGCTGTCCTCTGCTTTGGAGTCCAAGCTCCTATGGCCATATGATGTTTTCACTGGGCTTGCCCGAGCATTTCTAAAAGGCAGCAAATAGTCTACATTTTTTAGAATTATCCAGACTTATTGAACAATGGCAGAAGTACTGAGGTTTTACTTTCCAAAATGACTCAGCCCTCTGAGAAGGGTAGGGATTTTCTGCGAATACTCACTTCAAACAAACAAACAAACAACAAAAAACTCTTGCACTGCAGACTAACTTGGGGTAGGAACCTTGATGACCTATAAGATAATTATAGCATTGCTTCCAATGCGCCATTGAAAGAAAAAGGAAAATATGTGGGTCTGATTAGAATCATGTAGACAGCTAAAACATGTTCTTTTGATGAAAAGATCTTACAGGATGCATTTTATTGTGATCTTTATCACAATAGATTTTTATTTCAGAAAAACCTGAGTTTGAGTTTTGATCATGTTATTTAACAGATCTATGACATAAGGCATGTTACTTGGCCTCTCCAAGTCTCTGTTTTCTCATATAAAATGGTCCTGGTTGGCTACCCTTTTGCTTAGAATGTAGAAAGATACAAGAGAATGTTACTCTACTACAATAAGAAAGCAAAATCTATGAAAGTATTCTTAAGACCCTTAGAGAGATGAGACTTCCAATCACATGAACTGATTTCCAAAGACTGAGAAACCCCTTCCAAAGACAGATGAAACAAATAAACGGTTTCACCTTTGAAAGAACATGGAAGAAAGAGGTAACTGTCAGTGACAACAGGTAAGGAGAAAATAGCCAACATTTTAATACATTTTTAAAGGCCAAGTATGAGTAAGTATGACAAAATAAAATCTAGGGGCTCCAGATACAAGTGGAGTCTATACATTCTCAAAAGTGTTTTTCACATGTTCTCATTGGTGCTTATAAGGTATATCCAGGGAAGGGGAGG
Organism: Orcinus orca; assembly: GCF_937001465.1. Lineage (NCBI taxonomy): Eukaryota > Metazoa > Chordata > Mammalia > Artiodactyla > Delphinidae > Orcinus > Orcinus orca. Next base: position 139,712,106 of record NC_064559.1, read on the forward strand.
AAAACTAAATGACCTCCCCCTCAAGTAAGAGTCATAAGCTTCCAGGAAAAGGGCAGGTAACCTGCACTAACCTTCCCACATTCTTTAAAAACAAGAAATGCTTAGGGATGCATTTAACAATATAACTGCAAGATTTTTATGCTAAAATTGACAAAATGTTGCTGAAAGAAATTAAAGACCCAAATAAATGGAGATATATACTGTGTTCATGGTTCAAAGGACACAATATTTTTAAACTATCAGTTTTCCCCCAATTCATCATAAGATCCAATGCAATCACAATCAAACTCTCAGAATGCTTTTTAGTAGAACTTGTCAAGCTGATTTAAAATTTCATATGAAAAAAACAAAAAGCCAAGACAAGCCAAACCATTTTGAAAAAAAGTGAAAAGTTGGTGGACTCAGACTACCTGATTTCAGGCTTTACTTAATAAAAGGGTAAATCAGTTATACTTTAATAAATATGACTTTAAAAAATGAATGTAATAGAGAACTTACTTCAAAGAGTTGTTTCATGAATTAAATGAGGTGACAGTACCAGCACAGGGGAGGTGCTCAATAAATAGAACCTCTTGTCACTGTATTTGTTATTTGTTAGAGAGTCTTAAAGAATAATTTCTATCTCCCTCCTGCCTTCCTCCCATCCCCTGCCACCAAATGTTCTGGAATTAAAATGGATCTTTCTATGTGGGACATTGAGAGATCTTTATTTTCCTGGGTACTCTCTACAGACTCAAATCATTATGAGGTCTTGGATATGTATTCTGATGTATCAGCCTCAAAAGTGGCCATCCTGGGGCTTCCCTGGTGGCACAGTGGTTAAGAATCCACCTGCCAATGCAGGCACCCGGGTTCAAGCCCTGGTCCGGGAAGTTCCCACATGTCACGGAGCAATGAAGCCCTTGCGCCACAACTACTGAGCCTGCTCTCTAGAGCCCGTAAGCCACAACTACGGAAGCCCGTGTGCCTAGAGCCTATGCTCTGCAACAAGAAAAGCCACCGCAATGAGAAGCCTTGCAGTGCAACAAACAATAGCTCCTGCTCACCACAACTAGAGAAAGCCCACACACAGCAACGAAGACCCAACGCAGCCAAAAATAAATAAATTAAAAAAAAAAAAAAGTGGGCATCCCTGATTTCACCTGGTGAGTGCATCTGTGGAGCCTTGGTTGGAAGCATTGCATCCCAGGTGAAATAGACATGGCAGCTCCCATAGTCCCTCTTATTAACATGTAGGCAATTTAAGAGTTGAAGCAGATTTTCTACAAAGAAAACTCGGCTTCAGCTCCCCTTACTTGCGCTGGCCTTTTTCAAGGTCCCTAGATGGGGCCCTAGCAATGCGTTTACCTGATCATGGGTTACTGTGAAATTTTGTAAAGTAAAAATATTTTAACCACAATTATGTAAAACCACTGTCTCTTTCCACTCTGCCCTCCCCTCTCTCATACTTCCCTTCATGTCAAGTAGGATTAGAATGGCAAAGTTTTTTCCTTCCTTTCTTTCCTTTTGTATTTTGCTAAGATAAAATTGAGTTGGAAACACAATTTGATGTTTTTAGTCACTTCCAAGTAGAATTAACTTGTTAGTCTGAGTTTGAATGCATTCCAGGAATATTCCCCCCACCCACTAAGCTGACTTACTAGCACCCTGATATAAAGGTGCTGGGGTGGAGACCACGTCATGATATGAACGTGAACTACAGAGCTCAGCAATAACAAGTATTGGGGGAGAGACAGAGAAACAAAGTTTGAAATATATGGAGCTAGAAGCTAATCTTTGAAAATTCTTCTAAATTTCAGACATGGACAATTTAAGAAGGAAGTTGGAATTAAGTTTTTTGTAGATAGCTCATCAAAATGGAGTTTCTCTCCTATTAGGAATATAGCAGAAATATACACAATTATATTCCCACTATATACATTTTTATGGGAATTGTGTAAAGCAGAAGTTATCAGAATTTTTGTAGTTTTAGGCACAAACATGGAGCAGTATTACAAAGGGTGGGTACCCCGTGCATGAGTGCATCCCACTCTGTCTGATCATACTGAGTGTATGTGACATATCTCTTCTAACAGTGCCTGGCAGGTCCTGAAAAAACTGTGCAAAATTGCCACAGACATTGTTAAGCTGCCTGAAGAAACGTGTCCCAGTGACAAACATCTACACACATTAACAAATAAGTCACTGTAGGTAGTATATAAAAGCAATTTGTTTACATAATTATCTAGCTCAATGCAATATAGATGCATTTGAATTTCTCCTATGCATGCCATGCTTTCAATTAATTTCATATATTTTCAAAATTATTGGTTATGTCATTAAGCAATATAAAGATTAAAGATCATGTCTGTATACTGTATAGCATGATGCTAGGCACATGACTGCTTAACCAAAAGCAACTACTAATTATTATTTCAATAATACTGTAAGTTTGATGATATAATGGGTCATTGATATATAGCACCTGTTTATTCTTGATAGTGCTGTCCAGTAGATTACTAAAGCTTCCTGTGGGGAGTTTCCAGTAGGAGCTGGAGTGCACTGATGCGGGCCTCTGAGCAGTAGACATTTGTTTTTGTAGAAGACATCTACATCCATGGTGGTACCCTCTCAGACTTGCCTTGCTCCAAATTTAGTCTACAAAAGCCCTTCATTTTTTATCGCTGCAGGCCAGGTCAATCTACTTGCTCTTATCACATCCCTAAAAGAATTTCCCAATTCTTAAATATCTGAAAGATGTTTCTTGTTATTTATTTGAAATATAGGAGAAATGTCAGTAGCCACTGTCATTAGCAGAAAGAGTCTCTCTCCCTGTTCTCCTTTGCTCAAAAGATACTAGGTCAGCAAAAGAATGATATTTATTTGTGCATTCTTAGAATTCCAGATATTTTAGCATGACAACATAATACAAACATTATGGAAGTAAATAGCCACTGGATGTGTTATGAAAATAATGAAAAGTATTATATATTCAGTAACTCTTCAAATCCATTTATAACATGACTTTGAAATATCTGAACTTTAGCATTTTCTATCCTCCATGTGTCCTTTTCTGTAAATAAATAAAATGCTTCATTAAAGCACAACAGTAATATAGATGATGATGAAGATATTAAAGTATAATTTATCTTTTATCTGTTTTGTGGCACTTTATATATAGTAATTCTACACTTGGCTCCAAGTAGCCATGTGGCCATGTAGAAAACTTAACAGTGATTTAAATATATGGGGGTGTATTTTCCTCAACAAGAAATCAGGAAGTTGTCCAAGTCTCAAATGGTGGCTCCATCATGATATTAGCGACTCAGGCTCCTGTGAACTTTTCATTCAACTATCTTAAATATGTGACTTTATTCTCAAAATTACCTCAGAGTCTCAAGATGGCTGCTTAACTTCCAGCATCACATTTCTCTAGGGCAAAAAAAAAGAGAATTGTAAGGGGGAATAGAGTGTGCAGGTCAGATCTGTCTCCTTCTGAAAATATTTTAACAATCTTTCTTTTAAAGATCTAATCCTCTGCTTATATCTATTGGCCAGCACTGAGTCACATATGGCATACTTGCCAAATCCCTAGCTGCAAGGGAGGCTGGAAAGTGGAGTTCTATGTATGTTGGTATGTATCTACACATGCCTGCATGCATATATTTTTAAGAATACATTGCTGCTTTACATATGCACTGGAATATTACTCAGCCATAAAAAGAATGAAATAATGTCATTTGCAGCAACATGAATAGATCTAGAGATTATTATACTAAGTGAAGTAAGTTAGACAAAGACAAATATTATATGATATAACTTATATGTAGTGTCTAAAAAATAATACAAATGAGTCCACAAATGGATTCTGACTGAAGGAAGGAGAGACTGGATCATATTAAGTAGTGAACAAAAAGGGTCTGCCATACTTAGTCATCTTTCTGGAAGTCCTATAGGATGGGGGTTATTATTCTTGTGAAGAATGATAAAACAGAAGTTAGACAACATTTTACATAAGTTGCAAAAGTTAAGTTTGCACCCAAGAAGTCACATTTGGTGGGGAATTATTACAAATAGTCACTAATATGCTTTAAAGAAATATGGAAGAGTCATAAAGGACTTTCACAGGCTTAGAATTGTTTGTGCTTTGCAAGTTTATGAGTGTTTTTATACTTCCAACTGACCAGTCTTCTCTCAGTTGCTCTAACACTCCTTGGGGCTTTGTCCTTGTCCCTTCTATTTTGAAATTTTGTCATCTGGTGCTTAGGCTGTCCAGCTTCTCCTTTTCTTGTGGATTTTAGCTGAAATGTCATCTGCTCAGAAAGATCTTCCATGAGGCCCTCATCTGGCAATTGTCTATCCCCAAGTCACTCTCTATCACATTATCCTGAGATTTATTTCTTACATTGCATGTGACTATATAAAACTATCTTGTTTATTTATCTTTTGATGCTTATGTTTCTCTTCATTTGTTCCCTATCAGAATGTAAGTTCCTTGGAAAGATTTTTGTCTTTCTTCTTGTTCACCAACCTGTGCCTGATATCAACTACAAAGCCTGGTAAATGGTAGGATCTGAAGACATGTTTGTTTAATTTCTGAATGTATGTACTCTGAGGGGGAGGTGGACCTATGTCAGTAAAGAGTAAGAGAAGCGAGGGACATACACAGAGCCTGGAAGGGACAGACGTCCAGGCTCTGGTCAGTATCTGTGCTGTAGAAACACGTGTGGTGGAAACTGGCTGGATTTTGGCCTCAGATACTGAGCACAATAAGGGTGGAGAGTGAGTGAGAATAATTAACAGACTAAAGTCAAGCCACTAAAGAGACTTTTGGCAAAAGAGTGGTCTGGTTATTAATGGTGTTTACATGAATGGTGGGAAGAGAAAGCACAGAATGCACTGGGTGTCTTTGAACTTTCAGAGTGCTTATTGCACCGACATCTGGCATGTCTGGAAAAAAATGCACAGCTGAGCAGAAGGCACCAGTTTCCAAGACATGTGGGTGACATGAAGTACAGTTCTGAGAAAAACCTAATTCAACCCAGAAAGCTCAGGAATGAACCCTTCAGAAATATTTAATTCCATGGTTATGAAGCACTTACTTGAGTTGAATAATAACTGGAGTGTTTTCCCCTGGCATAGGAAAGAGAACGACCTTTCTGTTCTTAAACATTTCCTAAGAATTGTGGCCTAGCACAGTGCATTTTGCTGACAGATGTTAGAAGGAACAGCAGAAACCAGGGGAGTTTTTGAAACAATTTAAAAGATTAAAAATTTCAGTTAAGAATTAAGTTGGTAATTTTGCTTTATCACTGATAAACATTTTATTTTTATAAAAATTTGGGCAAAAGTACTGTGGAAAAACTTTTTCTTTGTTCTTAAATTATGAGAGATTATTTCAATGATATTTATTGTCTGGAGAGAGATTTCTTAGGAGGCAAAACCACTTGCTATATTCTGTATGGAGACTTCCCCCTGGCTTGTGTTGACTGTAATCTCAGGGTAATCCTTTGAAATAAAAACCTATAAAAAATGTTGTGACAGGAAAAAGAGATAACATGTGTGGCAGAGGAAATGCAACTAAAGTGTTTATTTTTCTGATAACATAGGAGTGCGTATTCTTTCCCAGTTGTAGCATAGTGACTTAGTTCAGTGAACTATATAATCCTCTCTGGAGCTTAATTAGAAACTTTGTAAACAGGGTGCAAGAGGCCAGAATATGTGTGGATGAACACAGAAAAGGGTTTTCATGAAAACAGAAACTCCCCCTGAATCATCTTACAATGGGGTCTAATGACTTTGTAACTGAATTACCCAATTTAGGTTCAGAAAAGGGGATCTTCTGTTTAAATTTCAGAGGGATAAAATATATTGATCCATATTCTCCTAGTAGCTGACATTTAGGTTGTGAACTAAGGCACTGCAGTGGTTTCCTAAATTGTACCCTAATGAGCTGAAAGAGTTAATGCCCAGCTTCTCCCAAGGTGTAGAGAGACCCTGGTTCAGTTGAAAAAAACAACAATAATAAAAAAAAAAAATAGGCTATCAAGAAGGAATCTAAACTCACTGTTTTTTTGAGTAATTGTATGTTGTAGTCCCTCCACTGGGAAAGGGGTTCGGTGATGGCTGCAAATTGGAAGGTGGGAAACTCTCTGCAAGTGGGTCATGTGATTTCCCATCTCTTGAAAAGATGGAATCCATGTTTCTTCACTCAGATGATAAACTGAGGGCTCTTTTAAATATCTTTTTTCCTTTGGTTTTTCCATTCCCTTTTCCTTTCCTTTACATTTTGTTTTTCCCCTCTCCACTGGGCCTCGGTGATGGATTTTGACCTATTTACTCTGTCCTAATGTGAACCTTTACACTGTTAGTTGTTAGTTTATGTTTCCGTTTTGGAGGTTATTAAGGTTTAATGAAGACTGGTCTCTATTTTGAAACCCAGTTTGATTTATTAAAACAAACAAACAAATACATTATCATGATCAACAGAATCTGTCTGTTGATAATGTATTTTCTGGCAGTCTACTTTTGTTGAGCAAAACAGCCATGTTCTTTGCTCTGGAGTTCATAATCTAGTGTACCTAATAGTATTGAAGAACTGCATGACTGTTCTATAATTTTAGAGGTTCTAATAACCAGTGACAGAAAATTATTCCCTAAAATTAAAGTGTATTTTGCTATTCATGTGACTCACTTTTTAAATAAGTTATAACCACTTATATACTAACATTTATATTCAATTTAATGAATAACAGTACATAAATGGATATATATTTTTAAGTGACAGTTTGTGACCATAAAAACACAGAGTTGGTACTCAGTCAAATTCCTTCAGTAAACTCATTTTCAACTCACTACATCTCCCATTTCCTGAAATATGTTGGAAGATGGTTACACTGCATGCAAATAAATGTATGTAGAGTATGTTTTTCTATTTTTTGAACTTTTTACATCATCACATAATGATGATGCAAGTAATGTTGTGTGTTTTTCTGTGTTGGTTTGGTGGTTTTTGTTTGTTTGTTTTTTCCTCTTTCTTCATGTAATTGTGACTGATTAGGCTTGGGGAAGAGGGGAAAATGTTGATGCTCTCTTCCAATTGTGACATGTCATATGACATTATGTACTAAACTCCCTTTTGCTAATAAAGCACAAATTTGATGATGATTTAAGATGGATTAAAGAAGGCTCTTCTATCCCAAATAAACTGTCATTGCTTTCCAAGTTGCTTCAGAGGCCCCTTAACTCCTTATTTTAGCTAATGTTTTTGCCTCTTATATTTTAAGGTATTTAATTAGCATTTTTCCCTAGAACCTTCTACTTTAGATTAAGATATGACTTCTGCCCTTAGTGAACAATAATCTGAAGCAAAATGAAACAAGGACGAAAATGATTATAACACAAAGTAGAATATGATACATGCCATACACAAGTGCTAATGAAGTAATGCTTTTAAAGTGCTGGGCACAGAACTCTGCACAGAGTGTAAGTTCAGTAGATGCTGGTTCCTTTCTCTTTCTCACCATGATGGGGACAGGTGCATCTGGCTGGAGGAATAAATAAAGCCCCTACGGACAAGACAGCATTTGGGCTGGGAATGTGAGGAGATGTATGTGGAAAAGAAAGCAAATTAACTAGATTTGAAAGTAATGTAAGTATAGGAAGGAAGTTGAAACCGTTTTGGAAAGGTGGGCTGTGGCCTGATGTGTAGGGCCTTGCAAGTTAGGGGGAGAAATTTTAACTTAATTTGATCAATAGGTATTGAGGGTTTCAAAGTAAAAAGACCTGTGTCTTAGAGAAATATTCTGAAAGCTGTATGAAGACTGAATCAGAGAAAAAAGGGCAGAAAGATGATTTAGGAAATTAGTTGCATGAAATATACTAATAATTATAATCTTTACCATTTTACTTAATGTCTATTTTGAACCAGAATTCTTGCATAAATCATTTTCCATCCTGTCAGCCATCTTAGAATATAGATATCTCCATTTTTTTCTGGTTAAGAATTTGAAGCTTAGTGACTTACTCATGGCATAACTAAGTAATATATACCTTGACTTACATGAATCATAGTAATAAGTAGTGTATGCAACGTTCAAAGTCTACTATGGACTCCACAGTCCATAATACAATGTAGGATCCATTCCGCTTTTAATAAAATGTGATTTGGATAGGTCCCTCAATTTACCAAGGACTCAGTTTCTTCACATGAGGTAAATTAAACTTTAAAATCTAGAATCTATCTATACTCATACATGCAATTCTCATTATGGCCAATGGTGTGCATTTACATCCTAAGTGACAAGAGAATCAAGTAGAAAGTAATATAAGATTTCATCAGAACTTATTTTCTGACTAAGCTAACTCTTCAGGCTGAAGTATAATGAATTTGAGCAATTTCTAATAATGCAATTTTATAACTAAAATGATATTATAGGGAATTTACATCTGCAAGTCATACAAATTCTATAGGAATAAGATAATATTTAACCATAATTTTATGAGGTACTTTTAAAACATTCCACTCAATGATATTTCTTGTGCAGATATTCTGAAGTTAAAAAAAAAAAGTTTGAGGAAAAATATAAAGGCCCTAAACCCCTTAGTACTTCATTGCAACAAGGAAGCAAGAGCAGAGTTCATCAAAGAAATAATTGAAGACACCCTGGGAAGAGGGGACTGAGTTTTTCAAGTTTATCATAAATCATTCAATGCCTTTGGCAAAGCCTTGGTGGAAATTAGGAAACTGAATATTGTACTGTAATTTAAATTTTCACTTAGAACTTCATTCTGAGTCTGATGGGAATTTTACCCAAGAAAGGACTACAGAACTGAATCCCAAGAGACAGATTCTGTTGATCATGATAATGTATTGCCTTTAGCAAAAAGGTGAGCTGCTGTTTTGAGCCCAAATGAGAAGTGTTTTTAGAAGTGCCACATCTATTCCTTTTATACTGAGCAGGAGTAAACCAAGGGGAGGACATGAAATCTATTCCTCTCCTGGAAAAAGGATAAATGAGGGTACCTTTATTTGTATAGGATCTAACTTAGAAATCACCTCTGAAATCTGTATCAAGTGTTTCTAAATGGTATAGGCATGTGTATCAGTGATGGCTCAGTAGATCTAAACCTGTCTGAAAATCAGAGAAATTGGAAAATGTTTGTGTTCACTCACCTCTTGACAAAGGAAACAAAAACTAACACAGTAGGAAGCTATAGTTATCTTCTGACACATTATGTTTCCAGCCCCAAAATGTCACCTGAAACCCACTGAATGGAGATGAATGAAAACCAGCAGTGGTCCTGAAACATGGAAAAGGAGAAAAAGCCCCAGCTGCAAAAAAGGCCGAGGTTCTTCAAAGCTCAACAAGCTGTTGACTCAGACCTTTGCAAAGTCGAGAGCATGTGTTCTCTGCTAAGGCCAACGGTCTTATAATTGACCAGGCAGGGAAACTTAAAATCTCTAATTTGAGGTATAACTGCAACATGTGTATTCTTTGCAAGAAGCCCTTTGAGGGAAGTATTACAGTAAACCTTAGAAAGATTTTCCATTTCTCTGTCATCTGAAAATGTAAAGAAAGACTTCAACGCATATAATGTTTGAGAAAATTACCAGAAGCTTCCAGAATTCAAACTTACTCTGCTAGGGCTAATTCTACAAATTTTGTATCAAGTGTCCTATGAAACACTAACAAAATAATCCTTTAGAACTCATGAGAGTTGAAGACAGCTGATAAATGAAGATGAGTTATTAACTTTCTATTAATATCCTTCTCAGAGCTTTCCCGCATCACTGTTTTTGGAGTCAACATGAACTTTTTAAAGCACAAATATTTCTTAATGGGTAAAGTTGGAAATTCATGCTCATTTGAAACTGAAGATGGAAATAAGAAAATGGGAGCTATTGTTCATAACTTAAAAAATGTTTTTGGTTATTTGAGTCAATAGCATACTTTGAGACTGTTCTGTGATGATGTGAAGAAATATAATGGAGTTTAATGTGTGTGCTGGACCTCAGAATTTCTTCATTCTTCCTAGTTTCCTATTTTCATTGATTGCTTTGAATTAGTCTAGGTTAAAAACTTGGCTATCCTTCCAATAGGTGCACACAGTAACACTAGTGTCTTTCAAGATCCAGAAAAATTGATCTTGCCATTTTCATGAGATTAGTATGGCCCAGAGTTAATAGAGAGCACCAAGTTCTGTATCTGTTTTCCTATTTCAGAAGGGGAGTGTTAGTGCCTTAAATTATTGTTTAATTATTGTTATTACTATCATTTTAAATTATTATTGTCTTTTCAATAATAATAACAAACTCATAGGTACTCATTCAAACCGAAGTCACATTTTGAAAATTGTGTAGATAACTGTTGATTGGGAAGACAGGACTCTAAGTTAGATCACTGGTTTCAAAGGTGAGAAACTGGCAGGAAAGGAGAGAAGGGCTTCACATTAACTATCTACTTGGATAGATATTAAAATTAAAATAGGAGAATTGCATCTTGATCTTAAAGAAAGTAGAAAAAAATGAAACAAGTTTTAGGAATTTCTTACATTTGTGATAGGTATATTTTAGAATAGGCTATTGATATATTTACATATAAGTCCTTAGGTCTTTCTTTTCCAAAGATCTAACATTCCATAAAATATTTTTTTCAACCCCATGGAATTTAGATGTTGGTGAAATAGGTACAGAGACTAATATGTGTCCACATCTTTTCTAAAATGAAGCATTAACATTAGTCTAGGTAAATAGAATTCATTGCTCCTCATCACCAATTTATAGTTCATAATTAGATGAAAAATGGATCTTTTCTTATTTTTTCAATACTTAGAGCTGTCAGAGATCAATAACTGTCCCCTGGGGCTTCCCTGGTGGTGCAGTGGTTGAGAATCCACCTGCCAATGCAGGGGATACAGGTTCAATCCCTGGTCCAGGAAGATCGCACATGCCGTGGAGCAACTAAGCCCGTGTGCCACAAGTACTGAGCCTGTGTGCCACAACTACTGAAGCCCACGTGCCTAGAGCCCGTGCTCCACAACTAGAGAAGCAACCACAATAAGAAACCCGTGCACTGCAATGAAGAATAGCCCCCACTTACCGCAACTAGAGAGAAAGCCCCCGCGCAGCAAAGAAGGCCCAACACAGCCAAAAATAAATAAATAAAATAAATAAATTTATAAAAAATAAAAAAAATAACTGTCTCCTGATTAATAATAAAGTGACTCCCCTCAAAAATGAAATTATGCTGACTTTATTTTCCCAAGCTCTTGAAAGCCCTCTGGCAGGAAACCCAATACGATATATCAAGTGCTAAAGTGAAATTTGAATAAAATATTACACATTTACAGCTTCCCCTTTAATTCTGAAAACTTTATTTTTGTCCTGTAGGTATTATTTTCTGATATTTTAGCAGTAGTATGCAAAATATATAATTGGAAAAATACACTAGAAAAGTATTGGGACTATTAAGTTATATTAACAGCTTTCTCTAGCTTTATTTTTAAAAATTGATGCAATATATGTCATTTTAAATATTTTATTATACATTTAATCTGGTAAAGTAGGGCTTTGAAAATTTATTCTTGAACATAATATTTCTTAATGAGATTTTCATATATGAAATTAATTAGTATTTAGGACAAAGAAAAATAAGTGAATTTGTACTCCTATATGGTCAAGTTTATGATTTGTTGGTATATTAAAGTAAATAAATATAGTGCTTACACTAATATTTAGATTAATTCTACGTATAGTATAAAAGTGTGAATTGTTCAATTTTCCTAATTTTATTTTTAATATCATATGTTCTAATTATATATGTATCTAAGAGATCATTTTTCATATTTTAATCTTGTGAGGTATTAGTTTATAATGAATCTTGATCTTTTTGTTTTACAATTTTGAATGTTCCCAGGTAATTTAAACAGATTGATTGATTGATTGATTCATTTATTCATTCATTTATTCAGAGCTATGTATCACATGCCTAATAGGTACCAGGTACTAATCTAACTTCTGGGCATGCAATGGTGAAAAGTCACAGTTCTTGCCCTCCAACAGTGTGGCTGCCTCAGAGAATGATGGAAAAGCATATTTAAAGTTTAGCTAATACCTAAATTAAGGGACTACACACTGTAGGGATGTGGCTGGAGCAGAATGAATGAGGAAAAGAGGAATAGGAAGTTTATAGAGGTGGTTGGGGCGGATGGAATAGAGGCTCTTCTTGTCTATGTCAGGATAATTATCAACTCTGGGTTCTCATTTCTAAATGAGGCTAGTAATGCTGACTTCCCATGGTCTGCACAAGTATTCAAGAAAATATAGTGTTTAGGAGGAATAAGCTTGTCATCCATATCTATCTATCTATCTATCTATCTATCTATCATCTATCTATCTAATATATCTACATTTCATTTCTTAACTCTCATTCTCTTCCGTTTATCACAGCATTCATTGACACACAGTCTACTCTGGCCTTTGGCTGTGTGGACAGCAACTGAAAGGCACTGGAGAGCCAAGAGCCTCCAGGGATGGGACTCTCACATCTATTTGTGTCACATCATGCCATTTGCCTTCTTTTCTCATCCTGTGTCTCTTTTCAGTCTCTGGCACTCTGTCAACTGTTAGCCTAAAATCATTGTACTGCAGGGAAAACTTACATCCTGGTCACTTATAGGAGCATACCCTTAATGATGTGCTTTCTTTAAAAAAGTATGTAAAACGTGTGGAGACCTTGACCCTATCATGTATTATTAGTAGCAGGAAGGCCCTTACTTTGTTGAATCTTGTTTTATGTTATTCTTTTCTCTCAGGCTATGAAAAAGATTTGAGTCACTGTTATTGGAAAAAACAAGGTAAAGGTGAGTAAGTTGGTTCTCACTGGAACATGTGTAAATCATTTGATACTTCCTAGAGCAACTGAGTTTACAGTCTGTTATGAAACTATTTCCTATTCCACACTTGGTTACTCAGAGATCTGTTCACTTTGTATCTGGTGACTTCACTTCTGCTCAGTACTATGAAATGTATTTCTTAGAGAATATATGAGATTCATTCATTAATTTATTTGCCAGGTATTGTTTAATTTTATAGAGCTGTAAAAATTCTTAAGATTGTGACTTGGAAGATGGTCATACCTTGTCATCCTTCTCTGCAAATTTTTTTCTGACACTCTTTACCAAGGTAGATTGGGTCTCTCATCCTTTTCTTTTCAGCAAGTATCTGAGTGTGCCCAATGTGGTGTCAGATGCAGAGGGTACAATAGCATACAAAACTTGAGCTTTCATTGAACTTAGTGTCTTGGGGAGGGGGTATTGAAAAATAGTTCTGGTAAAGGAGAAATGCAGGCATCAGAGGAGAAATTAACAGAGGCACCGGCTGGCATGGGCAGCTCTGTGAATCTCTGTTGTGCTGTTCCTTATTTATCCACTTATCCTGCCACTTAAAATCTGCTATCAATAATTGAAAGAAGTTAGAGACTCAAGCTGGAAGAAGATACAGTTTGCCTTGTGAAACAAGAGAACATGCCCATGGGGGAGCTAGGGAGAAAGATCATCAGAGGACTTCTGTAATGGGAAAGCCCAGGAGCCCCTTAAAGCTGGTTTCTCAGAGATTCAACTTGGGTTCTGAATTACGTAGTTAGGTTTAATCTAGAATCAATCTAATAGGATAATTGCCAAATTATTCCATTCTACTTTATCCTCCTATACACTTCTATGTCCCCACTAAAACCAAAATGCGATAAAATATAAACACTCTCTTAGATAAAACTAGCCTCCTATTTGGTGGTACTTCAAGTTACAAGGACACTGATACAACTCCAAAATTGATACATAAAATTAGAAGCAATAAATAAAGCCAAAATTACAAAACATTTTTGGTGGGCTAATTATTACAAAGTTTAGACTTCCGCTAACCATTCCAGGAGTAGGAATTCCAAAGATAAGACCTTCAGCATAAAAGAAACTTAACCAAGAACAAACAAAAATCAAACGGTTAATAGGAATTCTAAAATTGGAGAATTTTTATAGTGTCAAGCATTAAAAACTATACCTGAATACCCCAAAGCAAGCAAATATATATATATATATATATATATATATATATATATATGCTTAGATTTGATTGATGTTACATATACATAACATGATAAAAATGATTAAAGGAATTTGAGACTGGATTTTTGGAATCTCAACAGAATTAGGACAAACTTTTGAATACTCATGCTCAAGACACTATTCTAAATAAAGAGGAAATTTTACTATCATTTATTTGAAAGTTTTAACCAATGATTGCACAATTCAGATACTGTAGATTCCAAAGTAGAATTTGTGTTTAAAAACATTTAAATATATTCACTGACATGTTAAAATACCATGCTATTTAGGAATGAATACGTGATTTATTTTAGAAATAAATATATATTTTGTCGTCACCCTTAATTTCTTTAATTGCTTCCTGTATTTGCCTTTTGGGACATTGAACTCTTCCAGCTCCCAGATTATTTCCTTCCTAACTGACTACTTCTCAGTTCCATTTGTTCAATTCTGTGTATCTCCTTGAACTCTAAATAATTAGTGCCCAAGACCTCAGTCTTTGGACTTCTCTTCTCTGTTGGCCCGCATAACCTCAGTCCTAAGACTTAAGATGTCTGTAGTAGGGACTTGTCTGACCTCCAGACTCCTATATACCAGTACTTATTCAATACTTCCTCCTAGATGTCTAATATCCAAACTCCTGCCCCTCCTGCCTCTCCCAAACCTGCTTCTCCCCAAATTTTCTCCAGTTAGTAAATGGCAATGTTATCCTTCCATTTGCTCAGGTTAAAGCTTGGAGTCATTCTTGATTTTCTCTCATACTTTTCATCCAATTTACTAACAAATCCTATCTACTGTAACTTCTAAATTTATCGAGAATCCAGCTTCTTCATTTTTCCTCCATTGATGATACAAACCTGCATCGACTCTTATCTATATTATTTCAAAAGATTTAACTCGTGTCTTTGCTTTCATTCTTACCCCCAAATGTCTATTCTCCAGATAGTTTAGGTGCTCCTTTCTAAGCCATGAGGCAGATCATGTCATACTTTGGCTTAAAATATTTTAATGGCTTCCCATCTGAATCAGGGTAGAAGCCATTCAATGGATCCCCACCTGCCTTACCTTCTACTTCTCCCCCGACCATCACCATCTCTCTGACCTCATTCATTCTGCTATCAGCCACAGTGACTTCTCCATTGTTCTTCAAACACTTCAGGGAGACTCTTGTCTCAGGGATTTTCACTTTTTTTTGCTGTGACTAGAACATACTCCCCTAGCAATTAGCTACATGTTTTACTGTCTCACTCCTTCAGGACCCTGACTCACATGCCATATTTCCAAGGAGCCACTTCCTGCTCACTCCTTCTTTTCTGCTTTATCTTTCTTCCTACTGCTTATCATCAACTAAAATACTACATGCTGTACTGTATCTTCCTACTATAATGTAAACTCCAGTGGGGCAGATATTTGGTCAGTTTGGGTCATTGCCATTTCTCCATGGTGAAACTATAATTCTAGAGAAAAATGACTATTATGCACACACTAAGAAGCATGCATATTACACATTCAATAACTGAGTGAGGCATGTAACATAGTGAGGACTCCATGTGGACCTGGCTTTGAAATAAGCCATAAAATGACTTAAGATCAAGACTTCTGATAAGATAAAATCGTTAAAGAGTTCAAAGATGTAATGTTTAAATAATCATGAAAAAAGTCACAAAAATTTATTCCTCTGAAAATATCATTTAAGTTTAAAATGTTTGCTACTTACGTTAACATGGAATTATCAGCAGAATTCAATGTGTTAATAAGTCATCAAGAATACCCAAGAATGATGAAAGAAAATTCCAGAGTCAAATCTGTCTTAAATGGAATGGATAGCTGACTATCATAGAATTCCCATAATCCACAGTTTGAGACAATTTCTCACGACCATTAAAAAATCTCTACAGGTCCCAAGGGACTCCAAACTGAAGCAGGCCAGACATCATGGATTCCATGCAAAATTAGGTATGACAATTCATTAAAAGTATATTTTGGGGAGAACTGATGATTCTCTTACATTTGGAGCTGCGAAGCAAAAAAAGAGATGAAATCCTAACATCACATTTAACTGGCTGACATCCTTTCCGTTACTTTAATAAAAAAAGGATTTCCAGTGCCACAATACTATATTCACTGTCAAACATAAGACTGGTGTGTACGAATAGGAAATAAGTGGAGATGTCCATGTAAATCTTGCGAAGTTGTGCATATTTACAAATTCTCACGGCCCAGCATTTTGCATTCCTGGTAACAACAACTTCTGAAATTTAGGACTGTTTGTTTACAACTTAGGAATATGTGTTTTATTTTTCCTGATACTAATGGGACTTATTAGTAACAACATCATCTTATTGTGAACACAAACATTTCTCAATAAATTTGAAGCTTGATGCTTTGGAAAAAGGAAATGCCATCTAAAGGACAGAGCCTGCAAACTGAAATATGATGCAGCAAGGTAATTATTGAAAATGAAACTGATCCCATTATTGAACCAATCAACGTTGCAGTTTGGGGGTTAATTTTACCTGCTAATGAGTATGTCACTCACAACTGCTAAGGTTTGAAATTCAGATTTTGTATGTTTTACCAACTTAGACATGAAGGCAGAGATTTGACTGCATTTCCCTGCCCCTATCTGTGTTCTTAACTTAGGTAAAAGCTTTGTTAGGCAGGCCAACTGCAGCCTTAAGTATTTTAGCTCTTCTTTGCTAGATAAAGTCAAATTGCCATGGAGTAATAATTGCTCAGAAATTGAACTATAAGCAACTCTGTCCATACAGTGTAGCATCAGACAAATATTTCAAAGGGAATATTGAAACTTTGAGAAGCACAAATGATCTTGGCTGTGGAAGTCTTAGGATCTCAACTTCAATCACAGGGAATAGGACCTGCTTAAAAACAATCATCTCCACACACATGGAAGCCTGAAGCTGGACCTGCATAACCACAGACAGTGCCTGTCAAGTCAATGGAAGGTGTCCCTTAAAGCAGGAATACACACTTGGATACCGAGGCAGCATTTGGACGATTTGTGGCACAGGATCAGAAATTGCTTCAACTTGTTTGAAAGGAAAGAGCAACATACTTTAGAAAAAGAACACAAAATCCCATGTGATCTTGATTCTTGGAAACACCTATTTTCTTAGTAAATGTAAAGCACGGAGGAGTGCATCTTATATTATTTACTCCTGGCCGGGCGTGTGTGTCAGAGTGGAAGGGCTTTTTTTGTGCTGGCATACGGGATTGGAATGAGACAAAAAGGACAACACAAATATTCCATTGTTTGCCTCTGTGGACAGAGGGGCTGAAGATAAAGGCCTTAAAATGCTGGAGAAGCACTTTGGTGGACCTGCTGGTGAGAAGCGCCAAATGCTCTCTTCCCCTTCTCCCCAGCTTGCTTTCATTTGTCTGGAGCTGAAACAAAAGATAACATTCAAAGCACACACACACAAAATGAGAGAAAGGTGATGTGGCAAGTCAGCGTTGTAAACGCGCAGAGTATTCCTATAATATTTACAAAAAACGAGAACCTACTCAGAGCCCCCCCATCGCCATGCATACACCCTCAGTTAAAACGATGCCCCTGATAGCAGGCAGTATAATCTGCATTTTATTTCGCTCACGAGGAAAATAACAAGTTACTCAGGCCTGTGGCACTCATGAGTGATATGGGGCATGTAATATCCTTTCCACTGAGTTTCCTATTATTAAGCTTGAAATAAGGAGTTCAGAATTAACTGTGACAATGATTTTATCTAGTGTTGGCATCACCATTAGCTTTTGCAGTTTACTGCTAATAAAACTTAAAATTTGCTATTACTTCTAATAACCTTCTTGCCACCTTAGCTGTAGAAATTAGACAAAGAACGCTGCTGACATGTGGCTAGTTACATTTTCTGGAAGTGTAGAAAACTCCGATGACAACAGTGACTGTTATTTACCAAAGTATAATAAAACCAGGCCCTGCTGGCCTTGGGCAGCATAATTTAAAGCACCTGTTCCTGGGGCTTGAAGAGGCCTGTAAAAGAACAAAGCATAAAATTCTGGTTTCAGTTATTGTTGTTCCAAACATCAGAGTTTTCTTTCATAGCGATCCAGTAGATTCTAAAGTAGGAAAAATAACTGGTGACTAGGCTGACATGAGTGAAATGAAATATTAAAACAAGTCATTGGTTAACTCAGAAACCCAGATGTATTCACCTGAAGCATTAAAAAATGATGCAGTGATAGACACATCTGTGGGTTTGATCACTTTCTATCAAATCTCTAGTCTCATTTAGCTCTTCCTCTGTGATATTGGACATTACTCTTCCCTGATGATTAGGGTTGTGAATGCTGTCAGGTGTTAATACTGTCAGAAGCAATAATATCTTTTTGGATGTTCTGACTTTGGTCATAGCTCATATCTATCTAGGAACCCACTCGCAACAAAATTCCCCTAAATAAACAAATAAGACATAAATGAGACAATGGACTTAAGCATAGAGAAAATAGTAATGAGTCTTATAGAATACTTAAATTTTAAAAAATATTTTCTTTTTTTAAATATTTTATTTTGTATTGGACTATAGTTGATTTACAGTTTGTTGTGTTAGTTTCAGGTGTACAACAAAGGGATTTAGTTATACATATATGTATATCTATTCTTTTTTCAAAATTTTTTCCCATGTAGCTTATTACAGAATATTGAGCAGAGTTCCCTGTGCTATACAGTAGATCCTTGTTGGTTATCTATTTTAAATATAGTAGTGTGTATATGTCAATCCCAAACTCCCAATTTATTCCTCTCCACCATGTTTCCCCTTTTGTAATTATAAGTTTGTTCTCTGTGAGTCTGTTTCTGTTTTGTAAATATTTCATTTGTCTCATTATTTTTTTTTGGTTCCATACATAAGTGATATCATATTTATCTTTCTCTGTATGACTTATTTCATTTAGTATGATAATCTCCAGGTCCATCCATGTTGCTGCAAGTGACATTATTTCATTCTTTTTATGGCTGAGTAATATTCCATTGTGTAAAAGTACCACATCTTCTTTATTCATTCATCTGTCGTTGGACATTAAGGTTGCTTCAATGTCTTGGCTTTCGTAAACAGCACTGCAGTGAACATTGGGGTGCATTCTTTCGAACCATAGTTTTCTCTGGATATATGTCCAGGAGAGGGATTCCTGGATCATATGGTAGCTCTGTTTCTGTTTTTTTAAGGAATCTTCATACTCTTCACTATAGTGGCTGTACCAAGTTACATTCCCACCAACAGTGCAGGAGGGTTCCCTTTTCTCCACACCCTCTCCAGAATTTATTGTTTGTAGACATTTGATGATGGCCCATCTGACTTGTGTGAGGTGATATCTCATTATAGTTTCGATTTGCATTTCTCTAATAACCAGCAATGTTGAGCATCTTCTCATGTGTTTTTTTGCCATCTGTATGTCTTCTTTGGAGAAATGTCTATTTAGGTCTTCTGCCCATTTTTTGATTGGGTTGTTTGTTTTTTTGATATTGAGTTGCATGAGCTGTTTGTAAATTCTGGAGATTAATCCCTTGTCTGTGGCCTCATTTGCAAATATTTTCTCTCAACCTGTTGGTTTTTGGTTTCCTTTGCTATGCAAAATCTTTCGAGTTTAATTAGGTCCCATTTGTTTATTTTTGTTTTTATTTCATTACTCTAGGAGACAGATCAGAAAATATATTGCTGCAATTTATGTCAAAGAGAGTTCTGCCTGTGGTTTCCTCTAAGAGTTTTATAGTGTCTGGTGTTATATTTAGGTCTTTAATCCATTTTGAGTTTATTTTTGTGTATGGTGTTAGAGAATATTCTATCTTCATCCTTTTACATGTAGCTGTCCAGTTTTCCCAACACCACTTATTGAAGAGACTGTCCTTTCTCTATTGTATAGTCTTGTCTCCTTTGACATAGATTAATTGACCATAGGTGCATGGGTTTATCTCTGGACTCTCTATCCTGTTCCATTGATCTATATTTCTGTTTTTGTGCCACCACCAAACTGCTTTCGTGACTGTAGCTTTGTAGTATAGTCTAAAGTCAGGGAGCCTGATTCCTCCAGCTCAATTTTTCTCTCTCCAGATTGCTTTGAAAATTGTTTTTAATCACAGAGAAAAGAATGAGTCAATCACCAGACTTTATTTTTGGGAATCTGTGTTAAAACCAACAGGTTATGCCTGGCATGTCAATTCCTTCCCTCTCACATTTTCATCTCAGGGCACTTTGTGATATTGGAAAGTTTACTGTTGACTCTCATTGGGCAGTGTGATTATTTGGTGAGAATGCCTGCCTTCCAGAAAATTGGGGAATCAAAGTGAAGAAAGAAGTTTTTCTCCTAAGATATTCCGTTGAGGATGTTCTCTTTGTCAGCAAGTGAGAAGTCAGAACCCCTAACAATGGTCAGTGTAAGGGCTGTAAGTGGCAATAGAGTTGCTACAAGCTCTTGAGATTTCCTGAGCTGTGAATGAGTTGTTTATAATTGTAGGAACAAGCTCAGACCATTCTCAGCCTTTACAAAATTGATAATGGCTGCAGTGTATGGTGGCACTTTCTTCTTCAAGCAACTTTAGGGTTAACCTTTTCCCCGTTGAGCACTGTAATCACATCCTGAGTGAATGCTAGGCATGCACCCATTTCTCCTTGCTCTTAATCCTTATTCTCTCTCAGTCCAATATTCACTGAAGATGTAAATGCTCTTATACTACTTTTTCTGTGCTAGTCTTTTTGAACAACATAAGGGGGTGTAGAGGTGCCAACACTAGGTCTAATTGAGAGTCTCCGAATAGAGAATGTGGGAAATGACTGGGGGGAAAATTCTGAAGGAAGCTCTTGGAACTGGGCAGGATATTCAATGGTACTCTCTTGTTATGACTTTCCTGGTGACCCAGGAAGTTTTTCTTCTGACTTTTGTTAATGTTTTCAATTCTCTCTCTCAGCTCTAGGAAATGTTATCTTGGTATTTTGAGCCAGGAAGGAATAGTGTCTTTCTTTAGTGAGCCAGGACTTCATTTGCTGTGGATGTGAACTATTCTTCTCACATCTGGGATTCATTTGTTCAACCACAAAATGTCAGTTAAGAAAGAAAGAATTTAGTAGAGAAAGTGATATTCAAGGCCAGTCCATTCTGAGTTGGCTGGAAATTGGGTTAAGAGATAGAAATTAACTGAGAATCAGGTGAACACTACTGATGGCTGTATTGTGAAAAAGGAAGCCCATAACTCTTGACCCGCATTGCTCACCCCTCAACTTACGATCTATTCCTCCTCATTTCAGAGTCCCCATCCCAGGCTCCTGCCTTCAATCCAACCACTTTGTCTCTGAAAATTCCATTTTTTGCTCCTCTAAGTTACGGACATGAGGCTTAGGGAAGAGGATATCTTATGCCATGCCCCGGGAAATTTGTTTCTGACATGCCCCAACTTAGGGATGGTTGCACGTTCCCAAAGTATCCTTGTTTGAAAACTGTTTAGACTCCAAGCAGAACCATTAGAAATTAAATTGTCACTAGATGTGATATCACTCATATGAAATAATGCATTTTAGGTTTCCAAAATGCCTCCTTTCAACAGATCTCTGGAAAATACAATTGATTCATAAATTGTTTTTGCAAAACTGCTGATTGTGCTAATTTCTATAGATTGCCTTAGATTTTATTACCTCTTGACAGCTATAGGTAATCTGTGTTTGTTGAATTCTTCTTTATTATTATTTAGTTGTAAAAAAACTTCTCTAAACTCCTTATTCGTCCCATAAAACACTGCTGAAATTGTACCTACTTGTCCCCAAATTGCTTTCTACTCTGGTAGCTACTATGCACTTGAACTATTCATTTCAATTGCTGAACCACAGAAATAGGTATCTTTTATTATATATACAAACAGCTTTCAATCTGCTAATTAGGGTTAATTAGAGGGCAATTGAACTTTACTCTGCCTGTGTCTTTCTCTCTTTAAACTGGAGGCTGATGGCATTTTGCAGACTAATTGAATGAGCAGCCTTCCCGAGCCTCGTTCTCTTTTCATTACGCTGCTGCTACCATACATACATTTTCTTGCCAGTGTTGGTGTATAGAAACTCTAGGAGTACAACTGTGCTTATTACACAATGCTGAGGGAGACTAATTTAAGGTGACTGGTTAGAGCTTGACTGGTTTTAAAGGAAACCTTCAGTGTGGGGTGGGAGAAAGAGGTGTGGCTAGGCAAACCCTTAGAATTCACTTATTCTCTGTGTTATTTAGAGATATTTTTCTCTCTAAAAGTAATGGTGCTATACTTTTGCTACTCTGCTCCATATTATTAACTGACATGATGCCCCTTGTTCCTTTTATCAACACTGTGGAGTGGACAGTTTTCTTTCCCCAATTTCTTTAAGAAACAGAAGCTTACCTGGAGAAAAAACATGGCCCAGTAGGAAAAGCATGGTCTTTGGAGTCAGACAGCCTGGCACTCAGTTTCTGCTCCACCCTTTTGATTGTTTACTTTGGCACGTGACTGAAACACTTGGTGTTTCATTTCCCCTCATTTGTTTATGGAATGATAGTACCCAAAGGTTTGATGAGAGTCAGAGTTAAGAGTTAAACCGAGTGAGCTCAAGATTCACTCATCCTCAATCACCAAGCTCTCATTGAAATTCTACTATGTGACACATATTTTAAGACGTTAGAAACACAAAGATAAAAAAGATGTTCCCCATGTAGTCCAAGGAGTTTTGATACAGTGGAGAAGATAGTCAAGGTAACAGAAAATCACAAGACAATGAGATAAGCCCTGTGATGTGTATGGTGACTATAGAAGGACAGAGGTGGGTCACCTCATTCAGCTTGCAGGAATTCAGGAAGAGATCCTGGAGAGTGAAAATTAAGTTGCGTCTTGAAAGAAGGGACAAGTTAACCAAATCAAATGACAGGTGAGGCTAAGGCAGCAATACTCAAGGAGAAAGCGAGGAATGGCAGAATGTCATGAAGATAATTCAGGGAATTATAAATATGAGTTATGGATGAGAACATAGGGTTTGGGGGAGTGGTCAGAGAAATAGATGGAGTAAGGGGCAGGAGAGGTTTGGAATAGTAATTAGGAAGGAACAAATTCAGGATTTGAATGCAGATTTTCTCTTTCTATTTTTTAAATTTTCAGGCCCTATTGTTAACGCAAATTCGTGCACCAGACGCACAGTGAAGCCAAACAAACTGAAACGTCGGGGTTTGGAGCAGAGAAAGGTTTATTGCAAGACCATGCAAGGAGATGAGTTGGTTCTTGCCCTGAAAAGCCTCGAGCTACCCGAAGGATTTTGGCAAAGCATTTTTAAAGGCCAGGTGAGCGGGGGTCACAGGGCACTGTGATCAACTTATGCACAATTCTCTGATTGGCTGACGGTGAGGCAGCAGGGTGATGTCACAGGGGTTAACATTATCAGTCCTTAGGCTCCAGGAAGCCTGGGGAAATGTGCTCATGGTCATCAAGTAGTTCTTCCATTTGGTGGTGGGTTTTCACATCTGCAAAATAACACAGGATAATCAAATGCTATTATCTAGGTACTTCAGAGAGGAGCTAAAGCAGAGGATAAGGGGGAAGACCTGTCCCAGAGAGGCCCCATAGGGTCCTGCTTGGTTACACTATGATCTTTTTTTAAAATATTTTTTTATTGAAGTATAGCTGATTTACAGTGTTGTGCTAGTTTCAGGTATACAGAACACTGATTCAGTTATACATATATAATATATACATATATATATATATATACATATATGTGTTCTTTTTCAGATTCTTTTCCCTTATAGTTTATTACAAAATATTGAGTAGAGTTCTCTGTGCTATACAGTAGGTCCTTGTTTGTTACCTATTTTATATATAGTAGTGTGTATATATTAATCCTAACATCCTAATTTATCTCTCCCCCACCACTTTTCCCTTTGGTAACCACAAGTTTGTTTCCTATGTCTGTGGATCTATTTCTGCTTTGTAAATAAGTTCATTTGTATCTTTTTTTTTT
This sequence comes from Orcinus orca, assembly GCF_937001465.1. Taxonomy (NCBI): domain Eukaryota; kingdom Metazoa; phylum Chordata; class Mammalia; order Artiodactyla; family Delphinidae; genus Orcinus; species Orcinus orca. The sequence continues at coordinate 139,736,174 of NC_064559.1, forward strand.
TTGAATCTACATGTAAGTGATCTCATATGATATTTGTCTTTCTCTGTCTGCTGACTCCACTTAGTATGATAATCTCCAGGTCCATCCATGTTGTTGCAAATGGCATTATTTCATTCTGTTTTTAGATTTTTCTGATTCAAACCCTATCCTTTCCATCTCAATCCCCTCCCAGCTCAGCACGTGTGTGTGTGTGTGTGTGTGTGTGTGTGTGTGTAGTCATATGTTGAAATGAGTCCTTCAGTATATTTTTACCACTCTAGAGATGGTACTTTTCTTTACAGCTAACATGTGGATACACATTATAATACTGTTCTAATGGAACCAAAATGTCAACATACTTTGAGAGAAGCCTTTAGCTATATTTTTACTTACCATTATCTGTACTTTAAAAGAAGAACAATTCAAGCCCTTAGAAGCTGTTTGTGAAATAGTCAAGCTTCAAAAAGTTGTCTTTGATGAGACAGAGTACAAGCAAAGAAGAGAAAGCAAAGCAGACTTGGTCAGCATGTAGTTATCATTTTATCTGAAATGAGAACCAACCATCCTAATGGACTTAAGAACTGCCAATATTTCTCCAGTGAATGGCAATTTCTAGAGAGAATTTTGCAAGTAGGCTACTTTTTGCAGTTGAATTATTATACATTTAGACTCATAGATAGGTGAATAATGGATAGATAGATAATAAATCTATATAAGGAAGTAGCTGTTACATTTGTCTTTTAAAACACAATTAATATGTGTAATATAAGACCTGGATTCTGTAAAGAATGTAAATTTTCTGGCCCAGAATGTCCCTTTCCTAATAAAAATAGATAAACTTGTGTATTTCAAGTGAGACCTTTTGGTATTTTAATTTTCCAACCTAGCCCATTTGTTTGCAGAAGGCACAATGAAAGCATCTAAAAATGAAAAAATAAATAAATACACAAAACAAAAATAACCTACCCATATCTAATACCTAATGTATTCAAATATTTATAATAGATGGGCTCCTTACAAGTGTGTGATTTAGAAAAAATAGCTTAGAGTGCATACATATTTTACCCATGTTCTGACAAACATATGACACTGGTATTTCTCCCCTTATGGATATAACAGATTATTTTATAATATAGTCTAGAAGTGAATGTCTTTAAAGCAAATTTGTATTTCCTGTTGTTTTTCTTATAAACTTGAAGAATATTTCCATAGTTCAAATGTAAAGATTTCTTTTTTTTTTTTTTAATTAATGGGGCCTCCAGGGGAGGTGATAAGGAGGTTAGTCATTCCCATGGCTCCTGGGAACACTATTACAGTATTTGTATTTCATGTAATGTAGTATTTGCTAAGAAGGTGAAGGGAGAGGTTAACAGATTCCCATCTTTTTTGTACTATTTTCTTTAATTTTGTTTAACTTCTATTCCTCAAGATCTTAACAGGTTTTTTCCGTGCATATAGATATTCTTATTTCACACTCATAACTCCCAAAGCCAAACATTCCTCTTAACTTTGTCAGGGGATGCCGTATATACAGCAAAAGGATTGTATGTGGCTGAAGAACTCCAATTATATTGCCAAGTCCATAAGCACAGTGTATACATCTGAAATAAAATAAGACTCTACATACTCCTGTGATGGGGTATTTCCATTTTCTCCTCCAGATCATTTCTAGGTTTCTCCCCTTGTTCTATATCCCTGGAGGCTGATTTGAAGGGACTGTGAAAATGAGTTTCTTTTCCTCTAGCTTTCAGCGGGATCAGTCAATGGAAGGCGCTGGTAGGAAACTGGAGGACATGAGGAAAGACAATTGGAGTATTTATTCCCTTGGCTCCTCCCACTGGTTCATGGGTTGGCGGCGTCCAAGTTCCCCTTCCCCTGGCCACAGCTCCTATTGGGCAACCCTCCCTTCAGACACAAGCCCCACCCTACCCCTAACATTCCATCCTAGTGTTGCTTCAGCCCTGGTGGTGGTTGGGGGCTCAGGGGTGCCTGCTTCATCCTCCCCGGTTGGCTTCCCTTAACCCTGTCCACCATTTGCGTCTTCATTAAAACTCTCTTTAATCACTTCTTTTGAGTGTGCCATCTGTTTCTTGTCAGAACTCTGAATGATACAAGTTCCTAAAGCACAAAATAAAGAAAACAGTGGAAATAAATATCAAATTTAGGTTTCAAAGCAGGTGAAATTTGTTTTCCTGCATCAGTATACTGAGTATACTGATGTATACTCAGTATACTGTGTATAACAAATATATGTAAATATGAAGTACATGATCCCTGAAAAAAAGAGGTCTGGTTAAGAATCGTAAATTATTAGTATTACACCATGTTTAGCATTTGCTGTACATTAATAATATGCAAGAGGCACCAATTTGCACTGAAAAGTAAATTGTTTTTCTTCTGCCCTGGAAAACCGTTTTTTTCTAAAATACATCAAAATTTTCATGCAAAGAGATATACAAAAGATGGCATATCAGAAGCCAATCCCAGATAGCTTGAAAGCCACAGTACTGATCACTTTGGAGGCTCTTCAACATCTTCTTCAGAACACTCTGATGATGATAAAACTCTGCCGTCTCCTAAATAGGCCTGTGCTTAAAAGACAAGCTTCATCTTGTAATGACTTGCCGCTAACTCCATTAATGCAATTTGGAGGGGGTGTTGCTTTGTTTCATTTTGTGGCTCATTTCTTTCTACACCCTGCCTTGGTCTCCAGTGCTGCTTCCTGCCATAAGTTAGAAATGAATTTTTTTAAATAAGCACTTGTACTTTGAACCATAAAACAAAATCTGAAGCTGAAATCAAAGGAAGAAGGTAAATTACTTTTAGTGCTCAACAAAGAAACTTTCACTTGGCTATTTCCTGTTGTTTTGAAACTCTGAAAATCAATACAGAAACATATCATATGCTGAAGGCAGGTCATCTGTGCACTAGGTGTTTTTAACAGTTGGCTTTGAAGGGGATACTTATGCCCCCTTGACATGAATCTACAGTTCTTTGCACTAAGTGTCCCCATGAAACTACATTTTTGCTCAGGCTATCCATCTCAATGGTTATTACTTTTTACTGTTCCAGGCTCCCATCTTCTATTATAGATTCACTGATAGATCAATATGACAGAGGCAAGATAAAAGTCAGTTAGCTGCACACGTCTATTATGAGCCTGAAAATTCAGACACACATTTCTCCTGACAGAAGGCAGCCACATAACTGAGTCGCTACGTGTCTGGGTGGTTTTCTAGTCCTTTTTGTACAAAATCACATTTCTTGACATCATTCTTAATTTTGAGGTCCTTATGGCCTGTCAGTGGGTTAGGAGTGAGTGGTTCCCTAGGGGAGAGAGTGATTTTAAAATACAATCTTCACTTTTGAAAGGAGAGAACAAAACACATTTGCTGCTACACCGAGGCAGTAAAAGGGAGTGCTGACATGCTCAGTTTCTAAACCACAGGCAAGTGGACTGTAAAACCAAGTGACGGGTCAAAGTCAAGAGAAGAAGATTTGCAGTCCTCTACAGGGTCATGGCTGTGAGGAAACTGGATTTGGGTTGGTTGGAAACCTCATGCTCTCTCTGGGGTTGATCACCTCAGCTATTAATCAGCAACCATTTTGAGAAAGAAGTAGAAATCTGCCAAACATTGAAGCCACTGTCTCCAAGATGGTCTATCATATGTCACAGCATAAGGAAGAAGAGTGCTCCAGCGATAACTCAAAGCCTGAAGAAATTGGTAGAAAAAGAGGCTGAGATTCAAATTGTTTCACATTTTAAGATTTTTAGCTCTTATTGCAAGTTCTCATGGTTAGAATCCTGACAAAAGATGTGAAACTTGAAAAGTCCATCAAAGGTCTTTAGAAATTCAACTAAAATGTAGACCTTTTAATTCATTAACTTAGTGTCTCATGCATGGATTTAATGAGCATTTATTGAGTTCTTACTGTATATCAGACACTGTATAAGGTGCTAAGGTTAGAAAGAGCCTGGTTTCCCTGCTCTCAAGTAACTTATGGTCCAGGACAGAGACAGACAGGATAACAGGAAATGGTATGAAAAATGCACACAGACAAAGCAATTCATTATTTTCATAAAGACTTATCTAAAATCCATACACATTTATGTACCCAAAGGACACATTACAGCAGTTGGCTATGGGGCGTGAGGGGAGGAAGTGGCAGGAAGAAATGGGGATAAAGGAACAATAGATGAATGAAGAGAAAAAATGAATGAATGATAGTGAAAAAAGAAAGGCATTGCACAGACTGCTAATATTCCACTATGAATTGAGCTTGGAAAAAAGCAAAAAAAACTAGAAATGATTAGGTTGTGGGTGTGTGCACACATTGTTGCTCACAACACAGAGGGGACACTTAGCCTACCTGGGTTTAGGGAAGGTCTCCTGGCAGAGGCAGCCCTCAAGAGATTTCCAGAGGATGAACAGGGTAAAGAGAGGTCAGCAAAAAGATATCTGTGTCTATGTAAACACTGAAATATTTATCTTTTATTGTGGTAAAAAAAAAAAAAAAAACACGAGATCAACATTCTTAACAAAGTTTAGTGTTGTTCACAATAAGCCCAATGTTGCACAACAGATCTCTAGAACTTTTTCATTTTGCACGACTGAAACTTTCTACCCACTGAACAGCAACTCCCCGTTTCCCCCCTCCCCCCAGTATATTTATCTATTTTCAATTTTAATTTCTCCCCCTCCAACCCCTCACGAAGGAACACTTATTTGAAGACGTGAGGGAGAACAGCAAGTAGTTTACTACATCAAAGGGGTGGGCTGGCAAGATGTCACGTGATTGTCAGATCATCAAAGGCCTTAAAAATTCCACTAAGAAAATTTGATCTGTAACAAAGGAAGCCAATGTGATTTTTTGTGTGTAAGGGCATGAAATAGTAAATATATCCACTTCACAGCCATCACTCTGGGAACAATTAGGAGGACCAACCTAACAAAATCTGGCAGATCCATACAATGGAAGGAACGGTTCAACCAGTCTGGAAAATGTGGTCATTTAGACAAAAATAAAAAGGGCCATGGTGGGAGTGGGAGAGGGGTGGTATGACAGGCTCCCAGGTGAGAAGGAAGGTCAGAGGGGCAGGGCAAGTGACAGGGGTGGGGAACGTCCATTTACTCAGTTTCACACAACTTAAACCTCACACCTGCTGATTGAGGAGAGGCCGTGAACATTTAGTCAGGAGCACCTCCGAGCACGCCCGGCTTGGCTGTAGTTTACACTCTGAAGTTGGTTTCCATGTGTAAACCCTAAGAAATGACAAGTGGTATCCTTCCTTTTTCAAACATGGATCAGTTTTAAGAATAAGCGGAACATGAGTGAGCATAACAGAAAACAAGATAAGGAAGGCAGAGCTGGAGCTCTGTGAAAATCAGTGTCTAGTACTTAATGTCACAAATTCTCCATTATTTCATTTTTTAAATGTGTTGAATATAGCAAATAAGCATGTGGGTCTAAAGAAATAATACTAAGAGTTTTGTTTCATTTTGGCTATAAAGATCTTCCAATCAGTACCAACATTTCTATGAAAAAAAGAACCACCGAGGTCCAGGGATTTGAGAGGGATAGAAAAAAAGGCCAACAAAAAGACAAAGTCATGCTTTGGTCAGAGATGGGATTTGTGTTTGTATATTTTTTTAAACAGCTTTATTGAGATATAATTTATATACCCAAATCATCCATTTAAAGTTTACAGTCAAAGGGGGTTTAGTATATTCACTGAATTTGCAAACATCACCACACCACAATCTAATTTTACAGTTTTATCACTCAAAAAGAGATGCTTGTACTCATTAGCAGTTACTCTCCATGCCCTATCCTAGCTCTAGACAACCTCTAGATTTGCCTATTCTGAGCATTTTATATAAATGGAATCATACAGTATGTGGCCTTTTGTGACTGGCTTCACTTAGCATAATGTTTTCAAGACTCATATATGGTCACATATATTAGTACTTCATTCCTTTTTATTGCTAAATAATATTCCATTGTACGGATATGCCAGATTTTGTTTATTCATTCAACGGTTGATGGACATTTTGAGTTGTTTCCACTTTTCTGGCCATTTGTGTAATGTTCTTATGAACATTTATGTACAAGTTTTTGCATGGATCTAGGTTTTTATTTCCCTTGGATATGTATCTAAGAGTGGTATTGCTTTGATTAACATTTCATTGAAGTGTTAAACTGTTTTCCAAAGTGGCTGCCCCATTTTACATTCCTACTAGCAAAATGTGAAGAGTAATTTCTCTACATCCTAGCTAACATTTGTTATTGTCTGTCTTTGATTATAGCATCCTAGTGGGTATGAAGTGGTATCTCATTGTGACACTGATTTGCATTTTCCCGTATGTTTATATTTTAAATCTATTGGCTCAATCTCCTTTTTATTATTTAGAATATATTTCTTTAGCATTTTTAAAATCTTGTAAAACTTTGTGAAAACTCTCCAGTGCTATTTGTAACAAATAGTATAAAACTTATAGGCTTGAAACATTAAATATTTATTAGTTAGGGAATCCATGATTTAGGCTTGGCTCAGCTAGGTTGTTCTGATCTGAACTCACTCAGTTGTCTGAGGATTAGCTGATCCTTGGCTGACGATCTAGGCTGGCCTTGACAGGACAACTCAGATCTCTTCCATGTGTCTCCTGCCCCCCAGGAAGCAAGAGCAGACAGGTTTTTCCCAGACAGTTGCTGAATATCATAAGCAGAGGAGGCAAAGTGCAAATACTTTTCTGTGCCTTTGCCTCTGGTACAACTGCTTATATTTCATTAGGCAAAGCAAGTCATATGGCTACACTGAGAACCAAAGGGCAAAGAAATATGTTCACTTCTTAATGAGAGAAACTGCAAAGTCTCATGGGAAAGGACAGAAACCTCGAGGGGGAAGCATCCAAGCCGTTCAGGGCATCAGTCTTCCACGTCTGTTACACTGTTACTCAGAAGAGATGGATTAATTTGGTAGGTCAGAAACTATTGCTTCACTGACCTCTTAAGGCAGGGCCACTTTGCTTTCATGTTTGCCTGTGTGAAAAAAAAAAAAAAAAAAAAAAGATCCATTAGCTACTCTAGTGTTAAATATTCCCCTGGTAAAAAAGATTCTATTTTTTAAAAATAGGAAAGATATTTGTGTGGCAAATGAACATTCTATTGCTTGAAAACATCTCCAGGACCATAATGAGAACTCAGGACAAACCTAGATCAAACAGTAGCAGGCACTCTGAAATATTCTGGGAAGTGTTTAAACCTGGGAGAGATGACATTATTTAAATATTTATAAATGTCATATCATCTGTTTTAGGAAAAGCTAATAGAATGTCTTACAGACATTTCAGGCCCCCCCCCCAAATTGCTTCTATAATCTATTTCCATAGATTCGGCAAATGTGGGAGCGGACATATTATGGGTCAATACCAGTGAAAAGACTCTGCACAGATACAGAATTCACAGTCCATTAAGCTTCAGGTCTGCCCTGATGTGGATTCCTCTGATATATTACTATTATATCCTATTTTTGTTGACTCAGTTACGATGTCAGCAAAACCAAACATTTTGGCTTGTGGCCCAGCCTTGATCTGTCTATGGAGGATATGTTTTTGCCTTTACCACCACGACAGTAATGAGCAACTGGCATTAGTTTGATTTGCATAATTGTGTGCTTCCAACTTAGACTCTGTGTCAGTAGGAGACAACTTATTGTGATGATACCCACAGCATATTATCTGTTTTGTGCTATCAGCATTTATTTATGTAAATTCCATCGTTACAAGAGGTCACTTACCAACCTTCTACCACAAAATCACATTCTCTGCCAATAAGCAGGAAGAAAATACTATAGCAGAAGAGCTGGGTATATTTTGTAATTCACAGTTGTTGGTCAAGGAGTTGAAGAAGATACTTTGGGGGGTCGCTTGCTTGTTTGTATTTTTAGGCTAGTTTGCTTTAAGGACTGACAGATACGATGACAATATGAAAGTCTGTCTGTGACCATTTAGAACTAATGCCATCAAGCAAACACATTCTCTCCCTCTCTCTGTGACATACACATATACATACACCACAAAGATTATCTGACCCATCTACGATTTTCTTTAAGATTAATTTATGGTCTAAAAAAATATTTTGTGTTCCCTAGATGATAAGTCGAATGTTTTCTTTGATAAGAAGCAGAACTCTGTAATTTATTCATGCAAGAAATAAAAAGATAGAATAACTAACTAGGATATCCCACTGCAAAAGTACCTGAAAGAATGACTAGGAACTGTGTGGAACCTGAGACTTTGTAAACCAAACTTCACAAGTCTGTTCATGAAAAAATAGCCAAGGTCATCTATGCATTCTGTCATTAGCGGTAGATGAGTCTCCTAGGTCTTGTCCGTGTAACTGGAATTGTAATTTATACATTTCTTTGATACTTATCTCTAGTTAAGCACAAAGGAATGTCAGCATTTAACCCTCCTTCAAGGAATGACAATGTAGAAAAAAGGGAAAAAAGAAGGAAAGAAAACCCAGCAGTCAACCATTTTAAATCTAGTTGACACCTGTCAGAAAGAACCCTGACAAAAAGGGGGATAATTAGAATATTGCTTTATTGTGAGCTCAGAGTTCCCAGCCCAGTCTGTATCACGCTTCAGGCTGGTCAGAGAAGAGAAAGAAAGGGGAACACAATACAAATGAAAAAATCAACCAGAAATCTCATCTTACACTTCAGCCTCTTTGCAGAGGCTCTTAATGGCAGCCCAGCTGATCATTCAGCTCAAAATGAACTTAGAAATGATCTTTTAAAGAGGCCAACATAACAACCACATTTGGAAAACTTCGTAAAGAATATATGAGATTTCCAACTAGATACCTTTCTAAGTCTCAGTGCTAAATTGAGAAATGACAGAAAGATATTCTACCAACCTCAAATTTCTTAGTTTGATACGATAATCCTTTGAAAGTGTATCCTGTTAGGTGTTTTAATTTTTACTTTCGTTTTCACTTAACTTCTGACACTTTGGTGGGTAGGAAGGCAACAGGAGGAAGAGGGAGAGAATGTATTTGTTGGGTGGCATGAAACATTCTTTCCTCTTGTATAAGCATTTAGAACTTCAACTCATAACTAAGCTTTTCTCAATAATATTATTCTTTATTTTGTATTTTGTGGGTGAAATGTCTCTATAGAAAGCATTAGAATCTCCTACCACTTTGACTTCTGTTTCGACCTCCTGTGGCAAATGAAACTGGATCAGGAATACAGTGATCAAGGGACAGACACCATGATGTGCTGCACAGAGCAAGTGATTAGGAGTAACCAGACAGGATTTAATTCCCAGCCATTTGTACTATTTATGTAACATTGGTCAGACTTTTCACATGTTGGCTGCTCAGTTTCCTCATTGGTAGAATGCAATGGAAAGCTGTAAGTGTCCTTTCAATGTGATCTTTGAGACAGCACGATGATTTATGTTAACATTTGCTTGAGTGCTTACATTTAGAATAGAACTAGGGGTGGAAAAGTGAGGTCACTTGATGTTATTTCTTGTGTAGACAAGTTCTCAAAGGGAGAAGAAAAGGCACTCACAGAAACAAAGCCAGGCAAACAGAGCACACATTCTCTTAGGAATACCTCCTCAAAAAGAGTTCAAATAAGCGACTGAGGAGAAAGGCAAATCTGGCCATGGAAGAACAGCTGAGAGAAGCAAGGGTCTAGAGACCACTTCATCTGCAGTAGGGAGGGACACCAAACACGTGTCAAAGGGAGAATGCAGTCTTTCTGAAGAGTCCACTGTGTACTTCCATGAGCGCAAGTTGAAAGGCAGTGTGATATGTTACCTAAAAGCCAGAGGGGCAGAACAGTAACACTGGGGAAAATAATGGCCGATACCAAAATGGGGCAAGCCAACTGAAGGATGTAGTTTAAGGAACCAAACCAAGGGAGACGCTTGTGGGGCAGTTGAGCAAGAAGGGCTGAAGGGAATGACGGTAGCAGTCAGAAAAAGTTAGTATGTTTGGCCACAGGGACTGAGAGAGGCATCTGGAAACAATGAAAGGCAAAATTTATTTTTCTCTAGTTTTCTTTGAAAATAACTCTCCAGTGAAACGCAAACCATAATAACAGTATCCTTAACATTCCACTTTTTGTGTTTTAAAAACTGATCTAAGACACAAACACAAAATTCTGTTTATGCTAATTAAGTGGAATTATGATTTACAAAACAATCCCTTGTAGCTTTTCTGATTTTCATGAAGTCTTACTTCACTTAAACCAAGCCCAGGGCACAAGAAGAGAGCTTAATGAATACTTTTTTCTATATTCCCTACAGCCACTCTTTACTCTGCTTACCGTGTCTTGGACATATGGAAACATAATGGAAGAAATGGAACAGAAGACTCAATGACTCAATGATGTCTTTTCTTGGCTAATGACAAAGGAAAAAACCCATGCTGATCATTTATAATATGCAATGTACTCATAACAAAGATAACATAATCAGAGGAGAGTGGGTTACAAACTACCCAATTGACTCAGCAGGTATCACCAAAATATTTGCAGGTTGCTTGGTAACCCAATTAAAAGTCACTATTTAAATCCCAGATCATTAGTGACTGAAAATCACTATCATTTGATGGCTCATCTCAATCCAGTTCTTAGGGGAGATTTTCCTACATCAAAAAGCCACCAACATATTTGGCACTAATTGGCTCCCTTGGTGGCAATCTCAGCCTATAGGCCAAGAATTGACTGGACCTGGGAGACCAAGCTATTCTCCCAGCCTGAGAGCTGGTGCTTCTCAGCATGAGCTGAAGGACATTGGTGGGTTAATATGAGAGTTTTACACAGATATTACCTGTCTTTGGATAAATTGAAATGTTCTATATTTAAGACTATCGTATTTGTGGCAAGTTCTTTTTTAAAATTAAGTTCTATTTAGGACTTTCTTATTAAAATGTATTTCTCCTCTTTCTCCCCCCCCTTTTCAGATCCTCTCCCAAACCCACAAAAATTAACATAAAAAATAGCAAATTTTATCATCTCAAAATTAGAAACCTGAATTACAGACATAGATGCTACCCAAAACACAGGCCTAGGTTAAAAGGGAAATTGTTTCTTCACTAAAATTAACAGGTTGATAGCACTGTTACTTTGCTGAATATGATAGGAACTTCTGTAGAGATGAACAGATTTCTAGAGTATTCATATAAATATGTATGAGACAGAATTATCTGAGTACTTTTCTATTGAAAATTGGTCTAAAATTGATCTTATGAGATAATAGGTTTTCCATAGACTGTGGTATTGAAAGTAGTAGACAAATTCAAAATCAGTGAAAGCTAGGTTTGCTACTAGAAGTGATCTTGTAACTAAATATGTCTACCTTGGACATTTGGCTATGAAGAAAAGCATGATACAGAGTATCACAAGATAAATTCATCACAATTTTTGACACACACAAAAAAGATAAAGAGAGCCATAGATAATAGAACAAACTTATGAAAAATAAAGTCTAATACAAAACAACACACAAAAAACTGGACTAAGAAAAGAGCTGGGCTGTAGTTGTATCACTGCTATCACTTTGGTCCGAATTTTTTTTACCTGCAGGTCTGGAAATAAAAAGATATACAAAACCCCTTTTTAGCTTAAGAATTGTGAGATTCCTTTAGAAGAGATTTCTTTACAATTTTCTTTCTACCAATGTCTACTTTTGGTGGACTGAGACATGAGAAACCAATTATATTTTATCTTCAAGATTTTTAACAAAAATTCTAAAATGACAAAACCTGCTGAATTTATTGGATTGCAGAATTTAAAAAATGAATCTCCGAGGATCCCTTATGAAAAATATTTAACAGATATATGGAAGTTTTAGTTTCATTGGCTACAGAGCCAGATAAGAGAGAAGTGGACTTGCTGAGTAGTACTGAAAGAGACTTCTAACATTTCTATAACAATGAACTTTATCAACACAGACGTCAAGACCACAAAGACGTGATGCCTGAATCAATATAGTGCACTAGCTTCCATCCACTTACAAAGCAGAAATATTGAGTTTTGTCTTGAATTAGTTACTGAGAGTAGCAGATCACAAAAATTTCTTATTTTCCTCCTTCATCATTAATTTTTTGTTGAATTGGGACTAGCGTTTTGCAGTTTACTTTGTACAGGCTCTCTTTCATTCAATTACTTGTAGCTAAGGCTTTAAGGAGGTGATGTACATATTTCTATGAAAATATGTATAATCCAGTTAAGTCTCAGAGGCATTCAAACAGACATTTTATTTTCTATGGCTGCTGTATTCATGTTCAGTGGACATTGGTAAAGATGACCCATTTCTAGGAAAGTATTCAAATGTGTCATGAAGTCATGGAAGAGACTGCAGTGATTATCTCATACTACTTTTTTGTGCATGAATTCTCTATAAAACAGAGCAGTTTACCAAAAAAATTTATAAAACACTAGTTTCAAGAGTGTCTCAATGAAAAAAATGTTTAGTGATCAATTAATTTAGGAAATGTTGTATGTTATATCCTTCCATTAGGGAATCACAGAGTATAATAAAAGTCTTTGAGAAATCCTGAAATGGAAGACAAACATTATTTGCTTAATTTAGAGTTTCCTAAACAAATTTGATTATAAATTCCTTTCTCTTTAATTGCTGTTTACTTGTGTTCTAAAGAAAGAAGTCTCTAATAAAGAAGCTATGCACCCTCTGCATGAACACCCAGGGATTTTCCAAAAAAAAAGTGACTGTTTTATAGTAAGTTCTTCCTTGTATTGAACTGGAATACTTGTTGCCTTCACCTATTAATTGTTACCATGTACCCTACAGACACACAGTGAATATCCACCTTATAGCAATATTCCACATATGTTAAGTCAAGAAAAGAATTAATCTTATCTCTGTGACTCCTGTCCTAAACACTAAAGATCCTCAGTTGTTCAGACATTCCTTCTACTCTTGAGTTTCAGCGATATTCCCCATCTCTGAATATATTCCAATTTACTACTACCTCTATTATGAGCAGCCTTGGGAAGGATACAGGATCCCAGTGGGCTAGAACAGAGCAGGACAGAGGGAGACTATCACCTCCTCTATGGAGTAGTCAGTAATTTATCACATGTTTCAGACTACTTGCTCTGCTTTTGTTAAAAATGACTTGTAACAGACGTCCTGCGTGGTGGTCTTAATTCTAAGATGGCCCCAAGAATTCCTGCCTTCCTCTTTTCATCCACGGAACAGTGCCTGGGACTCTGGATATGATTTTACTCTCATAATTAGATTACCATGTGGCACACTTGACCTTAAATTAAGGTGGGTCTGACATAGTCACACAAGCTCTTTAAAAGCAGAGAGTTTTCTCTGTCTGCTCCCACACCAGTAAGGCAGAGATCCAAAGCAGGAGAAGGATTTGAAGAGCTGTTGCTGGCTTGAAGATGGAGGGGGCCACACGGCATGGAATGTAGGTGGCTTTTAGTTGCTGAGAATGGCCATTGGATGATAGACAGCAAGGAAACAGGGACCGTAGTCCTAAAACTGCAAGAAACTGAGTTTGGCCAAAAGCCTGAGTGATCTTGGTTTTGGATACTTTTTCAGTAGTGCAAGATGAAAACTCAGTCAGGCTAACTCCTTGATTTTGGCATTATAGGACCCTGAGCTGAAAACAGAGTAACACTGTACCAGATTTCTGACCTACAGAACAGTGAGCAAATAAACAGATATTTTTTAAGCCACTAAGTTTGTACTAATTTGTTACACAGCAATAGAAAACTAATAAATCCAGATAATCAAAGCTCACCATCTTTACCATATTTTGCTTTTATATGTGATTTGTGATAAATGTCAATAATACATTTTCCATTTTCTCTGTCTGAACAGCTTTAAGTATCATACATAAATAAATATTACTTTCATGCCTCCTTTTCTTTGTTTCCAATAAGATGTTGTCAACTTGCAGCCATTCTCTGATTCATGGATTTCCACACAAATTCATATTTTATGGACATATAGATATGTCTTTCCTCTCCATTTTTTTTTAACTTTCTTTGGACTTTTCATTAAGATATTGCCCTTCAAATTCTAGATTATAAGCATGAGACATGACATATTTATAACTATAATAACTATTTACCTTTTTCTACTAAGATCATAAGTTTAGTCTCTTGAGTAGCCAATTCCTAGTATTATTATGCCGATTTACCTCAAGTATTGATTATGACCTCTTTTCTCATTTGCTTTTTTTCTTATGAATTACCAGGAATCTTCTCCATTACTCACTTTCTTATTTGTGTTTTTGTCCTCTATAGTAACCGGTATTAAAGATTTCTTCCTTTTCTTCTCCTACATAGATTTTCAGCTTGAACAACTCTGTACCACTCATTCTTTGAGCAGCTATCTTAGTCCATTACTGCAATATCTTGAACCAAGGTCGAAGACCCACCTCTCTATGGTACCCTTTGGTATAGAAAGTTTTCCCTGCCCATACCTCATTTATCTTTCAGAATCCCAACCTTAAAATGAATGAAAAGGTAGAGTTGTTATCTGGGGTCCCAAATCCTTCTTTATTATATCCCTGAAGGTATTTTGTTAACCCTCTGTTTTTGGTTTTCCTTCACTGCATGAATAAGTAATTTTAGGTAAAGTTAGAGGGTCTGGTAAGCCTCAGAAGCATAAAAAATCACATAAACCCTCTCCAAGAAGAAACAAACTCTTGAAGGGACAATCATCAGAGAGGAGTGCTACCACGTCCTCCCAGTT